>NW_016807975.1:4428977-4454552 GCF_001698545.2 Rhinopithecus bieti | reverse complement strand
TTATCAGCTTAAGGGGATTTTTTACTGTGTCGATGGGGTTTTCTAAATATACAATCATGTCATCTGCAAACAGGGACAATTTGACTTCTTCTTTTCCTAACTGGCTAGAGGGTGGAATTTTTTAAGTGAAAAGAAAGCTCTCAGCAAAAAGAGAAGGTCCCGCCAGCAGGCTCTCACCTCACAGACTGATTACCAGGCTGCCACACATGAGCTGAAGAGGACAGGCTGCTCCCCTGCATAAGGTGTGAACTCCTGGTGGCTTCACCTCATTTCCCCAGTGCATGTGGGCCTCCAGTCCATTGTGGGCATGCCCTGGCAAGACCTTGTGCAGGTTCCCTTATCTGCACAAAAATACATGGTGTAAACACTTGTGGGGCAGGTGAGAGATTCTCCAGAGACCCTTTTTTATCTGCCTAGGTGTTTGTCTGCCTCTTGCCTCTATCAATAGTATATTGTCAAAACCAGAAAATTGCCTTTGGTATAATACTATTAACTCAGGTACCGATCTTATTTGGATTTCACCAGTTTTTTATAATGAGAATTTATTTTATTTTTATTTATTTATTTATTTATTTTTAAGATGGAGTCTCACTCTGTCTCACACAGGCTGGAGTGCAGTGGTGCAGTCTCGACTCACTGCAGCCTCTGCCTCCTGGATTCAAGCAATTCTCGTCTCTCAGCCTCCTGAATAGCTGGGACTACAGGCATGTGCCAACACACCCAAGTAATTTTGTATTTTTAGTAGAGACGGGGTTTCATCATGTTGATCAGGCTGGTCTTGAACTCCTGAACTTAGGTGATCCACCCGCCTCAGCTTCCCAAAGTGCTGGGATTACAGGCATGAGCCACTACACCCAGGCCAATAATTAATATTTAAATCCATGTTTTATCATTTCCCAGAACTTGAGACAATAGTAAACTCATAAGTCCCATTAAAAGTTCTGTAGAAGACTCATCTTAAGTAGTAAACTTCCCAGTTTTCTCTTCTGAAAAGCTAAAAAGCAAATAGACCACTTAAGTAAGGAAGCACATCCTTTTACAGCTCTTTTTGTAAAAGTCACGTAATCATCAGAGGTTAAATTGCTACCTTCCAGATCTTACACAGACTTTATTAGGATTTAGATAGGCATCCTTGAACCCACAACAGAAGTAAGAAGCTGCAAACTACCAGACTGATATTCGTGTCAGAAGGATGATACTCAAAAGGTTTAACAGCTAGTGTGGCCCAGCAACAATGAGCATTGAGACCAGCTTTAAGCTAGCGAAATACTGTCCTAGTGCCTCCCAGTTGAATTTCAGTCCTGAGGAAAGTAAGTCACAGAGACATACATATTTAATAATCTGTAAAGTTAGATTCTGATCCAGATCTCAAAACTCCTAAATTTTCTGGCAAAGAAATAGGATAACTGATATGGTTTAGCTCTGTGTCCCCACCCAAATGTCATCTTGAATTGTAATCCCCATGTGTTGAGGGAGGGAAGTGATTGGATCATGGCGGGGTGTTTTCCCCCTTGCTGTTTTCATGGTAGTGAGTGAGTTCTTATGAGATCTGATGATTTTATAAGTGTTTGACAGTTCCTCCTTCATACACTAACACTCTCTCCTGCCACCTTGTGAAGAAGGTGTCTGCTTCCCCTTCCACCACAATTGTAAGTTTCCTGAGTCTTCCCCAGCCACATGAAACTGTGAGTCAGTTGAACCTCCTTTGTTTATAAATTACCAAGTGTCAAGTGGTATCTTGATAGCAGTGTGAAAATGAACTAATACAATAACGTTCCTTATTATAGTCAACTAAAGAAAACTTTTAAATTACAAAGTGACAATTGTGAGCCTGAAGCATTATTTCTAAAATGCTGTTCCTCGGAGCAGTATTTTGCTATTAGCATATTACAGTTATAGTCTGAAATTTACATTCTAAAACATTACTTCAAAATTTTAGAAAATAAGTCACACACACACACACACACACACACTCAATAATTACCATTAGTTCCTAAAAACAATAGATGAATAAACATGAGACCTACCAAGTAGCTCAATCGTTCTTTATGGTTTTGAAATTTTACAGATTAATTTTTTATTTTCTCGTATGTGAGCTATTGCTTTGTGTTATTTCTCTGTACTCTGTAACGTAAAATACCAAGCCTTAAATTTTCTCACTGTGTAGTAGATACATTCCTAATTCACTTGTTACCATTTACAGTTAACATAAAACATGGAACATAAACACATTAAATATGTGAGAATGGTAAGGATTTAGGGAAACAGGAACTCTCATTGGTAGAGAGAGTCAACTGGCACTTCTCAGGAAGAAACATTTTAATATTTAGTAAGAAGCTACAAAACTGTTTATCCCTTGGACTTCCACTGCTAGGATTCTATTCTAATTGAATAACCAAATATCTAAAAAAGATTTATGTGTAAGAAATACATAAGAATGTTTATCCCATCAATGTTTACAGAGTGAAAAATCAGAAACATTATACTTTTCCAGCAGTTAGGGAATGGGTGCATAAAATATGGTACATGCTTAAGAAAGAAAACACTACAACTTTTTTTTTTTTTTGAGACCGTCTCACTCTGTTCTCCAGGGTGGAGTATAAGTAGTATGATCATGGCTCACTGCAGCCTTGACCTCTCAGGCTCAAGTGATCCTCCTACTTCAGCCTCCCAAATAGTTGGTACTTTACAGGTATATCCCACCATACTCCACTAATTTTATATTTTATTTTTTGTAGAGACAGGTCTCACTCTATTGCCCAGCCTGGTGGTCTTGAACTTTTGGACTCAAGCAATCCTCCCACCTGGGCCTTCCAGAGGCATGCAATTACAGGTATGAGCCACCGTGCCTGGCCTACAACTTTTAAAAACAGTGTTTTTAAAGAATATTTGAGGATATGGGGAAATCTTCCGTGGAAAAGTTAATAAGGGCAATTTTCTTTTGTAGAAATATTCCAGCTAATACATGAAGAGGGAATGATAGAATTAAAATATCACCACTTTGCAACCCTTAGTAAACCAAACGGGTCTGGGCAATGACCATCAATAGCTTCTTAAATCACAAAAAGTCAAGCAGACATTATAAACCTTCTTATTAAAATACACAATATACTTTTTAAAAAGCCTGGCCCCCCCCCACCAAAAAATAAAAATCAAAACTGAACCTAATCAAGCTGAGATCTAACTACAATTTATGGAAATTAAGGGCAGGAGAGCATATTAAACTACACTGTGGCAAAGCAGTCAGTAAAATCTGGATGTAGGAAACTCAACAAGACAACCTGATTTGTGTTAAAAGTCATTTTGAAGGAATAAAAGAGATTGAATAGGAAGCAACAGATGAAGAGAATCTTAAGTGATTGATATATCAATGAATTATTAATATAATGTATAGACTTTCTAAGAATTCTGATTCAAACAAAGAAATTGTAAATATATGTATTTATACAGAAAAAATTATTCATGACACTTTTTTTTAAAGACAGAGTCTTGCTCTGTCGCCCAGGCTGGAGTGCAGTGGCACAGTCTCGGCTCACTGCAACCTCCACCTCCTGGTTCAAGCAATTCTCCTGCCTCCTGGGTTCAAGCGATTCTCCTGCCTCAGCCTCCAGAGTAACTGGGACTACAGGCACGTGCCATCACCCCCAACTAATTTTTTGTATTTTTAGTAGAGACAGGATTTCACCATGTTAGCCAGGATGGTCTCGATCTCCTGACCGTGTGATCCGCTGGCCTTGGCCTCCCGAAGTGCTGGGATTATAAGCGTGAGCCACCATGTCCAGCCCATGACACTTATTAAAGATGATAAGGCAAACTTTATTCAAGGGTGACCATGGCGATAGGTATAGGGTCCACTGTGGCAAGGTCTTGCATTGGAGGAGAGAGATTACACTTGACTCTGACTGCAGCAAGGACAAGTGGGGATTTATAACCAAAGATCAGGGTGGGGTCAGTGGATGGAAAATTACTAAGAAGAAACCGCAAGGAAAAGAAGTTTCTGGCTAAATAGACTTTACAGGATTTTTGCTGAAGGCTGTCCACGGTGATATCAAGAGTGGTCACATACCAAGGGTGAGGAATTTTTGATGAACTGACTTTGTAGGATTCTTGCTCCAACCGGCTTCTACGCGGAGAGAGAGGGAAGCCCAAGTTTAGGCTTGGGAAGCCCAGAAAGGACTCAGGAGGCTGACTGAAGTTTTAGTCAAAGAGAGAGTCTTTGTCTGTATGTAAACCTGGGAAATATGAACACTGGATATTTGATAATATTAAGAGATCATGGATAATGATAAAGGTAATTATTTTTTAAAAAGAGCTCCTATTTGTTAGAGATACATACTGAAATATTTGTGGATAAAATAATAATATGAAGTGATGGTTTGAAATGTGCTTCAAATATCCCTGAGGGGAAGGGAACTAGGAGGGGTTTTTAATCATTTCAGGCTGCTATGACAAAGTTCCATAGACTGGGTGACTCAAGCAAACGTTTAGTTTCTCACAGCTCTGGAGGATGGGAAGTGAAAGCTCAAGGTGCCAGAAGATTTCGTGTCTTGTGAGGGTCTTCTTCCAGTTTATGGACAGCCTCCTTCTTACTGTATCCTCACATGGCACACACACACACACACACACACACACACAGAGAGAGAGAGAGAGAGAGGGAGAGAGAGAGAGAGAGGGAAACTCTAGTCTCCTCCTCTTCTTATAAGGACATTGATCCCATCATGAAGGCCTCACCATCAAGACCTCAGCTAAACCCAGTCACCTCCCAAAGGCCCCACCTCCTAATACTGTCACATTGGGAGTTAGAGCTTCCACATATGAATCTGGGGGAGACACAAACATTCAGTCCTTAACAGTGGAATGGAGATAAAACACGTTTGTCCACAAGCTAGTAATTGCCAAAGCTGGAGGATAGGATTATGAGGGTTCATCCTCTATTTTGTGTGTGGAATTTTCCATAATATAATTTTTTTAATACAAGTAGACTCACAAGAGACTAAGGACATTTCTGGGGCGATATAGATAATAGATATAGATATAGATATACTTTTTTTTTTTTTTTTTGAGACGGAGTGTAGTGACGTGATCTCGGCTCATGGCAACTTCTGCCTCCCAGGTTCAAGCGATTCTCCCACCTCAGCCTCCTGAGCAGCTAGGATTACAGGCACTCGCCATCATGCCTGGCTTATTTTTTTGTATTTTTAGTAGAGATGGGGTTTCACCATGTTGGCCAAGCTGGTCTTGAACTCCTGACCTCACGTGATCCGCCTGGGCCATATTTTTTATGCCTTATAATGAATAAACAAATAACCATATGTAATTCTTGTGCTATTGTAAAGACCAATATCAACAAATTCCCTTGATATGGGAATTTGTTGATACTGGTATTTACAATAGCACAAGAATTGCAATTATTCAGAATTATTTACAATATGACTTATAAACTGAAGCTCCTTTTCAGGTTATAAGTCCTAAATTTGGATTTGGAAAATATAGCAATTATGCCCTTGGTCCAGAGAAAATACTCGTCTATCCATCTAAGTCTTTGCTGCCAAGGCCTATAAGACTTAGGATATAGGGCAAATCTTCCCTAAATCATTGGCACTGACCCCAGAGGTGTCACATCTAGAGCCTTAAGCAAGATCTTCATCCAGAGATTAGATATGGTCATGTCAAGGAGGAAATATAATTTCTCCTGAACATCGTTAAGTTTGTAATTGGACAGATTATCAAGAGAAAACAAGCAAGTTTATTAACTCCTGCAGTGCACATCATTCAGGGGAAATATCATCAGAAGGTGACTCAAAGCAGTGGCTTAGAATTCTGGCATATATATAAGTTTTAACAACAACAACAACAACAACAAAAAACAATTCAAGAGAAGAGGCAAGACAAAGGAAATTGGTTTAGGCTTCCAAAGGCAGGAAACTATGGGAAGGAAAATATATGGGGAAATTAATGGTAGGTAATGGGTCGTTATTAAGTTTGTTTGAAGATTCCTCTGGTGCTGTCTCTAAGCTGGTAAGAGTTATTTCCAGTGAAGGAGAATGTATATCCTGTTTTTTAGGTGGAAAAGCCAGGAGGATAGAAAGAGCTCTTCCTCTGTTTGCTTAATTGCCTTTAGCTCAAAAATATTGGTGTCAAAGAGGCATGTTTTGGGGCCAGTATTCTGGTTTCTTTCCATTTTTATTTAGTTCTAGTCCATCTTTGAGACAGAGCCTCGCTCTGTCACCCAGGCTGGAGTGCAGTGACACAATCTCGGCTTACTGCAATCTCTGCCTCCCAGGTTCAAGCGATTCTCCTACCTCAGCCTCACGAGTAGCTTAGAATTCTGGCATATATACATAAGCTTTAACAACAACAACAACAACAAAATAAATAAAATAAAATAAAATAAAATAAAACGAATAAATTCAACAGAAGTGACAAGAATTTTCTTCTAAAATCCAAGAAGGAGAAAATGCAGGGACATTCTGGATTTGTTTCCTCAAGTAGCTGTTTCTTTTTTTTTTTTTTTTTTTTTGAGACAGAGTCCTCTCTCTGTCGCCCGGGCAGGAGCACAGTGCAGCGATCTCAGCTCACCTCAAGCCCCGCCATCCGGGCCTACCCCATTCTGGTGCCTCAGCCTCCCGAGTAGCTGGGACTACAGGCGCCCGCCACCTCGCCCGGCTAGTTTTTTGTATTTTTTTAGTAGAGACGGGGTTTCACCGTGTTAGCCAGGATGGTCTCGATCTCCTGACCTCGTGATCCGCCCATCTCGGCCTCCCAAAGTGCTGGGATTACAGGCTTGAGCCATCGCGCCCGGCCAATGTACATTTTTTAAACCCCTACTTTTCAATAACATTTAATAATTTAATGCCAAGTTTCTGTGTTAGGTCTTAATGACACAGCCCTCGACCACTAATTGTCTACTGAGAGACATATAAAGTAAAAAGGCAGATCCTGAGTACATTGGTTGTTTTTTTTTTTTTTTCTTTTGAAGACAGGGTCTCACTCTATCACCCAGAGTGAAATACAGTGGCGTGATCATGGCTTACTGCAGCCTCAACCTCCTGGCCTCAAGCAATCCTCCCACCTCCACCTCTCAAAGTGCATGACAAGGTCAATTTTATGTGAAGCAGGAAACTGGTTTATGGTAATCCCTTTTCTACTCATTGCCAGGTTACCTAATTGCTTTAAGAGACAACTAACTCCTTTCCTTCAGGTGTTTATCAAGAAATAGTGAACAGATTTGTGAGAATATATATGTATATATATATATACAGTCAATTAGGGAATTGGTTACAAATTCCTACTCTGAGGATCACCAGATATTTTTTAGTAGAACAATTCCTAGAGTGATGGAATGGGAGTCAACAGTGAAGAGTAGTTAGCCTACAAGTAGAAGTCAATCCTGAAACCAACTATTTGGAAAGTAGATTTGGGGGTCATAAAATTAGCTCAAATGATAGAGATTAGATTTGCTTAGATTTTTTTTACAATTGGTGTGGGTGTCAATAGATTCAGAAAACGCATTGCTATTATCTGAATGTTTGTGTCCCCCCAAAATTCCTGTAATTGAAACCTAATCTCCAATGCAATTGTATTAAGAGATGGGGCCTTTGGGAGGTGATTAAGTCATATGGTTGGAGTCTCATCAACAAGACTAGTGCTCTTATAAAAGAAGTTAGAGGGAGCCATTTTCTCCTCCTACCATGTGAGGACACATAGAAGTTACCATCTATAAAGCAGATAGAGCTCTCATTAGACACTGAATCTGCTGGCATCTTGATCCTGGACTTCGCAACCTTCAGAACTGTGAGTAATAAATTTCTGTTGTTTATAAATTATCTAGTCTAAAGTATTTTGTTCTAGTAGTGGGAATGGACTAAGATATGCCTAGAAGGCAAGAGCATTATGGTACTCTTTCCCTTATTATGAGGATCTTACTACCTTCCATAAGGAAATTTAATCATTTGTCTTGCAGTGGTGGGGATGGAAGGTAATGTTTTACATTTTTGCTTCTATGTGCATAAAATATGTCTGAATGGATACACATGAGCCTTGAAACATTGCTTTCAGGAAGGGGGATTAGGTGGCTGGGAGAAAGCGGTAGAAAGGAGATTTTCCCTTATGAATACTTTGTACCTTTAAAAGTTTGAACCATATGAATGTATTACCTTGTAAAATTGATTGGTTGGGCGCCATGGCTCACGCTTATAATCTAGCACCTTGGGAGGCTGAGGCAGGCTGATTACCTGAGGTCAGGAGTTCGAGACCAGCCTGGCCAACATGGTGAAACCCTGTCTCTACTAAAAATACAAAAATCAGCCAGGCATGGTGGTGGGCGCCAGTAATCCCAGTTACTTGGGAGGCTGAGGCAGGAGAATCGCTTGAACCTGGGAGGCAGAGGTTACAGTGAGCCAAGATCACACCATTGCACTCCAGCCTGGGCAACAAGAGCAAAACTCTGTCTCAAAAAATAATAATAACAATTAATTAAGACTAAAATGGGGAAAATATGCTTAAAAAGAGGTGGTAAGGAGATTAGCACCACAAAAATAATTTGCTCTAATAAAAAATGAAAACTAAGGCAAATCACTTTGTTAAGAATCCAAAGAGCCATTATAAGTGAATATAACACGTTCCAGATTTTATTTTGCTACAAAGAACTTTACGGGTAAAACTGGCGCGTTCTGAATACAGTCTATAGGTTAGATGATAGTATTTTAATGTTAATTTTCTGATTTTAATAATTGTACTGTGGTTATATAAAAGTCTGTTTTTAATAAATATACACCAAAGTATTTAGAGGTAAAGGAGTTTCATGCATGTAACTTACTCAAAAAGTAAGTTTATGGGAGAATATCTAGAGAGACAGAGAAAAATAATAACAAAAGCAAGCGTGGTAAAATGTTAACATTTGTTAACAAGGAGGAGAAGAACCTGGAACCCTCATACATCAGTGGTAGCAGTAAAAATATATATCATTATGATTATTTTTAAAAGCAGACAATTTCCTATAATTAAATGCATTGCTACAAGTGACCTAGCAATTATACTTCTAGGTATTTACCCAAGATAAATGAAAGCATATATACAGTATTCTCAGTGCTAATGACTCTCAGCTTTTGGTGTACATAATAATCATCTGGAGTTATGTTAAAAATGCAAACTTGGATGGATATGGTGGCTCACACTTATAATCTTAGCACTTTGAGAGGCTGAGGCAGGAGGATTGCTTGAGTCCAGAATGTCAAGACAGCAGTGAGCCATGATAGCACCACTGAACTCCAGCCTGGGCAATGGAGGAAGACCTTATCTTCAGGGAAAAAAAAAAAAAAAAAAAAAGCAAACTCTGGTTCAGCAGGTTTGAATTAAGTCCCCTAAATCTTCATTTTTAACAAGAACTTCAGGTGGTTCTGATGCAATTAGCTCATAGACCAGATTTTGGAAAGATTGTTTTATGATGTGGATATTTCTCCTCCACCCTCCCATAATTTCACACCATCTACCACATTGCTTTAGGACTCAAATTAGGGTAACTGATGTTATCTGTTCCTCCGACATTTCCCAATGTGTGTATAATAATATCTAAAGATCTTTAAGATAATTCAGCATAACAAAAATAAAAATTGACAAGTGGACCTAATTAAAGAGCACCACAAAAGAAACTATCAACAGAGTAAACAGACAACCTATAGAATAGGAGAAAATATTACCAAGCTATGCATTTGACAAAGATCTAATATCCAGAATCTAGAGGGAATTTAAATAATTCAGCCAGGCACCATATCTCACCCCTGTTGTCTCAGCACTTTGTGAGGCTGAGGTGGGTGGATCATTGAGCCCAGGATTCTGAGACCTTCCTGGGCAACATGGTGAAATCTCACCTCTACCAAAAAAAAAAAAAAAAATCAAAAATTAGCTGAGGGCCAGGCGCAGTGGCTCAAGCTTGTAATCCCAGCACTTGAGGAGGTCGAGGCAGGCGGATCACCTGAGAGCAGGAGTTCAAAACCAGCCTGACCAACATGGTGAAACCCTTTCTCTACTAAAAACACAAAAAATTAGCTGGGCATGGTGGTGCACACCTGTAGTCCCAGCTACTTGGGAGGCTAAGGCGGGATAATCACTTGAATCCGGGAGGTGGAGGTTGCCAGGAGTTCAAGACCAGCTTGGGCAGCATAGCAAGACCCCATCTTTAAAAAAAAAAAAATTAGCTGAGCGTAGTGGTATACGCCTGTAGTCCTAGCTCCTTGGGAGGTGGAGGCAGGAGTATCACTTGAGCCCAGGAGTTTGAGGCTGCAGTGAGCTATAACTGCACCACTGCACTCCAGCCTAAGTGGAAGAGTCAGATTTATCTCTAAAAAATAATGAACAAACAAATACATCAATGAATAAATTCAATTTACCTTCAGTCTTAAAATCCTAAAGTCTTAAAATCCTGTCTTCAGCTTTACAATCCTTTCTTTTTAACTGTCATATCCCTACTTGAAACCAGTATATGTTGTTTTTGTACTTTTTTAAAAAAAGGAACCTTATTTCCCTTATTTACAATTTGTAATTGGTCCCTCCATCACCACCACCACTTACACACATGTAAATTCAACCTCACGATGTGATCATCTCCATTAATTATACAATTGTACAAAACCAGAATTAGGAATAAAAACATTTCCTTTTGAATACTCAGACAAAATATTGATTATATTGTGAGATAGAAGATTTTCTCAGAACTGCCAAGGTTTTATAAAAAGATCATATTTCTAATTTATGAACCTTAATAGCTTTTTTATTTTGCTATCACCAAACCTAAATTTTATATTTTGATTCTAGTTTTAGTGTGGACCTCAGAGAACAGAAAGCCCAAATGCTCTCATTTGTCATCCTGTATATAGGAAAGGACAAACAAAAACTTCTAGCAAAATACATTTTTAAGTTTAGTAAATATAATGTATATACGATATGTATATTTGCTATATATACACTATATGGTATATATTTACTAAACTTAAAAAATATATAACTGTATTATATATTTATATACTATATATAGTATACATGTATTTATCTACTATGTATTTAGTATATATATGCGCTAAATATACTATATATAGCAAATATATAGTATATATAGTATATATACACTATGTACTACATATAAATATATATTTACTAAAGTGTTTTTTTTTTGTTTTTTGTTTTTTTTTTTTTGAGATGGAGTTTTTTGCTCTTGTTGCCCAGGCTGGAGTGCAGTGGCATGATCTTCGCTCACCACAACCTCTGCCTCTTGAGTTCAATCTATTCTCCTTCCTCAGCCTCCCGAGTAGCTGGGATTACAGGCATGTGCCACCACACCTGGCTAATTTTGTATTTTTAGTAGAGGCGGGGTTTCTCCATGTTAGTCAAGCTGGTCTCAAACTCCCGAACTCAGGTGATCTGCCCACCCCAGCTTCCCAAAGTGCTGGGATTACAGGCATGAGCCACCGTGCCCGGCCTATATTTACTAAACTTAAAAATATATAACATATGCTATATATGTTGTGTATATATAATATACATAATGTACTAAGTATATGGTATATAAATATATTATGCTATATATAGTATAAATATATAGTACATATATATTTCATATATAAATATATTTATACTACATAGTAAATATATATTTTACTATGTACTTATAGTAAAATATATATTATACTATATAATTTAGTATATATTTGCCATATATATACACATAAACATAAATACTTATACACACATTCACACACTCACAAGTTTATGCACATTTATATCAGTTGTGATCTAAAGCTAAAAAAAAAATTTCAAACAAGGAATTTCAAAAATTCCCTGGCCCACCAAACTATCCTTGAAAACCCTAGCCTCTGAATTTTGGGGAGACTGATTGGAGTGATGATAAACTCTGGTCCCCATTCAACCAGCTCTGTGTCAATTAAACTTTTTCTCTATTGCAATTCCCCTGGCTTGATAAATCAGCTCTTTCTGGGTAGTGGGCAAAATGAACCCATCGGGTGGTTACAGATTAATGGGTTAATAGATTAATAAGTTTTATAGGAAGAAGAAGAGAGACCTGGGCTAGCATGTTAACACACTCAGCCCCCTCCGCATATAATACCTTGCCTTGCCTCAGGACTCTTCAGAGAGTCTCCACCAGTAAGAAGGCTTTCACCAGATGTTTCCCTTCCTGCTTGGACTTCCCAGCCTCCAGACCTGTAAGAAATACATTTCATTTCTTATAGATTACCCACTTTCAGGTATTTTGTTATAAGCAACAGAAAATGGACTAAGGCAAGCAGTAAACCAGATGTTTGAAGTTGAGAGAAGACCTAAGAGTACTGTTATCCTACTCTATGCAACAGCTGTTCTTCAGTTATCCTTTCTCCTTTGGAATCATCCATGACCCAGGATGGAAATATACACCTAAGCATCCAAAGCTCTGAAAAATAACCAGGATATTTAGGAAGAGCAAAGGGCACAAGTGCCAGATTATTAAAATTATCTATTTAGGGCAATCATTTTCATTTATACAGTAGAGTGAAGTAACTAGATTATGTAAAATAGATAGATAATGTAGTTAAAATATATACTCCCTATAAGTAAAAGCTTTACCTGAAGAGGTAGTATGTAATGAATGAAAGTGTCTCAGAGGCGTTTGAACCAGAGCAACTCCACCTTAATTAGGAGCTGGGTAAAATGAGGCTGAAACCTACTGGGCTCCATTCCCAGATAGTTAAGGCATTCTAAGTCACAGGATGAGATAGGAGGTCAGCACAAAATACAGGTCATAAAGACCTTGCTGATAAAACAGTTGCAGTAAAGAAGTCAGCCCAAACCCACCAAAACCAAGATGGTGACGAGAGTGACCTTTGGTCGTCCTCACTGCTACACTCCCACCAGCACCGTGACAGTTTACAAATGCCATGGCAATGTCAGGAAGTTACCCTATATGGTCTAAAAAGGGGAGGCATGAATAATCGACCCCTAGTTTAGCATAGCATCAAGAAAAAAACTGTTAAAATGGGCAATCAGCAGCTCTCGGGGCTGCTCTGTTTATGGAGTAGCCATTCTTTTATTCCTTTACTTTCTTAATAAACTTGCTTTCACTTTACTGTATGGACTCACCCTGAATTCTTTCTTGCGTGAAATCCAAGTACCCTCTGGTGGGGTCTGGATTGGTACCCCTTTCCTGTAACAAAAGCAGTACTAGTGGAAGGCTACCAGATAAAATTCCCTGAATCACAGTTTGAAAGTTGTGTGATCTTGGGCAAATTATTTCATATTTCTGTACTTTCGTTTTCTCATTTATAAAATTTGGGTGATACTAATGCCTATTTTATTGGGTCCCGGTGAGGATGACAGGGGAGAGAAAAAGAGAGAGAATTATTAGGCACAGCCTCTGTCATGTAATATGACACCAAATGGTAGCAAGGAGGAAGAGTAACAGAAACTCTGATAATCTTATATTTTGCTTACATTTTATGGTTAGGACTATAAAATGGTATGTACACTTTTGACAGTTGTTCTTCAGTTTCTAATCAACTAGATCCAGCAATCCACTACTAGGCATTTACCCAAGATAAATAAAAAATTAAATTTACAAGTTCTGTTCAGAAGTATTCATAGCATCTTTGTTCATAACCAGAAACAACCCAAATGTTCATCAACAGGAAAACTAATCAACAAATTGTGGTATGTTCACACAATGGAATACTACTCAGCAATATAAAAGAATGAACAACTGAAACACACAACAATGTGGAAAAATATCACAGACATGATTTTGATCAAAAGAAGTGAGATACTAAAGAATACATACTGTATGTTTCCATTTATATGAATTTAAAGAATACGCAAAACTAATTTTTTTTTTTTTTTTGAGATGGAATCTCACACTGTCACCCGGGCTGGAGTGCAGTGGCGTGATCTTGGCTCACTGCTACCCCTGCCTCATGGGTTCAAGTGATTCTCCTGCCTCAGCCTCCCAAGTAGCTGGGACTACAGGCATGCATCACCACGCCTGGCTAATTTTTTGTATTTATAATAGAGACAGGGTTTCGCCGTGTTGGCCAGGCTGGTCTCAAACTCCTGACCTCAGGTGATCCACCCGCCTCGGCCTCCCAAAGTGCTGAGATTACAGGCATGAATGAGCCACCATGCCCGGCCCATCTCATTTATGGTTAAATTTACTTATTTGGTGTTTATTGATCATTTAGTTTATGCCAACAATTTTTACATATACTTTGCTACATGTACTTTCATATATTCTTATAATGATTCTATGATTTAGGCATTATTATTATACAGCAATATATGATACATGGCTAAGAGAGTTTAAGTATCTTAACCAAGACCACACAACTAGTAAGTGATGTTGCTGGGTTTGAGGTCTTTTCACTTACAATGCTATCTTGTCCTTACTGCAGACTGAGTTTGCAAATCAATCTCATAACTAGAACAAATAATGTTAATTGGAGTTTATTATTATTATTTACTCAAGCAAACTTTTTAACATAATTTCAGATTCGTGGCCTACACAACTGTGAGAGAATAAATGAGTATTGCTTTAAGCCACTATATTTGTGGTATCTTGTTACACCAGCAATAGGAACAAAATACAGGTATCTTGCTCTTCTCCAAACTAGGCACCAACCACTGCCAAAGCATTTTCCATGAAGGATGCTATGGGCACCCCCAAATATGTAATACTATACGATGCCCACATTAGATGTTAAATATGCTTTTCAAAAATGAAATTAATGTTTTACTGAAGGATAGATAGGTGACTAGGAGTAGAAAGCCATTCAAGCGACTGAAACTACAGGAAGTTTGTTTTGAGGATAAAGAGGGAAATCTCATGGACCACCAAGCACAGATAATGAACTTTGTCACTACATGAAAGAAACGGGATCAGATAGCATTTACAGAAAAGGTTTCACACACAGCTTCAAGCAGGAACTGAATGAGAATAAATATAAAAATAGATAATACCAACAAACTAGTTAAAATTAAATGCTCCATTTCCCCACACACACACTGCACATTCATGGGTTATTTGATAACGTCTTCTAAACATCTGGTTATGTAAAAACTATGCCATTTAGGATTTTAAATGTAAAACTTTTTACTTGGAAGAGGAAGACAAGGCAAGTGAGGTTGCCATTGAGGAAGAAAAAGAAGAAGAGGATGAAAAAAAGAAGATTCATCAGACCACGACGAAAATGAAGATGAGTTTAGTGGTGAAGAAAACTTACTAAATAGCACAAAGGCTAAACTTCTAAAGTTGACAAGCAGCAGCATAGACCCTGGTCTGAGTATGAAGCAGTTGGGTGGTTTGTATGTTCATTTCAATGCAGATAAACTACAGTCTAACAAGAAAACCCTAACACAGATCAAGGAGAAAAAGAAAAATGAGCTTCTGCAGAAAGCTGTCATTACATCTGATTTTGAAAAACACTACTGTGTTCCACCATATAGTGAATCAAAGTATCAACTTCAGAAAAAACGTAGGAAAAGAAGGACAAAAAACAGCAGGGGATGGCTGGTTTGGTATGAAAGCTCCAGAAATGGCAAATGAACTGAAAAATGATCTCAAAGCACTGAAGATGAGAGCCAGCATGGACCCGAAAAGATTTTACAAGAAAAATGATAGAGATGGCTTCCCCAAGTACTTCCAAATTGGAACCCTTGTTGACAATCCAGCTGATTTCTACCATTCACGAAATTCCCAAGAAGCAAAGGGAAAGAACTATTACGGAAGAACTGCTGGATGATTCTGAGTTCAGAAGATACAACCGAAGGAAGTACTCAGAGATCATGGCTGAAAAAGCAGCAAATGCAGCAGGAAAAAAGTTCCGAAAGAAGAATAAATTTCACAATTAAGATTTACCAAGCAAACTGCAACATTTTACATCACCCCTTTATTTACTTATTAAAGACGTTTTGAAAAGTAAAAAAAAAAGAAAAAAGAAATATCTAGAGTGGCCACACTTGGGGGAAACAGGGAGAAGGGGTACGGAGAAGTACTTTTGTTTTGTTTTGTTTTTTGAGGTAAAGTGTCACTGTCTCCCGGCTAGAGAGCAATGGCATGATCTCGGCTCACAGCAACCTCTGCCTCCCGGGTTCAAGTGATTCTGCTACCTCAGCCTCCTGAGTAGCTGGGATTACAGGTGCGTGCCACCACACACAGCTAATTTTTAATTTTTAGTAGAGATGGGGTTTCACCATGTTGGCCAGGCTGGTCTCGAACTCCTGACCTCAGGTGATCCACCTGCCTCTGCCTCCCAAATTGCTGGGATTACAGGCGTGAGCCACCATGCCTGGTGCAGAGTAGTACTTTGAATGAAAGGAAAATTCACAGGTCTTTATGATGGCTTGGGTATAGGGGTGGGAGACAATGAGGAATTACATATGATTCCCAGAATTGTAGCTCCTTTGTAAGCTTCAAGAGG
Source organism: Rhinopithecus bieti (assembly GCF_001698545.2). Classification (NCBI taxonomy): domain Eukaryota; kingdom Metazoa; phylum Chordata; class Mammalia; order Primates; family Cercopithecidae; genus Rhinopithecus; species Rhinopithecus bieti. The sequence goes on along the minus strand of NW_016807975.1, from coordinate 4,438,101 downwards.
ACAAATACAGAATCTTTCTTTCTGTTTCCATTGTATCTACCGTGTTCAGCACACAGTAGATGCTCAAGAAAAGTGTTAGTTATTCAGTTATAGAAACCACTGAATTTTGTTCTTTTTTAACAGGGAAATGACATGGTCAGATTGGGGAATCAGGTAGCTAGCCTGTCAGCAGCGTGGAGGATGAACAAGGCCCAGAGAGTATGGCAGATACTGAGAGCTATCTATCAAAATCCAGCCTCCTTTCCTTCCTGAGCATATAGCTAACTGACATTTCCCAGCATCCTCTTAAGTTAGGTGTGGCCACGTGAGCATGTTCTAGCCAACGGAATGTGAGATGGAAGTGATGTACACCACTTCCACACCAGCACCTTAAGACCAGGCTGACCCTTTTCCTGCTTTCCCTTTCCACCAACTGAGTTCTGGCCATGGTGACCCTGCCTCAGTCATGCAAATGAGACGAATGTCCTTGCAAATGGCAAAGGCCCAGGATGGAAGGAGTTTGCATCTGTGAATCACTACATGGAGAAAAGCCACCTGCTGACCTAGAAACTTACTCTGGAATGAGATGAGAAATTAATTTATTGTTCTTTAAGATGCTGAATTTTGGAGGTTTATTTTTTCTATCAACGTAGCCACCCTTATTAACATGGGGTGGGAGTCAGAGAGTGACACTAGAAATGGGACTATTTTAATAAACCAGGTAAGAGATGATGAGTACTGGCCAGGCACAGTGGCTCACGCCTGTAATCCCAGCACTTTGGGAGGTCGAGGTGGCTGGATCACTTGAGGTCGGGAGTTGGAGACCAGCCTGACCAATATGGTGAAACCCTGTCTCTACTAAAAATATAAAAGATTAGTCGGGCATGGTTGCATGTGCCTGTAGTCCTAGCTACTTGGGAGGCTGAGGCAGGAGAATCGCTTGAACCCAGGAGGCGGAGGTTGCAGTGAGCCAAGATTGCGCCATTGCATTCCAGCCTGGGTGACACAGTGAGACTCCGTCTCAAAAAAAAAGAAAGATGATGAATACCTGTGATGGGATTGGTGGGGGTAGGTGAAGAAAAGATACGAACAAATTTATAAAATACACTCAACATGACTGCTTTACCTTCAGATTTCTTAAAATCTTGACACTGCTGTAGCTTACTGCATGATTTTCTGCAAGGAGACTTTATTCCCACCAGTTAACTAAAACTTCTCTTTCCAAATTTATTAGAGGCCTAAAAGCAGCAAATCCAATCTGGCCTTTCTCGGTCTTTATAGTTTTCTCCTCTCTACAGCATATGACACTGTTGATCACCCCACCCACCCTACAGCTTTTTACATGCTGACTCTAATGCCTTCCACTCTTTCTCTATTTTTTTTTCATCAGCTTTTTCTTGTTCTATGCCTTTCTAAACATAGGTGCTCCTCAAGGTCTTGCCTTTAAATGCATTCTCTTTTTTTTTTTTTATCTAGACACATTCACTGTCATGGCTTCAACTAGGCAGAGTGTGGCTGACCAACAGTGTGGCTCATCCTTGTGGAGGAGAACAGATGCCAATTAATTTGACATGAGCATATCCAACCCAGGAAGTGGGTGGGAGGTAGGAAGGCAAATGAGCATATCTCTCTTCCTATTTCAGATATGAATAGGTTATTTCCTCTGATGGAAAAAAAAAAAAACATGCAGAACTTTCTGTAAGTGAAGGAGTGGACTGTGGAGAATAAGCAGGATTGTCCAATAAATTACCTGAGAACACTTTCTGTGTTGCCTTCCTGTGAACAGTTGGTTCCCTGTCCCCCAGGTGGAAGGGTCTATGTCTGAACTCAACTTCCCAAGGGACCTGGTGGTTGAGCTGCTAATGTTTTCCTGAATCTGCATGAACAGGTGGTGTCTAACCTCACACTTGCAAATGCTAAAGCCTAGATGGTTTACCTCTCACCTCCTAGGTCACTGTCACATCCATTTGTGAAAATGGAGAGGACTGTTGGAGCAGGGTCTGACTGCTGGAGCACCGCCCAGCTGCTGAAACGGCCTGCTGCAACCTGAAATCAGTTTTATGTAACAGATACGGAAACAACCTACTTGACTCTAGACTCCTTTTACCCACTGCTATCACTCACCAATCAGAACCTGTCAGCTCCTCAAAACTTTATTAGTGCCTATGAATTGTCTTTCAAAGTAATACATAACATTTCTCCTTTTATAAAACCTCCAACCTTCCCTTCGTTCTTCAGACATACCCAAAACCACCATGCCTGTGTTTATGGCCTGAATTGCAATTCTTGTGTCCCAAATAAAACATTTTAAAATTAGTCTATTTTATTTGACTTTGACAGTTTCATGCAGTTTATTGAATACTGTGCTGACAGTTTTCTGAGCACGTTTAAAGTAGACTAGGTTAAGCTATAATGTTTGGTATGTTAGGTATATTAAACGTATTTTCAACTTATGATGTTTTCAGTTTACAATTAGTTTATTGGGATGTAACCGAATCATAAGTCAAGGAGCATCTGTAGTTTGAAATAGTAAGATTACATTATGAAGAAAGGTTTAAATCCCTGATCTGCCTGCAATTTGTCTGAGGCTTGGTTGAGACAATTGCCTGTACCTATTACACCATAGTTCACTTTCCTACCCTTCCTAGGTGTTAAATTGTACCCCCTTTAGCCTACATCATCCAGGAGAGTTGGAAGACTGGGTGGTAATCGTATGTGTGATCAATGCTTGCTGAAATTTTGTTTCTTTAGAGAAACCAAAAATATACCACATTTAATAAGAGAAAGTCAATATATTAATACAGAGGAGAGAAGAGAAGGGGAAGGAAATTGACATTTGCCAAGAGCTTACTTTGTACCAAACCCTATGTGAGGGTCTACTTTAATATCAAGGGTTATTTGTTATATAATGCGCTTAACCTTTCTATTATAATGCTTGTGTCCTTATTTGGTATAGAGAAATGAATCTATTTATTATATGTTTATTAAGGGAAATTAAATTTACTCATCAATTTTATGATATTTAACTAGCTACTTACAACTTTACAGATATTGTTATAACTAACACAACCAAATATATAAGACTATTTAGACTATCTTTCATTAAGGTAGAAAGTACTTATATTCCTTTTAAAGTCAATTATGGTACATGTGAAAATAATAATGATTTTAGCAGAAATGCATATTGAAACAGAATCTCACTCTATTGCCCAGGCTGGAGTGCAGTGGCATGATCATAGCTCACTGCAACTTCTACCTCCTGGGCTCAAGCAATCCTCTTACCTCAGCCTCCCAAGTAGTTGGGACTACAGGTAGGTGCCACCATACCTGGATAATTTTTGTATTTTTTATGTGTACAGATAGGGTTTTGCCATGTTGCCAAGGCTGGTGTCAGAACTCCTGGGCTCAAGTGATCCCCCACCTTGACATCCCAAAGTGCTGGTATTACAGGTGTGAGTCACCACACCTTGCCCCCAAAATATTTTAAGATACGTTATACAACTAGATTTTTCTGTGACTGTTTTCTGAACCCACACCCACCCCCAGTACAAGATATTTATCTATTACCTTTTTTAAATTGTATATATTTAAGGTGTATCATGTAATTTTGAGACACATATACACAGTGAAATGAATACTACAATCAAGCAAATTAACATATTCATCATCTCACATGGTTACCTTTTATGTGTATGGTTCTATAAACTCTCACTTGAAATTTGTTTAATTATTTCACCACAGGATTCTTGTAGAAAGTTAATGAGTAGAAGGCCAGGCGTGGTGGCTCATGTCTGTAATCTCAGCACATTGGGTGGCCAAGGTGGGCAGATCACCTGAGGTCAGGAGTTTGAGACCAGTCCGGCCAACATGGTGAAACCCCATCTCTACCCCCTAAAAAGAAAAAAACTACAAAAATTAGCCAAGCGTGTTGGTGCACACCTGTAGTCCCAGCTACTGGGGAGGCTGAGGTGGGAGGATTGCTTGAGCCTGAGAGGCAGAGGTTGCAGTGAGCTTAGATTGCCTCACTGCACTCCAGTCTGGGCGACAGAGTGAGACTCCTTCTCAAAGAAAAAAAGAAAGTTAATGAATAGGAATATTGCCTTCCTATGGAATTTGTGTGCCAATTAGGTATCATCTAGGGTAGGCTAATGCAAATGTAGCCTATTTTTTGTTACAGTTAAATATTCACCACAATGGATTTTTTTTTTTTTTTTTTTTTGAGACGTGGTCTCGCTCTGTTGCCCAGGCTGGAGTGCAGTGGTGCCATCTCGGCTCACTGCAAGCTCCACCTCCCAGGTTCACGACATTCTCCTGCCTCAGCTTCCCAAGTAGGTGGGACTACAGGCGCCCGCCATCATGCCTGACTAATTTTTTTTATAATTTTAGTAGAGATGGGGTTTCACCGTGTTAGCCAGGATGGTCTCGATCTCCTGACCTCGTGATCTGCCCCCTCGGCCTCCCAAAGTGCTGGGATTACAGGCGTGAGCCACCACGCCTGGCCCATAATGGAATTTTTAACATAGCTTGAAAAAAAGCACTGCTAAATTGTATTTCATGCAATACCTCATTCTTCCACCTCAGACTGATAACAGCCACATTAGCACGTCTAAGACAGCAGCAGTTCAAATTCTTTCTGGTTTCTCTTAAGAACCATACAATTTAATTTTTCACTTAGAAACTCCATTAACCCAACTTTGTTACCATTATTTCAAGTGGCTTGCACACTGTACAAACATGTCCACAAAATAAACAAGAGTATATCTATCCTTAAATTACATGCTTTTGCTATTCACAAAGCAATCATACGAATACCAGATATGAAGCCATTTAAAAAATACTTTTTGATGAGTAGATGTTGTTCAACTTGTGTCAGACATAGTGAAATAAGTAAATCAACATTGGAAATGACTTTCAAAGGTGAAAAGAACTTCCATTAAAAAGTTATTTCTTCTAATCAATATTTCCAAGAGTTTCAACCTCTAATTTTAAATCTCTTTTAGTTTGATTTCCTCTTTTACTGTCTTCCCTAAGGTTATTAGCATTGATAATTGCCAGAAGGAATTAAGCACCCCAAATCTTAACCCGATGAATCACAGATAATAAGGTCAATCACCAGCCTTATTAACTATTCACTTAAAAGTTTAAGTAGTTGTATTTCATCACCTAAAAGTTGTAATTCTACAGTACAAAGGACTTTTTCTTAAATTAACATGAATAACCAGTTATGTGATGATAAATAAACTTTTTAAATAAGGAATAATCACTGACTGGCCAAGACTACTATTTTGAAATCATTAAATGAAAATAATAAAAGCCTACAGTCATCAGATAATTAATATGTACCAGGCACTGTTCTACCTTTACAAGAATCAACTTATTTCATTCTCATAAAAATTCTATAGTGAACCTTTATACTGCTATTGTAGTTTTATAGACCCGGAATTTGAGATTAAGTAACTTGTTCAAGGTCATATAATTTGTAAATGGAGGAGCCAGAATTCCATCCCAGGCCATTTAACTTTGAGCCTGTGTCCTGGGATGGAATTTTGTTCTTCACCACTACAGTACAGTGCCTTTGAAATGTCGGATCCACACTTGTTTTGAAATTGAGTTACTGAGGAATTTATCACCTTGTGTTTGGCACCAAAAATATGCCTGAAATGTTAAGAAAATAGAAGGGTTTTTTTCAACAGCAAAATTACAATGAAATTATCCTTCACCCCACCTCCTCCTGCACACCTCTATCTCCTGCCTGAAGCAAGTATCCCATGTCAATCAGCACTCTTGCACACTGAGCCCAGGCTGGGTCTCAGAATCCTTCTCAGCACAACATATAGTAGTCAACAGTTGGCATGCAAGAGGAAACCTGCACACTATGTCTAGCAGTATACTAAAATGTGCAGTTTCATATAGCATATATGTATGTGTTAGTCTTTTCCCTTTCTTTTTGTAATGTCTCTTAGGGAGACATTGCAAGTTGGGAAGAGTTACTTCCCTTACTGACAATCCCATTTCACAATGTAACGGTTTAGGTCAAATTCTGTAGAAGTACTGCCTGAGACAGGAAATAGCATGCATGTGGTTTATTGAAGAAATGCTTTCAGGAGACAAGGAGTAAGGAAAACTGGATAAAGTAGAAGTTGCTAAGCAAGGCTGTTGTCTCAGAGTGTTACTTCAACCTGATCATACTGTAAAAGCAGGAGCACAAATTGCCGCAAAGAGTTGGTTTCTACTTGAGAAAAGCGAGTTGGCCTTTGTACCCCTACATTGGATCAATTACTGGCTGTGAGTGCCCTCTTGGGGTGAGGGGTAAATTTGGCCAGAGCAAATCTCTAAAGGAGGGTGTAGCTTTATGTCTTAGTGAAGCAGTGTCATTCTCTGGAGTAAATACCAGAGGTTTGTTGTCTCACACCAAGAAGATTAAGGACACAGACACATACAAGGAGTGAGTTTAGGAGTGGAGGTTTAATTGGCAAAGGAAAGAGTAAGGAGAACAGCTCTCTCTCTTAAGAGAGAGAGGGGTCTCCCAATGGGAATCCTGGCCCGCTGCAGAGTGCACCGGATTTTGTAGACAGGCTTGAGGAGGTGGTGTCTGATTTACCTAGGGCCCACAGATTGGTTCGACCAGGTGTGACATTTACACAGTGCTTGGGGAAGGCTGGCCACTCCACCCTAATCTTATTATGCAAATGGTCCTTCCATTTGGCTGGGCACTATGTTGTCTGCTCCTTACTGCTCCTTACTCCTGGCTGGCGAAGAGAAGGGAACATGGGGCTACTATTTTGAACATGCCTAGTCCCAGGTAGCCTTTTCCTATTGGCACAACTGCCAGCATTCACCCATGCAAACTTCCAGCTTGCTTGTCTATGTCTGCTGCTCGATTTTATAGACTGCTCTTTGTTGAAAAAGAGAATGACTTTGGGGCTGCTTTTCATTAAAAAAAACCTTACCAAGGACTTCCTTACCCTAACTATGTGCCTAAATAATTTCTTTTTAACTCCTGTACCATCAGGGGACAACATTTAGCACCTGGGAATGGGTGTACTGGCCTGGTAAAGAGGATCTGGATGGGCATGAATAGTGCTGACTACAGTGTCCTTTAATATTGTTTGAAATTTTGTCCGTGTACACATATAACCTATTTGAAATAGTAAGTATTCTATATACTAGCAACAATCAACCAGAAAAGCCATGTAAAATATGGCCTCTGAACTCCTCTGTATCAAGATGTTGGAAGGACAAATAATATGAAGAATCACTAGAGGGACATTTTTATGGGCAAGGTCTGCTGGAGGAAATGCACATCACTTTTGCTCACATAAGGGTAAATACAAATTATATTATATTATTGTTCCTTAATATCCTTGGGAATTGGTTTCGGGCCCTTGCAGATACCAAAATCCTTAGATTCTTAAATCCCTCATACAAAATGGTGTAGTATATGGATATAATCTACTAGTACCATCCTGTGTACTTTAATTATCTCTGAGTTATTTATAATACCTCATAGAAGATAAATGCTATGTAAATAGTTGTATACTGTATTGTTTTAAAATTTGTGTTATTTTTTATTGTTGTATTGTTTTATTTATTTTTTAAATATTTTAATCTGAGGTTGATTGAATCTGAGGATGCAGATCCCATAGATATCAAAGGCTGAATATATATATATGTTTGTGTGTGTGTTTGTGTGTGTTTTTTAATTAAAATAAAGTTCATTAGCTTTTAATATAAACATGAGAAATAAAAATCGCATAAATTATAGCATTCTTTTCAAAATAAAACTGCAATCAATACTTGAATCTCCAAGCTCTGAACTCCATAAACAATGGATTTTTTTTGAGGTGGTAGATTGTAATATTTTTATACCACTATTTATCATTTATGTCTCTGTCCTTTAAAAATGATGGAAACTGCAGCACAATATGATGTGAAGCATTGCTATAGTAGAGGAAGTATTCCTGGCCCAGAAATGCTTTGTTTTTGAGCAAGATTCTTAGGATTCTATTTGAGAAAGTAGGAGAAATAGATTTCACATAGTTGAGAACACTAATCTCTTTTTAGTATTTCAAATTTAGGTGACATTATCAGTCTCCTAAAATTATTTGCTCCTTGCCTTTTAAAGCCTGAAGGAAGAATTCCTAAGGGTTATGTAAGTTATTTCTTAAATAGCAGGACTTAATGGGACAACTACAGCTTGGTAGCACATAGGATGATCAAACAGCTGTTCATATCACCTTCTATCATTAGGGTCCAATTCCTTTTATTACATGTTAATCAACACTGCTCTTCAAAAATTTTCTTTTACATTAAAGAAACTTCGGTGATCAAAGCATATAGAGCACAGCTCTGCAAGTAACTACTTTTAAAAAGAGGAGGGCATTTTACAACGTATTCCAAAAATTTAGTGTAATTTTAAGCTTTGATACTTGTAGAAGTATAAATGCTACAAACCTTCACAAAACCTTGTTTGAACGTTTTTCTTTTCTTTTTTTCTTTTTTTTGAGACAGAGTCTGGATGTCACCCAGGCTGGAGTGCGGTGGCATGATCATGGCCCACTGCAGCCTTGACCCTTGACCTCCTGGGCTCAAGTGATCCTCCCACCTCAGCCTCCAGAGTAGCTGGAACTACAGACACACGCCACCATATCCAGCTAATTATTTTTATGTATTATTTTTCTTTATAGACAGGGTCTCACTATGTTGCCTAGCCTGGTCTTGAACTCCTGCACTGAAGCAGTCCTCCCACCTCAGCCTCCCAAAGTACTGAGATTGTAGGCATGAATCACTATGCGCAGCCCATTTCTTTTGCATTTAATTTTGCATTTTTCTAAAAGATGCTGTCCAGGTTGGAGTGCAGTAGTTATTCCTATAGGTACCATCATAGTACACTGCAACTTCCAATATTTGACCTCAAGCAATCCTCCAGCCTCAGCCCCACAAGTAGCCAGGATTACAAGTGTGCACCACCATACCCAGCTTCATTTTGCAAATTTTGAATATAAAGTTTGTAATTTTTTGTTTCAATCTGAGGTTGATTGAATCTGAGGATGCAGAACCCATAGATATCAAAGGCTGAATATGTGTGTGTGTGTGTGTGTGTGTGTGTGTGTGTGTGTATTTCTTTTTTTTTTTTTTTGTTGGT
>NW_016807975.1:4425999-4428075 GCF_001698545.2 Rhinopithecus bieti | reverse complement strand
CCGTTCTTGCCGATGCCCATGTTCTGGGACACAGCGACGATGCAGTTTAGCGAACGAACCATGACAGCAGCTGGAGCACCTCCGAGCCTGCTCATTAAAACAGAATGCGCGGTCAAGATTGGCGTGAAATTGTCGTGTGTGTATTTCTTTAAAATTTTCCCTGGTGCTGGAAGGAAAAGAATTTTCCCATCTCCATTCTATTTAACCTTTCCTTTAGAAAACTTGAAAATGTAAATGCTTTATCTTCCCCTTCTTAAAAGGCTACTGTCCTATAGGACTTAGGGTCCCATGCTTATGATCTCATTTAATCTTAATTTCTTCCTAAACAGCCTATCTCTGGATACAGTCACATTGGACATTAGGGCTTCAATATATGAATTTGAGGGTGACATAATTTGGTGTATAGCCGGTGTATAGTTTTGTGTATAGTTCTTTTAGAACTTCAGCTAAAAGAACTAAAAAGACTCTGCCCTTGAAATTCTTGAGCTGCCTCACTAGTTCAGATAAAAATTTCTTCTGGACTTTCTTATTTAAGCCACCATTACTTGGTTTTTCTAGGCCATGACACAAAACCTGACTCCTAACTGATAGTTTGGTCATTCATAGTACCTGTATTAGTCTGTTCTCACACTGCTATAAAGAACTACTAAGACTGGGTAATTAATGAAGAAAAGAGGTTTAATTAATTCACAGTTCCAGAAGCTTAACCGGATGCATGACTGGGAGACGGGGAGACCTCAGGAAACTTACAATCATGGCAGAAGTGAAGGAGAAGCAAGCACGTCTTACCATGGCAGAGCAGAAGAGAGAGCAAAGGGGAAAATGCCACACACTTTCAAACAACAGATCGTTTGAGAGCTCACTCACCATTATGAGAACAGCAAGGGGGATGTCTGCACCCATGATTCAATCACCTCCCACCAGGCCCCTCCCCTGACACATGGGGACTACAATTTGAGATGAGATTTGGGTGAGGACACAGATTCAAACCATATCTGTTCCTTAATGAATTGCACATTCAGACTAGGCTGTTCTCTCTGTCACTGATCTCCAGCCTCTCCACATCAGTGTTGGATTAAGTTAATATAACACTGTTTTGGCCAGGCATGGTGGCTCACACCTGTAATCCTAGCACTTTGGGAGGCTGACGTAGGCCGATCACCTGAGGTCAGGAGTTCAAGACTAGCCTGGCTAACCTGGTCAAACCCCATCTCTACTAAAAATACAAAAACTAGCCAGGCATGGTGGTGGACACCTGTAATCCCAGCTATTCGGGAGTCTGAGGCAGGAGAATCACTTGAACCCAGGATGTGGAGGTTTCAGTGACCCAAGATTGTGACATTGCACCCCAGCCTGGGTGACAAGAGCAAGACTCTGTCTCAAAAAAACTAAATAAGCCAGGCATAGTGGCTCACGCTTGTAATCCCAGCACTTTGGGAGGCCAGAGTGGGTGGATCACGAGGTCAGGAGGTTGAGACCGTCTTGGCTAACACGGTGAAACCACGTCTCTACTAAAAATACAAAAAAAGTAGCTGGACGTGGTGGTGGATGCCTGCAGTCCCAGCTACTTGGGAGGCTGAGGCAGGAGAATGAAGTGAACCTGGGAGGCAGAGCTTGCAGTAAGCTGAGATCACACCACTGCACTCCAGCCTGAGTGACAGAGTGAGATTCCATCTCAAAAAATAAAAATTAAAATTAAATAAATAAACAAACAAAAAATAAACACTGTTTTGTAGAAGTCAATGTTTTCTACAAAAAAAGAAAAAAACTTTATGAGTCCTAGCTGTTTAAAAAATAATATTACTTGGTTTTAATTCACCTATTCAACAAACTCATCTCTTACTAATTCTTTCTTGAATGTCATAATATGATTTTCCTCTTTGCTAACCTCTTTGCCTAGAATACCTCTCACCTTCTGTTCGACATCTAAGAACTACCTATCCTTCAGGTTCATGTTCAAACTTTAGTTCTTCAAGAAAGCCTTTCTCTGCTCCTCCAGCAAATAGTGTTTTCTTTCTCTTTGAACTTGGTGACATTTATTAATTTCTTTTTCTTTCTTTCTTTTTTTTTTTTTTT
>NW_016807975.1:4410307-4423995 GCF_001698545.2 Rhinopithecus bieti | reverse complement strand
TTTTTTTTTTTTTTTTTTTTTTTTTGCAGATTGAGTCTCGCTCTGTCGCCCAGGCTGGAATACAGCGGTGCAATTTCAGCTCACTGAAAACTCCACCCCCTGGGTTCAAGCAATTCTCCTGCCTCAGCTTCCCTAGTAGCTGGGATTACAGCTGTGTGCTACCACACCTGACAATTTTTTGTATTTTTAGTATAGACGGGGTTTCACCATGTTGGCCATGCTGGTCTCGAATTCCTGACCTCAGGTGATCCATTCACCTCAGCCTCCCAAAGTGCTGAGATTACAGGTGTAAACCACCACACCCCGCCAGTGACATTTATTTTCTATGCTTCTAATCTTCCATTTACATCACATTTACCTCCAACATTTCCTATCATCCTGGAAAAGAATGTAAATATTCTAAAACTTGGATCTGAGTCTTATATGCATAGCAGGTTCCTAACAAGTGTTTGCTGATGGTTATGATCGTGAAAATTGTACTACAGACATCTATTATGCACGCTGATAGTGGAAGTGGGGCTCAATTTGCTGTCAGTCTGCTCTTTAATGGGTCTCCACTGACTGGAGAATAAGGTCCAGCCTACATCGCATAGCATCCAAGTTTTGAGCAAAAGTCACCTGTCAGAGGAATTCTTTGTCTTCCAAGAAAGTCTTGCTTTCATGTCTCTTCTATGCTGAATCACTGAGTGGGGGCACCCCATGAGAAGTAAGGCCTTACAGTGAAAACAATGATGGATTTCAGAGTGCAAGAAGTGGAGCCGTTGGTAATTACTCTCCTTGCAGGAGGAAATCTGAGATCTCCACATATGGCATGCATAGATATACAAATACATGTATATTTAGTACATGATGAATGTGACATTTCAAGTCAGTGAAGGAAAATATGATTCAATAGATGGTGTTGAGATGATTAGCTATGGGTTTGGATATAAAAATTTTATTCGTATTCCAACCTAACATCTAAATGTTAAAAAAACTGTAGAGGCCGGGCGCGGTGGCTCAAGCCTGTAATCCCAGCTCTTTGGGAGGCCGAGACGGGCGAATCACGAGGTCAGGAGATCGAGACCATCCTGGCTAACACGGTGAAACCCCGTCTCTACTAAAATACAAAAAAAAAAACTAGCTGGGCGAGGTGGCGGGCGCCTGTAGTCCCAGCTACTTGGGAGGCTGAGGCAGGAGAATGGCGTAAACCCGGGAGGCGGAGCTTGCAGTGAGCTGAGATCTGGCCACTGCACTCCAGTCCGGGGACAGAGCGAGACTCCGCCTCAAAAAAAAAAAAAAAAAAAAAAAAAAAAAAAAAAAAAAAAAAAAAAAAAAAAAAAACTGTAGAAAGAAAATATAAAATGATATTTTGGGGGGCATGTAGAAGGCCTTTACAAGCAAATTACTAAACCCCAAATCCATAGACCATCAGATTTTATAAAAATGTCAAGCTTTGGCATGTTAAAAAATATATATAATCATAGATAAAAGACAAGTATTAGACTGTCTCACACACACACACACACACACACAGACACACAGACACACATACATCATGCATTCAAAAACTAACTCCCAGAAAAGTGGGCTTGAAGAAAAATTCAGATTCAAATTAATGAAATATCCTGGCGGGGCACAGTGGCTCACGCCTGTAATCCCAGCACTTTGGGAGGCCCGAGCCGGGCGGATCACAAGGTCAGGAGATCGAGACCATCCTGGCTAACTCGGTGAAACCCCATCTCTACTAAAAATACAAAAAATTAGCCGGGTGTGGTGGTGGGCACCTGTAGTCCCAGCTACTCGGGAGGCTGAGGCAGGAGAATGGCGTGAACCCGGGAGGCAGAGCTTGCAGTGAGTCAAGATCATGCCATTGCACTCCAGCCTGGGCGACAGAGCGAGACTCTGTCTCAAAAAAAAAAAAAAAAGAAAGAAAAGAAATATCCTTCTTGCCACTAAGTAGAAAAATGTAATTTAAAATAATAAAATATCACTTTTAGTTATCCATGATGCAGGAAAACTTTTTTTTTTTTTGAGACAGAGTCAGATTCCGTCCCCTAGGCTGGAGTGCAGTGGTGCAATCTCAACTCACTGCAGCCTCCACCTCCCAGGCTCAAGAGATCCTCCCACCTCAGTCTCCCAAGTAGTTGGGACTACAGGCATGTGCAATCACACCCAGATGATTTTTGTATTTTTTGTAGAGATAGGCTTTTGCTATGTTGTCCAGGCTGGTCTCAAAGTCCTGAGCTCAAGAGATCCCATCTCGGCCTCCCGTAGTGCTGGAATTACAGGCATGAGCTACAACCACCACACCTAGCTGCAAACATTTTAAAAATTGCTGACACCCAGTATTGATGAAAGATAGAGAAAAAAGCACTCAGATACACTGTTAGAAGGGTAAACTGGTGCAGGTTTTTGAGAGGGAAACTGAATTGGAAATTGAGGGGGGAAGTGGTAATCAAAATTTGAAGTGCCCATGTGCCTTTACTCAGAAATTCCAAATCTAGAAATCTGTCCAACAAAAAACTTCAGAAGTGTACAGAGGTATATGAACAAGGATGTTGACTGTGAGTACTGCTTCAGAGCAAAACACTGGAAACAACTTAAAATATGTTTTTAGAGAAATATAAAAGGAACTTCAGAGGATATCATTGGTTGTGGTTATATACAATGTATCTCCTATATAGTAAATGGTTGTCATTACATATAGCTTATTGCATGTTATGAAATATTATGGATCCATAAAAAAGCAAAGAACACTATCATTTTAAATGGGCTAATATGGAAAGATCTCCAAGCTATATTACTAAGGTAAAAGTCAACATGTGGAACAATGTTATAATGATTCCTTTTGTTTTAAAACTTTAAAAAACGTTTTAAAACAAAAGAAAAATCCATATAAATAACATATGTCAATAAATGTATAAACAGAGGTCTGGAATAATCAATAAGCAGAGGTCTGAACAAAAAATCATGTATCTTTAAAATTTTGTTTTCTAAACTGTAAAAAAGTTTCCTAGCTATGAATGTTTCTTTTATTATTTAAAAAAAAATCAACAAGTAGTATCTAGACAATGGGATTATGAGTTTCTCTTTATTTTCTCTGACATTGAAAACATTAAATATTATTTTAAGTAGCATTTAAAAAAAAGGAAAATGTTACAATAACAAAACAGATTCTTGCAGAGTCCTAAAGATCCCCATGGTTGATTGCTACATGAAAAGAGAACATTGCACAGATGTTATATTGTATGATCTTTTTATCAATTCAAACAAAGCCAAAACACATGCATTGCAATTGCATAATATATTTGCATAAATATAAAGTTATATATGTGCACCCATACACCAAACTTTCACTAGTGATTTGTGGAGCAGGACATGAGATTAAGGGAATAAAGAAGGACTTCCAATTCATGAATTCTCTCCTTCTGTATTATAGTTTTTAATCGTTTCTCATTTATTTTGCAGATTCACTAGAGTGTATCTAGAGCTTTCTCTTGGAGAACCTGGACTTTATTCAGTTCTAGAAATGATCAGCTGCTGTTTCTTCAGTACACTTTTCCATCATTCCCTTTATTCTCTTCTGGAACTCACAGACAGATGACAGATAGATAGGTAGGTAGGTAGGTAGATAGATAAGATAGATAGATAGATAATAGATATTTTTAAAACAGCTTTATTGAGGTGTAATTCACATAATGTACACTTTATTCACTATTAAATATATTTTGAAATGTCTCCAATTACTCTCTGTGTTTCTTAACTGCTTTTTTATATTTTTTAAAGAATCTCTTTTTGTGTGTGTGTGGATGCTCTCAACAAATTCATCAGTACTGTTTCCCAAGTCCTTGTTTTTAAGAATTCAGTCTAGAGTTTATCATCTTTTTGAGATTTTATTTCACTATAGTTTTCATTTCCAGTCATTTCATTTCATTATTTCATTTTTCTCTCTCCCTCTCTTTTCTCTTTTTTTTTTGAGACAGGGTCTCGCTCTGTTCCAAGCTGGAATGCAGTGGCATTAACATGGCTTACTACAGCCTTGACCTCCTAGGCACAAGCAAGTCTCCCACCTCAGCCTCCCAAGTAGCTGGGACTACAGGCAAGCACCCAATGCCCAGCTAATTTTTGTATTTTTCATAGAGACAAGGTCTCACCCTGTTGTCCAGGCTGGTCTCAAACTCCTGGGCTCAAGTGACCCTCCTGGCTCAGCCTCCCAAAATGCTGGGATTACAAGTGTGAGCTGCCACACATGGGATATTTTGTTTTCTTTTATGGATTTTTTTCTTCAAGCCTTTGAGAATATTAAATTTTTTTTTGCTGTATCATCATTTTCTCAGGAGTGGATTTGTACTTTGGTTTTTGGTTTGCAGGCTCTTTTTGTGGGAAGTTTTTCTTGTTACTGTTGTTGTTTTCCATTGTTTGGTCCTACCTCTCCATGTTTGGTGATTTTGCAGTGTTATCTCTGTGACTGGCCAGGATATATCATCAACAGAAGCACCCAATTCCTAGGATTTTTTTTTGGTAAACAGTGTTTTGTTTTGTTACCCAAACTGGTGTGCAGGTGGCATAATCCCAGCTCACTGCAGCCTTGAATTCCTGACTCAAGCTATCCTCCTGCCTCAGACTACCAGAGTGTTTGGATTACAAGCATGAGCTATCACACCTGGCCCCATTCCCTAGTTTATCCCCGTTCTAATATTGCCTCAGAAACAGCAGCCAATCCCAAACTGACCCGCCTTCCCTTAGACCTCCTCAGGATTTTCCATGTAACTACAACCTTACAAAAGATGCTGCCTTCTCCCTCTTGTTGAGTGAAGTTTCAGGTTCCTCTGGGGTCCTCTCCCTCACTGAAGTGAATGAATACTCTGACCATAGCCTTTGGCTGATTAGGCTTTAGCAACCATACCTTCCATACCACAGTTTTGTTTTTCTTAGATTATGGGCATCCTAAGGCAGAGGCTACCACTTTCTTACATTTCCTGTATATCCTGAGCATTATTAATTTGGGACAGCAGTGATACTCCTAGGGCCTAATAGGGGGATTAGCAGTTTTATCTTTTGCAGGCCCATCCCTGGTTATCTGCCCCGTTGTTTAGCACTCCTTTTCTCAACTTATTTTATTGTGGGGAATCTGCCTTCTACTCCCACTAGGGAGTAAGATCCAAGAAACTAGGACTGAGGTCTCATTCATCTTTATACACTAGACATTATGCAACCCTTAGCACAAAGGGTAGAGTGATTCATCTTATTTTTATGGAGATGAGCCCTACTCTGTGCCAGGAATTGTGTTCGAGCTAGGGGTTTAATTACGGGGAAGATTCAGTCTGTGCCCTCAGTGAGCTTGCAGTCTAATGGAGATTACCAGAACCAGACTGGCAGTTATGATACATTTTAAGAGCTAATGGGTTTAGTATAGAATGGGGTGGAACACAGTGGAGGAGATCACATAAAAATGTGTGGGCTCAAAGGACACATGGCTTAGAGTCTGCCCTGAGTGCCATTTCCCTGGTAAGTGTATTTTTGGACCATGACCTACACCACCTCTTTCTGTAATCCCCTTCCCCACCTCCCGTCCCCGCCCTGACTCCTACCAACATTTTCCTCTGTTGTATTCACTGCAGTACATTGTACTGCTGTCCCTATTATACTTTCAAATATAGGGTCAAAGGGAAGGTAGCCCTCTTGCTTGGTGGGAGCCTGCACATTTTAGACAGTAATGCAGATTTCTTGAATGATAAAATGAAAGGAAATCTGTATGGAATTGAAGCTTTATGCCATTCCTTCAACATAGAAACTGCTCCCAGCCATTCCACAAGCCCAAGGCTACTCTGCAGTCTTAGCCACAACCCTGATCACTTCCTGGTGCTTTCTCTAACCACCTGTGGAGATGGAAGTGCTTTTAAACTGGATTATGGTGATGGTTGCATAATAGAAAACATTTACTAAAAATCATTGAATTATACACTTAAAATGGATGAACTGCATGGTACCCAAATTACATCTCAATAAAGCTGTTAGAAGTTAAAAAGAAGAGAGGATCATAAATGGCTCTGGGGGGTCAACCTAGAGTGTCTGCCACAGAAACTCTTTAGTTTTTTCTTTCATAACTGGAATCATAATTGTATGTATCTTATGCAAATTTCTATTTTCATTTAATATGTACTAGAAAAGATATTTCTGTATAACACATTTATTTCATCAATTTTTAACACACAATTTTTCACATCTTAATGTGAAAACCTCTGATATGGTTTGGATCTATGTCCCCACACAAATCTCAAATCTCATGTTCAGTTGTAATCCCCGGTGTTGGATGTGGGGCCTGGTAGGAGGTGATTGGATCATGGATGCAGTTTCTCATGAATGGTTCAGCACTGACCCCTTGATGCTATTCTGGTGATAGTGAGTGTGTGAGTTATCGTGAGTTTTGGTTGTTTAACAGTGTGTAGCACCTCCACCCTCTTTCTCTTCCTCCTGCTCCAGCCATGTGAAATGCTGGCTCCCTCTTCACCTTGTACCATGATTATAAATTTCCTGAGGTAGATGCCGCCATGCTTCCAGTACAGCCTGTGGAATCATGAGTCAATTAAATCTCTTTTCTTCATAAATTACCCATTTTCAGGTATTTTACTATTTCTTTATAGTAATGTGAGAATGAATTAATACAGTCTCTTATCACAGACTTCGTATGTGCATCAAAACCTGAGAATAGGTGTCAGTTTGCTAGAAAATCCGATAGAAACTAAACCAGAGGAACATTCTTAAAGCAATGCTGTATCACCAATACTTGGATGGCACATGTGACGAATTCAGGGGGAAAAAGCACATCATTGATGACTCTGACTCAAAAGGGATTCAGAAGAGTGGGACTTGCTGACCTAATGTGAAGTTTTTTTGTTTGTTTGTTTTTTGTTTGTTTTTTGAGATAGGGTCTTGCTCTGTTGCCTGGGTTGGGGTGCAGTGGCGAGATCTTGGCTCACTGCAACCTCTACCTCCTGGGCTCTGGTGATCCTCCCACCTCAGCCTCCTGAGTAGCTGGGACCACATGCACGTGCCCATGCCCAGCTAATTTTTTGTATTTTTTGTAGAGATGGGATTTCACCATGTTGCACAGGTTGGTCTCAAACTCCTAAGTTCAGGCAATCCACTGGCCTCAGCCTCCCGAAGTGCTGGGATTACAGGTGTAAGCCACTGCACCTGGCCTGTGAAGTTGTTTTAAAAATACCTTAACTCATTTATTTCCTTTATATTTTCCATTTTATTAGTGCAAAAAAAAGTGATATGTGACTTATAAATCTAGGTTAAATAAGTCTAAAATATCTCTTTCATTAAATATATATGTGTATTCTACATAATAGTATATCATCAACAGAAGTATTGTGCCACAGTTAAATTGGCAGCATTATTTGTTTTTCTTATTGGTATACAAAATAATGGTGGGTCTTACAATTGATGTCACATTAGAGTCAATGAAATACAGTATTATATAGTCTGTGTATCACTTTTTTTTACTATTTTTAAAAATAGAGATGGAGCCTTACCATATTGCCCAGGCTGGTCTGGAACTCCTGGGCTCAAGCAATCCTCCGACCTTGGTCTCTCAAAGTGCTGGGATTAAAGGAGTGAGCCACCATGCCTGTCCTACTTTATGACTTTTAAACACCATTTATCAAAATTAATGTTCTAGTGAACTCCCTCATACATGCCTCTTTGTGTACGTGTGTATCTCTAGAATATATGTGTGTGTGTGTGTGTGTGTGTGTAATTTCTAAATTGAAAGGATTGCACATTTAAAATTCTAACTACTATCCTCCAAAAAGATTATACCAATATAAATGTGCACTAATAATGTACCAGGGTATCCATGAAGTCACACAAAGCGTGTTTTTTATTAATAAACTTTTCCTAATCTCATCCTGAAAAATGGTATCTTGTTTGTTTTAATTTGCTTCTCATTTATTTTTGCCTATTATCTCAAGCAGAAGACAATTCCTACAGTTAATTTGTCATTATTTTGCATTTGCACAAGGTATTCATTAAGATTATAAACAATTTTCATTTTTCCTTTTAATACTTGTATGATGTCTTAATGTTAAGCTCCATCTGGAATATATTTTTGCCTTAATGTAAGGTAAGGATTTGATTTCTTTTCCCTGTGAATAAATAGTTGTTTCAATCTCATTTGTGGACTTGTACATCCTTGCTCATGGGCTTAGAAATATCTGTTTATATTTGAACTCTGTTCTGTTTCTTTGCTAAAAATTTCTATTTCTCTGAAGTAACATACATTTAAAATTACTTATCTTTATATAATTTTTTTTTTTCGAGACGGAGTCTCACTTTGTCGCCCAGGCTGGAGTGCAGTGGTGCAATCTCGGCTCACTGCAACCTCTGCCTCCCAGGTTCAAGCAATTCTCCTGCCTCAGCCTCCAGAGTAGCTGGAATTACAGGCACCTGCCACCATGCCTGGCTAATTTTCGTATTTTTTAAATAAAGACAGGGTTTCACTATGTTGGACGGTTGGTCTCGAACTCCTGAGCTTAAGTGATCCACCCGCCTCAGCCTCCCAAAGTGCTGGGATTACAGGCATGAGCCACTGCACCGGGCCTCTTTATACAATATTTTAATATCTGATAGAGCAAACTCCATCAATTCGTTCTTTGCAAAAGTCTCTGGACTGCTCTTTTTGGGGGGATTGTTGAAGTCATGCTCTGTTACCCAGGCTGGAGTGCAGTGGTGTGAACACAGCTCACTGCAACCTCCACCTCCTGGGCTCAAGCAGTCCTCCCACCTCAGCCTCCCAAGTAGCTGGGACTACAAGCATCCGCCCCCATGCCCAGCTAATTTTTGTATTTTTGATAGAGACAGGGTTTCACCATGTTGCCCAGGCTGGTCTCGAACTCCTGGCTTCAAGTGATCTGCTTGCCTCAGCCTCCCAAAGTGCTGGAATTACAGGCGCAAGCCACTCTGCTGCGCCAGATAACTGTTTCCTATAACACAATTCACTAACTGGACAAAAAAACAGTCAATAAATTGGACTTCACACAAATTGAAAAATTTCGTTTATTAAATGACATTTTAAAGAAGTGAAACAGCAAGCTACAGACTGGAAAAGATGAAGGACAGGTAAACAATGTGTAAAGAACTCTTACAAATCAATAATAAAAAGACAAGCAACCCAAGTTTTTAAATGGGCAAAATGAACAGATATTTCACACACAAAAAGATACCTGTTAAATGTATGAAAAGTTGCTCAACAAGTTAAAATCATAATGAGAGACTAACACATATTCACCAAAATTGCTAAAATGTAAAAGACTGGTAATTCTAAGTATTGGTGAGGATGTGGGGTAATGGGAAAAAGCATAAAATAAAACTGGTTAAGTTTCTTTTTTTTTTTTTTTTTTTTTTTTTGGATTGAGTCCTTACCCTCCTGTTCCGCCCAGAGCACTAGGAGAAGACAGTCATGAATCCCAAGCTCACTGCGCACTACTTTGCCCTCCCTGTTTCACCGCATTATCATTGCTCAAGCATCCACGGTACTGGGACTACAGTGGCCACCCACACGCCCACGCCCATCTAATATTTTGTATTTTTAGTAGAGACGGGGTTTCACTGTATTAGCCAGGATGGTCTCTATCTCCTGACCTTGCGATCTGCCCACCTCAGCCTCCCAAAGTGCTGGATTACAGGTGTGAGCCACCTCGCCCGGCCACTGTTTGGTAGTTTCTTAAAAAGTGAAACATGTACTTACCTCATAATGGAGCAATTCTACTCCTAGGCATATCCAGGGGTGTCCCATTTTTGGTTTCCCTGGGCCACATTGGAAGAAGAAGAATTGTCTTGGGCCACATATAAAATACAATAACAATAGCTGATGAGCTAAAAAAAAAAAAAAAAAAAAGCAAGAAACCCCTCCTGTTTTAATGTTTTAAGAAAGTTTACTGTATGTCCAAAAAAGACTTGTGCAGGAATGTTTATGGTAGCTTTATTCATAATAGCCCACACTGGAAATAACCCAACTGTCTATCGACAGAACAGATAAATAAATTGAGGTGTATTCACACAGTAGAATACTATATGGCAATATAAAGAAATGAACAGCTCCTACACACAGTGAAAGAGCACACACTGCATGATTCCTTATAAGAAGGTCAAGAACAGACAAAACCAAGACATGGAGATAGAAATCAGAATTGTGGTGTATCTCATGGGGCCTGGGGGCAAGATGACAGGAAGGAGACATAAGGGAGTTTCCCGAAGTTAAGGAAATTTCTTTACCTTGATCTGGATGATGGTTGCACAAGTGTATATATTTGTCAAAATTTATCAAGCTTTACACTTAAATGTATTCATTTTAATACATAAATTATACCTCACCAAAGTACTGTTAGTATAAGGTGGAGAAAGGTGATGGTAGGCATTTGTGTGATTTCTGCAGGGGAGTACAAGGCATTAATTGGCTCTAAAAGTTGATGGCATTCATGTGGAGTCCTAATTAGGGAAAAGGAGTCAGGCTGGTGGGAGCAGGGCAAAGCAAAAATAAAAAGCAGATAAGCTGTGAGTCTGCCTTTCTTCATGGTCTAGGACACATAGCCCTCCTGTGCAAATAACTCACAATCTTCCTGCACCCAGCTATCACCAGTCCCTCAGCTGACAGAAAAATGCAAGTTAGTTCACTGCAACCAAGACATTATCGATACTGCACATAGCCCTCTCCAGCACAAGCATCATCCTATAAAACCCCAGCAAACCTTTGTCTCTTTGCAGTCAGCTCCTCTCTTGCTGATCTGCCCATTGCCTTCTTGCAATGCATTTTTACTACTTTCTCTCATAAACTGCCTTGGTAAATTCTTTTTTTTTATTTTGAGATTGAGTCTCATTCTGTCGCCCAGGCTAGAGTGCACTGGCATGAACTCAGCTCACTACAACCACTACCTGCCTGGTTCAAGGGATCCTCCCAAGTAGCTGGAATTACAAGCATGTGCCACCACACCCAGCTAATTTTTGTATTTTTAGTAGAGATGGAGTTTCACCATGTTGGCCAGGCTGGTTTCAAACTCCTGAGCTCAACTGATCTGCCCACCTTGGCCTCCCAAAGTGCAGGGATTACAGGAGTGAACCACAGTGCCCAACCTGCCTTGGTAAATTCTTGTTATCAACCACATCACCAGCCTCAGATAGTTGCTACCTGCAACAACTCATTCTTAAATCTAAGTTTATTCTGAATCTATTTTATTTTCTTTCACTGTTATCTATTATTAGTATTCATTTCACTTGATAACATCTATTTCCAGAATCAAAATAGAACTGAGACAAGGAGAGAGAAGGAAAAAAAATATATAATGTAGTATTACAGAATTAGAAATAGGGTTAATTACTAAAAAAAAAGTTTGCAATAGAATTAAATAAGTTGTGGGTAGTGACAAATATAGAAAAAGCAGTATTTCTCTGGAGGAAAGTAAGTAGATCTTGGAGGAAGTCTTTAGAGAGAAAAAAATGAGCTGAGAGCACTAATTAGCTGTATATGACCTCAGGGAAGTCACTTAACCTCTCTGGGGATGATTCTATTTTACAGATTTTTTTGGTATGTTAAATGAAAGAATTGAATTAAATGAGCTCAGAGCATTCTATTAAAGTACAATATAATAATTAATATTCCCAAGTCATCCGGAAAAGTCTAATTTGTGTTCTCTATATTTTAATAAAACTGAGAAGTTTGGAAAACATTTGTCACGATAAATCGTTATTGATATATTGAGTGTCCACCTTGTGCAAGTAGTGTCCTAGGCAATATACTTTCATTGTCTTGTTTAATTCATACTTTAATTAATTAATGGATTTTATAACTTGAATAATTGGATCAATTAAAAATGTCTTAAAATACCGTGTATGATTTTATTATATATCTTATATATATATCTTTATATATNATATATATATCTTTATTATTATCATAATAATGTAATATTATTGCAGAAAACCAGGAAAATAGAGAAAATTATACACAAAAAAGTAATCTTACCACTCTGAAAGCAACTATTAACATTTTGAAGCATGTCTGTTGAATATAGACACATATTAGTTATGATTTTTTAAATAAAATAAAATTGAGACCAAATTCAACATATTTCTCTCCTGTTTCTATTTTCAAAACATGCTTTTCAGTAACCATATAGTATTCCATTTTATAAATATAAAGGACTAGATAATCCTTTTTTGTTGGCCATAAATAAAAGTTTTGACATCAATGGTGTAAACTTTAGTTACACCAAAAATTCCTCAGGGCAATGTCCCCAGAGGAAACAGATGGCACATAGTCAGGGTCCCCAGAGGAAACAGATGGCACATAGGAAGAGGGTAATTTGAGAAGTGTTAAATACAAGAACTATTTACAAAGGAGCGGCCAGTGATTAGGGGAACCAGAAGTAATAATGTGGTATGTGACAGCACTGTTGATGGCACTCCTTAGCCTGGAGGAGCAAGAGGAGGGAGCAGTTCCTAGAACTTGGAGACAAAGGAACCTCCATGGAGACAGCTGCCTGACAAAAACTGTAGCTGGTACTTGGTGGAGGGAGTAGCCAGCCTGCAGCGACCCAGCTTGGAGGTGCAGGGGATAAACACCTTGACACCCTCATTTGCTCTGAGGGCCAGGGAGGCCAGGGAGATATTGGTGTAGTCCACACAGATCAGCCTCCTTGGCCATAAGGCATGGCAGAGAAAAGTGAAGAGTGCACCAGAAGGAACAAATGGAGTTCTGAACACACACTTTTGCTTTGATCACGCTTACTTGGCAGAATTCATCTTTCTAATAACTTGATCTGAGAGTCAGAGATAGTTTCTCTTTAAGAAGTGATGTTAAAATCTGAGACCAAGAGGATGTGTAGGTGCTAAGAATGTGAAGAACAAGGAAAATAATACATGAAGTGGGGGAATAGCATGTGCAAAGTCCTTGTGGTAGAAGGGTGTTTTTAAGGAACTGAAAGAAGCCCAGTGGGTAAGACAGAAAGACAAAGGGGAGAGAACAAAGTAAAATAGAGTGAAGATTTTGGCAGGGCAATCTTGTAGGTCCCACTAAGGATTTTGGCCTTTATCCTTGAAACAAAAGTAAATCATT
This sequence comes from Rhinopithecus bieti, assembly GCF_001698545.2. Classification (NCBI taxonomy): domain Eukaryota; kingdom Metazoa; phylum Chordata; class Mammalia; order Primates; family Cercopithecidae; genus Rhinopithecus; species Rhinopithecus bieti. The sequence goes on along the minus strand of NW_016807975.1, from coordinate 4,410,896 downwards.
GACAGGTGTTAGGATCAGATGACAGATTCGATTTGCATATTAAGAATATTATTATTCTGCTCTAGGGAGAATGGCTTGGCAGACAAACAAAAATGAAATTGAGGTGGGTATAGCATTAATCCAGGTAAAAGTTTGGATTAAGGTGCTGGTGGAGGTGGCGTGACACAGACAGGTTTGAGAAATGTGGGGAACATAAAACTGACAAAAATTGATAATCTATTGGATATGGGAATGTAAGGGTGGGGATAGTGTCAAAGAATCTACAAGAATACTATGCTTGCTTATAAAACTGGGTGGATGGAGCCGGGCATGGTGGTTCACACCTGTAATCCCAGCACTTTGGGAGGCCGAGGCAGGTGGATCATCTGAGGTCAGGAGTTTGAGACCAGCCTGGCCAACATGGTGAAACCCCATTTCTACTAAAAATACAAACATCAGCTGGGTGTGGTGGCACGTGCCTGTAATCACAGCTGCTCAGGAGGCTGAGGCAGGAGAATCGCTTGAACCCAGGAGGAGGAGGTTGCAGTGAGCTGAGATCATGCCACTGCACTCCAGCCTGAGTGACAGAGCGAGACTCCATCTCAAAAAG
>NW_016807975.1:4395275-4410166 GCF_001698545.2 Rhinopithecus bieti | reverse complement strand
TTTTTTTTTTTTTTTTTTTTTGAGAGGGAGTCTCTCTCTATCTCCCAGGCTTGAGTGCAGTGGCGCAGTCTCGGCTCACTGCAAGCTACGCCTCCCGGGTTCATGCCATTCTCCTGCCTCAGCCTCCCGAGTAGCTGGAACTACAGGTGCCCGCCACCAAGCCCGGCTAATTTTTTGTATTTTTAGTGGAGACGGAGTTTCACCGTGTTAGCCAAGATGGTCTGCATCTCCTGACCTCGTGATCCCCCCGACTCGGCCTCCCAAAGTGCTGGGATTACAGGCATGAGCCACTGCGCCCGGCCAGTTTGTCTATTTCTTAATGAGTTAAAGACCATATATTCTAGAAATAAAGTGGTTGTGAAGCTGAACAACGGGAACGGAAACCATTTCTACAATTTAACACTTGTTAAACAATCAGAGGAGTGGTAGGTGTCGGTAGGAAGAACTGGGAGAGAGGGTAGAGGACTGACATGAAGCAGACATTGAGGAAAGAGGAATTCATGAGATAATGGCCCAGGTTGCTGCAGATGTGAGAAACTATTCAACTTTTGATAAACCATAATAGAAAAAAATAGTTTGGCACAAAAATACAAATAAGAAAGCAAAACAAAATTACTACTTTTCTTCCTTTCTTTCCCTCCCTCCCCCTCCCTGTTCTCTCTCTCTCTATCCCTGGGGACCAGCGTGGGGATCAAAGGTCTGCCTTGGACAGTCCCAAATCCCTAGCTATTTGCTCCTTTGTTGAGTGCCCCTTTCCTCACCTTGTCTTATAAAAAGCGTCCCAACCCTCCTAGAGTGTGAGCTCCTAGAAAGCGGACTTAGCATATTTTTGTATGCTATGTATCGCATAGCCCACTGTACAGAGTAGCTGCTCATTTATGTATCTTATTTTGAGGTAAATCTGAATCTTACCTGGGCCAAACTCCGTGTTAGGATCTGGGTATTCAACTGTGAGGGGACTCAACTGTGAGCAAGACCTTGTCTCTACCTTCCTAGATCATACAGTCTTAGGAGTACATTGACACTAAAAAAAAAAAAAAGGCCATCACATGACCCTGAGATGAATGCGGATGGGGTAAGTACGGGTCCTCAGGGGAACAGAGGAGCATGGAATGGTAACCCTAGAGACAACCTAGTGCCATTCCTGCTGGGTGCAGACATCTCCTCTATGAATTTTGGCGGTGGGGGTGAGAGCATAGGGAAGTGAGGGTTGTGAGCAAGGAGGGAGGTTCAAGGAACCTCTTTCACATCCCCTAGTCCCCTTTTCCGGCATGAACGGCTGTTATCTATCAAATGCGGGTACGCAGGGAGCACAGTCTTTGTGCTAGGTGGGTGCCAGCACACAGCAGTCATTGACATTGTACAGACTTCGGGAGTAAATGGATGGATGGATGAAACACTTGGGCAATCGAAACTTTTTGCGATTCCTTCCATCTGACAAGTAAGGGTCACGCCATTCATTCCGCAACCCAAGCCCGCGAAGCCCTGAGGCTTACACAGAGGCCCCGCCCCTGCCGCCCCACTCGGCGCTCCCTCCGCGGCCGCACCGCCGCTCTGGGAGACACGCGGAAAGGTGGTCAAATTCCGGGTCACAGTGCGCTTGCGTAGGAGGAGCCAGTGGCTAAGAAGGGGAGGAGCCCGCGAAGCTTAGACTGCGGTGACAAGGAAAACACGGAAAGGATCTGAGCAGGAGTCCGCTAGGGCTCTATGGGGTTAGTGCTCTTGGGGCCGTTTAGTGGGTGTCCGAGGAGTACTCAAAGAGAACCCATCAGAGACTGACCTGAATTTACACACGATGCGTCTTTTACTGCTCACATCAAGTTTATTGATTTTGCTTTTTTTTTTTAATTAACGTTAGTGGTCAAGAACTGGTGCTTTGCAGTAAGACAGATCAAGATTCCAGTGTCTAGTGTGACTATGGGTGTCCTTGGGCAAGTTATCTGTCCAAGTTTCAATCGCTACCTGTATAAAATGAAGTTGATTATAGTTGTGTGCATCACAGGGATTTTGTGAAGATTAAATGACGTCGTATGTATCAAGGGCTTAGCGCAGTGCCTGGTACACAGAAAAAGCCCAGTAAAATGGCAAGTGCTATTATAACCGTTATCATGAGGTTGGAGGATCGCTTGAGCCTGGGAGGCTGAGGCTTCAGTGAACCGTGATCGCGCCACTGCCCTCCAGCCTGGGCAAAAGAGCAAAACCCTGTCAGAAAAAAAAAAAAAAAAAAAAAAAAAAAAAAAAAAAAAAAAAAGCCCGGGGGAAACAAACCAAATGTCCCTGTATAAATGATAACAAAATGTGGTATATACGGAATCTTATTCAACCTCTAAAAAGAGTGAACTTCTGATGCAAGTTGCAACATGAATAAACCTTGAAGACACTATGCTAAGTGAAATAAACCATACACAAAAGAACACATGTTGTATGATTCCAGTTCCATGAAGTATCTGGAATAGTCAAATATTATACACAAAGACAGAACATAGAATAATGGTTACCTGAGGCTGAAGGTAGGGCAGAAATGAGGAGTTAGTGTTTAACGGGTGCAGAGTTTAGGATGATGAAAACGTCTGGATGGATGGTGAAAATAGTTGCACAGCCATGTGAATGCACTTAACGCCACTGAACTGTACAATTAAAAATGGTTAAAATGGGCCGGGCGCGGTGGCTCAGGCCTGTAATCCTAGCACTTTGGGAGACCGAATTGGGCGAATCACGAGGTCAGGAGTTTGAAATCAGTCTGACCAACATGGTGAAACCCTGTGTCTACTAAAAATACAAAAATTAGCTGGGCGTGGTGGCGCGCACCTATAATCCCAGCTACTCAGGAGGCTGAGGCAAGAGAATCGCTTGAACGCAGGAGGTGGAGGTTGCAGTCAGCCAAGATAGCGCCACTGCACTCCAGCCTGGGCGACAAAGCAAGATTCCGCCTCAAAACCAAAACAAAACAAAAAAATTGTTAAAATGGTAAATTTTATGTATATTTTACCACACAAAGAAAAGGAAAGGAAAGAAGCCCAGGAGAAGGCAGCGCACAGCGGGAGTGCGTGGCATCTCAGCTCAACAATGCGGTCCGGCGCTTAGGGTCCTTCTATCTTTCAGTTCACCACTCCCAGCATGTGACTTTTGTCCTTATGGTCATAAGATGATTGCTGCTTCTCGAGGAATTGTGTACATGTATTACATAAGAAAAGCCAAAAGTGATCTTCTTGTGAAGTTTTATATTTTCATTCAAAAGGAGTCTAAGGGAATGTCCACCTACTACTCGTTGACAAGAAGTTTATCACGTGACCTCTTAACAGGAAAGTTACTTTTCAAGTGTCTAAAATATAGAATGGCACAATAAGGGGGACCTCACAGCTCCCCTTTATTGTGCCATTCTATAAATACTTGAAAGGTAATTTCAAGTATCTAAAGTATAGAATTTTCAAGTATAGAATATTTGAGGCCGGATGTGGTGGCTCACGCCTGTAATCCCAGCACTTTGGGAGGCCAAAGTGAATGGATCACTGAGGTCAGGAGTTTGAGACCTACTTAGCCAATATAGTGAAACCTCATCTCCATTAAAAATACAAAAAATTAGCCGGGCATGGTGGTGCGCGCCTGTGGTCCCCGCTGCTTGGGCGGCTGAGGCAGGGGAATCGCTTGAACCTGGGAGGCAGAGGTTGCAGTGAGCCGACATCGCTCCACTGCACTCCAGCCTGGGAGACAGAGGAAGAAAATTTGAGTAGCCAGATTTTCAGTGAATGTCCCACAAACATAGAGGTTTGTTTTACTTTTTTCCATAAATGTGCTTATACTGCGTATTATTTTTTGCAACTTGCTATTTTTTCTTAGCAATATGATTTACAATTTCTCAGTTCCTTTAGCAGCTGCAAAATACTCGTTTCTAAGGCACGCTTTTTTATTCACATTTTATGATCTCTCAAATTGGTATGCATCTTACAGTTGCTGACAGCTAGCTAGGCAGCAATAGTGATGTAATTGTCATTGTCTGCTGGGTATGCATCAGAACTTGCAGAATGGAGGTTAGCAGCCTGGCATATTGATTCTGAGTCTAAACATTATACAGAAGGGTCAGACTCTGAGAAGAGGATTTAGCTATATGGTAATCAATTTATTTCATGAATCCTTTTAATTTATGCATAAGGATTACATGGAATTAAATATGTCTTAAGTCTTAACGTATTCAATAAGTATAAAATAAAAAGTATAAATGGCAAGAAAGCTTTGTGTCATAGCTTAATTAGGATCATTTTTCTTTCTTGATGTGTAAAATAATGAAGGCTATAGTGGGTCACATCCTCGAGTCAATGAAATACGGTGTTCTTTTTATTATTATTATTATTTTATTTTATTTTTTGGAGACGGAATCTCGCTCTGTCACCCAGACTGGAGTGCAGTGACGCGATCTCGGCTCACTGCGAGCTCTGCCTTCCGGGTTCATGCCATACTCCTGCCTCAGCCAACCGAGTAGCTGGGACTACAAGCGCCCGCCACCACGCCCGGCTAATTTTTTGTATTTTTAGTAGAGACGGGGTTTCACCGTGTTAGTCAGGATGGTCTTGATTTCGTGACCTCGTGATCCGCCCGCCTTGGCCTCCCAATGTTCTGGGATTACAGGCGTGAGCCACCGCGCCTGGCCGAAATACAGTGTTCTAAATATGACTATTCCATAGCTTATTTAATCATTTCCTTTTTGATAGATGTTAGGTTTTACTTTTTTTTTTTTTAATGATGCTTTAGGAAACCCTTGTGCATGCCCTTTTTTCCATATGTGAAAGTAGTAGTTCTCTAGATACCTAGGAATACACATTTTAACATTTTGAGAGAAACTGCCCTTTAAAAAGGTCCTATCAATTTACACTTCCACGAAAGAACCCATTTTTTCCAACCAGTTTTAAATTTTGGTGAATCTAGTATCTGAAAATAGTACCTCATTGTTTTGATTTTGTCTTTTAGTGTTGTTAAGGGTGTCTATAACATAGAAGCCAATTTTTAAAAATCAACTTTTTATTTTGTGTAGTTTTAGATTTACAGAAAAACTATGTAGAACAGAGTACTCCCATATATCCCACACCTAGTTTCTCTATTGTTAATATCTTACATTAGAATGGTATCTTTGTCACAATCAATGAACCAATACTGGTACATTATTATTAACTAAAGCCCACATTTTATTCAGATTTTCTTCATTTTTTGCCTAATGTCCTTTTTCTGTTGGACAGTCCCATTTGAAATAGCACATTAAATGTAATCATCATGTCTTCTGTGCCCCTCTTGGTTGTGAAAATTTCTCAGACTTTTATTGTTTTTTGATAGCCTTGATGTTTTCAGTAGTACTAATTAGATATTTTGTAGAATGTTTCTCAGTTGGGATTTGTTTGGTGTTTTTCTAATCACTGGACTGGAGTTTGGGTTTGGGGGCGGAAACCCAAAGAGGTGAGTAGTATCACTCTGATCATACCATTTCAAGGGTACAGACTGTTAACATGATTTGTCACTAGCCGTATTAACCTTGATCATCTGACTGAAATAGCATTTGTCAGATTTCTCCATGGTAAAGTTACTCTTCTTTTTTCCCCCTTTTCTATACTGTATCCTTTCAAAGAAAATCACTGCACAATCCATACTTAAGGGGTGGGGAGTTATGCTCCATCACCTTAAGGATGGAGTATCTTCACACATTATTTGGAATTCTTCTGCATGGAAGATTTGCTTACTCTTCCCTATTATTTAATTAATTAATATATTTATTCAATCATTTATTTGTACAGTATGGACTCATGGTTATTTATTGTATACTTTGAGTTACATTAAGAATTCAATGCTACTTCAGCCAGGTGCAGTGGCTCATGCTTGTAATCCCAGCACTTTGGGAGGCTGAGGCAGGTGGATCACAAGGTCAGGAGTTCCAGACCAGCTTGGCCAACACAGTGAAACCCTGTCTCTACTGAAAATACAAAAATTAGCTGGGTGTGGTGGTGCGCACCTGTAATCCCAGCTACTTGGGAGGCTGAGGCAGGAGAATCTCTTGAATCCGAGAGGCGGAGGTGGCAGTGAGCCGAAAGCACGTCACTTCACTCCAGCCTGGGCAATGAGAGTGAAACTGTTCTCCAAAAAAAAAAAAAAAAAAACAAAAACGAATTCAATGCTACTTTCTTTTGTTGCTCAAATGGTTCTAGTTTTGGACATTGGGACTACCTTCAGTTAACTCCTGTGTCCCTTCAACACATCTCCATAATTGTGTACATAGTTTAACTCTTCCTTACTTTTGTTTTTGTTTTTGTTTTTTTTTTGTTTGTTTGTTTGTTTGAGATGAAGCCTCACTCTTTTACCCCAGGCTGGAGTGCAGTGGTGTGATCTCAGCTCACTGCAACTTCTGCCTCCTGGGTTCAATCAATTCTCCTGCCTCAGTCTCCCAAGTAGCTGGGATTACAGGCACCTGCCACCATGCCTGGATATTTTTGTACTTTTAATAGAGACGGGGCTTCACCATGTTGACCATGCTAGTCTCGAATTCCTGACCTCAGGTGATCCAACCGCCTCGGCCTCCCAAAGTGCTGGGATTACAGGCATGAGCCAATGCACCCGGCCAGCTCTTCCTTACTTTCTAACATTACAAAATGCACAATGCTTCTCTTATGTATTTCCTACCCTAGCCCTTGAATCAGCCATTTTTTCAAATAATCCTGGTCCCTTTTATTGGAGAATGGTATTAGAAATCAATATCTGGGCACTACGTGTATAGAAATGAATTTTTACGTAGTTATATTTATGAACCTTGTCCTGAATGGCTTTGCTTTTAGTATTTTACATAAGAAAGTACAGTAAGTCCTCACTTAACGTTGTCAATAGGCCCTTGGAAACTGCAACTTTAAGCAAAACAGCATATAAGAAAACATTTTTTTCTCATCAAAATTAGAAGAAAACAACGTTGAAAGATACGTTATTCAAGGATCTGCTGTCTGTATTTCCTTTTCTGATAACACAAAGAAGTGCTGTATTTTATTTTAATACCTAGCTAATGTTTTTTACATGAAGCTTTAAAATGCGTCTGGAATCTTTCTTTTTATGTGATGCAGAGTAGGAATGTTATTTCTCTGTAAACAGGTAATTAATTATCTCAACTGCATTTGCGGACTAATCAATCTTTTCCTCTGTGGTCTAAATGTATGATATTTCTACATGTCCAAGTCTTTTCAGGGCTTTATTTTATTCTTTGAGTTTAATTGTCTAATCTTGTATAGAGACATGCAGATTTAATTTCTATAAGTTTGTAGGATACTATCTGATAGAATGAGTGCCATCTTGAATCTTTTGCAAAATTTCTTCACTATTCTTGAATATTTTCTCTTGGAGATAAATTTTAGAATCAACTTGTCAAATTGTACATTTACCATGTGCAGTTTTAGCCATTGTCAATTTTATTTTGGATTAATTCTTTCTACCAGAAATATTTATTATAAATTGGACACAATACTGATAGTTTATGTTTATATATTTAATTCTTAACTTATGAAAACACTGTAAGCAAACACTTTCAGATGCTCCAGAAGAATAACATCATCTTGTCATCCTCCATTGGTCTCTTGCTTTTTTAGCTTTGTCTATGTATATTAATTGCTCATTTTGTGGTAGAGTTAAGAACAATACGTTAAATTAAAACGTTCTTCGCTGGTCAGGCATAGTGACTTATGACTGTAATCCCAACACTTTGAGAGCCACTGTGGAAGTCTATTCTCCAACCCCAGGCAAGACTTCAAATGACTCTTACCCCAGGTGATATCTTGCTGGCCACGTTAGGAGAGACTTCCAGGCATAACTGTTTAGTTAAGCTACTTCCTGATCTTCAGAGCCTGTGAGATAATAAATGTTGGTTGATTTAAGCCTCTAAATATTAGACTAATTTGCTGTATGGCAATAAGTAATTATACACCGAGGTATCAATTATTTAGGGTAATCAAGTACTCCAAAAACAAGTAGTAAAAGCTTCAGAGGCTGAGCGCAGTGGCTTACATCTGTAATCCCAGCACTTTGGGAGACTGAGGCGGGTGGATCACAAGATCAGGAGTTTGAGACCAGCCTGGCCAAGATGGTGAAACCCCGTCTCTACTACAAATACAAAAATTCACCGGGCACGGTAGCATGCACCTGTAATCCCAGCTACTTGGGAGACTGAGGCAGGAGAATCTCTTGAACCCGGGAGGTGGAGGTTGCCTCCTCCACCTTGGAGGATCTTGAAGTGAGCCAAGATCACGTCACTGCACTCTAGCCTGGGTGACAGAGCAAGACTCTCTCTCAAAAAAGAAAACAAACAAAACTTCAGAGTCCATGTATTACAGACTTGGAATATGTTCACCAAAACCACCTCAACATCAAATTGTTTTGGCACCAGCAAGTCCAGTGGCAGTACCTTGTAAGTCTAGCCATTTTAAAATCGACAAAGTGGCCCTCAGGTAAAGATGGGGTGTAGGTATTTGAAATGCACGAGTCCTGGAATTTTCATGCAGCCTGGATTTCATTCTGACTCTGTCCCCCACGACTTCCTGGCCCGCCACTCCTCTAGGTTGCTTCTCGGCTCTGGCTTTTGGGCTTCTCAACAGTTCTAACTGTAGCCTCTTATTCAGTGCTCCAAGCTCCTCCTCTCATTTCCCTAAACGGCTGGATTCTGCAGGTTGAAGTATTTCCATTTCTCTCAATAACCATTTATTATAAAAGATATTTGGGTATATCTGGCAATCTGAAGAATAGTTTCCATCTTATGGAAGGGGATGTTGAAATAGAAAATCAACTCTATGTGTGCATTGGTAAGATCATAGAGGGCATCACTGCTACTTCCTGAAGCTTCCTAAAAGCTATCCTTCTGCTTGGCTGTTGTTTGATGTATTTATGAGAAATCTGCAAAGAGACAGATTGGCAGTCAGAAATTGCCTAACAGGATAACTATACCTTGGTGGGGTCAGCACAGATCAAATAGTATCCAGTTCTCCAATATGTGATGATAATAGTTAATATTTATATAGAAAACATCAAAGTGATTTACATATATAAATTCATTTCATCCTCTCAATAATTCTGTGATGTAGGTACTCTGCTTTATAAGATCACTTACTTTTTTTTTTTCTTTTTTGAGACAAAGTCTCAGTCTGTAGCCTAGCTGGAGTGCAGTGGCGTGATCTGGGCTCACTGCAACCTCCGCCTCCCGGGTTTAAGCAGGTCTCCTGCCTCAGCCTCTTGAGTATCTGGGACTACAGGCACGCACCAACACGCCTGGCTAATTTTTGTATTTTTAGTAGAGACAGGGTTTCACCATGTTGGTCACTCTGGTCTTGAACTCCTGACCTCAAGTGATCTGCCCACCTCGGACTCCCAAAGTGCTGGGATTACAGGCGTGAGCCACTGCACCTGGCAGGTCACTTACCATTTTATAGTTACAGATTTTCCAGGAAAGTCTCAGTTTCAAAGATCTTGTTTCATTATTCTCATTAGCTATCAAAATACTTGAGAAATTGCAATATTTTAGCACCTGAACTGCATCATTCAGACTGCCTCTACCATCAGAGAGTAGATCCCAAATACATTTTATATTGCTTATCCTAATTTTTGGCTCAGAAAATATGGTCATATTAATACAATGGTTTCAGTGTAGCTACCTACCCACACCAACTTCTGGCGAATACCCTCACTTACAGCCCTTGTTTGTACCAGGTGGCTATTTTCATTTTTGTACCAGGTGAGACTGCCCCTCCATCCCATAACAGCTGATTGGATGGGAAGTGGACTTCTAATCTGAAACTAGTCAATTCATAGATTGCCATCTTGTGTCCCGGCTTGAAACGATGGATTGAGCCCATAGGTTTTGTCTGGGTAAATATGAACCAAGAGACAAGGAGGAGGTTTCCTTGTTGACCTTGGGCTGCAGTGTCTATGATGACCAAGTACAGCATCAGTAAGCAGAGGGAGAGCGGTATAACAATACAAAAAGACTGAGAAACAGCTGGGCGCAGTGGCTCACACCTGTAATTCCAGCACTTTGAGAGGCCGAGGCAGGTGGATCACCTAAGGTCAGGAGTTTGAGACCAGCCTGATCAACATGGTGAAAGCCTATCTTTACTAAAAATACAAAAATTTTCTGGGTATGGTGGCACATGCCCATAGTCCCAGCTACTTGGGAGGCTGAGGAAGGAGAATGGCTTGAACCTGGGAGCGGAGGTTGCAGTGAGCCGAGACCATGCCACTGCACTCCAGCCTGGGCAAAAAGCGAGACTCCGTCTAAAAAAAAAACTGAGATAAAAAGAAAGTTGGAGGGGCAGAGACGTAGAAAGACACACTAACTTCAAATGACAGAGAGAGGAAAATCTGTTTCCAGTGGCTTTTTTTTTTTTTTTTTTTGAAAAAGGGCCTGTTTCTGTGGCCCAGGCTGAAGTACTGTGGCACAATCACAGCTAACTTCAGTCTCCACCTCCCTGGGCTCAGATGATCCTCCCACCTCAGCCTCCCACCACGCCTAGCTCATTTTTGTATTTTTTGTCGAGACGGGATTTTGCTATGTTGCCCAGTCTGGTCTCAAACTCCTGGGCCCAAGAGATCCACCTGCCTCTGCCTCCCAAAGTGTGGGGATTACAGGCGTAAGCCACTGCACAAGGCCCTCATTGGCTTTTAAGTTCCTTGAAGTCCTTCTCAATTTGGGTTCCTATCTTTCAACACCTAAGATTCAATAAACAGCCTTCTCCTGTAGCAAGTTTGGATGAGTCTCTGTTCCTTGCCACCAAAAGAGCCTGATAAAAAAAGCCTCTAATATCCATACATAATTAGACTTCGGGGAGACTGGATTTGCCAGTTAAAATCGTAACAGACAGATAGATAAGCTAAACACCAATGGATTAATTTTTCAAAGAGATCTGTACTTTCATCACAGAACTATAGAGTATTTGGAGTTGGATGTTCAGGGCATCTTCCCTCATTTAAGAATATTTTGTCCTGCTGGGTGCATTGGCTCACGCCTGTAATCCCAGCACATTGGGAGGCCAAGGCGGGTAGATCATGAGGTCAGAAGATCGAGACCAGCCTGAGCAACATGGTGAAACCCCGTCTCTACTAAAAATACAAAAAATTAGCTGGGTGTGGTGGCCTGTAATCCCAGCTACTCAGGAGGCTGAGGCAGGAGAATTGCTTAAAACCAGGAGGCAGAGGTTGCAGTGAGCTGAGATCACACCATTGCACTCTAACCTGGGTGACAGAGCAAGACTCTGTCTTGAGAAAAGAAAAGAAAAGGGAAGGGGAGGGGAGGGGAGTGGAGGGAAGGGGAGGGGAGGGAAGGGAAGAAAATTTTGTTGAAACCAGGCTGGGTGCAGTGGCTCATGCCTGTAATTTCAGCACTTTGGAAGCCCAAGGTAGGAGGATTACTTGAAGCTTAGGAGTTCAAGACCAGCCTGGACAACAAAGAAAAACTCCCTCTCTACAAAAATAAAAATTTAAAAAATGAGTTGGGCATGGTGATATGCTCCTGTAGTGTCAGCTACTAGGGAGGCTGCGGTGGGAGGATCGCTTGAGCCCAGGAATTTGAGGCTGCAGTGAGCTATGATCACAACCTGCATTCTGACCTTGGTGACACAGCAAGACCCTGATTCTAAAAGGAATAAAAAAGGAAAAAAAAAAAAAAAAAAAAAGACGTTGAAATCAACTGCTATATCAGGATTGCTTGGTGAGCCTGGATCCTAGCAAAAAAGATACCATATGTAGAGCTAGCTCAGCAACCTGTGGAGTGCAATGCATCACTCATCTCCATCACAGGATCTCCTGAAGGGACCCTCCAGCATTTGAAAAAGGGACAAGTCACATGGATGAGTTCTTTGTGGTTTTCTTTTCCTAGACTCTGTGTAGACGCTGACCTTCTGCTAACACTTTCTACAAAGAAACTATAATAGCTTTATTATTGATAAAATAGCTCACATTTATTGAGTGTTTTCTATGTGTTTTCAAGAAACCTATGTAATTTGATGTAAGTGATCCAAAGTGAAGAAGAAAGAAGAAGGAAGAAGGAAGAAGGAAGAAGGAAGGAGAAGGAGGAGGAGGAGGAGGAGGAGGAGGAGGAGGAAGAAGAAGAAGAAGAAGAAAAAGGAGGATAGTTGTCCAAGGTAGCATGCAGAACTAAGTCAGGGATCAAGGAGAGAGCTGAGAAGGCAGGCACCACATTGAAGGCCTGAGTAGTTACCCTGCCACATTAGTTTTTAAGATAGTCTGCTCTCTTAATTTGAGGAGAGACACATGACTAAATATGAGTTTCCCATGTCTCCTTAGCAGCACTTCTACATGTGGCTCATGTCAATCACCATTGTTTATTTATTTATTACAGCATTAAATTTTTTATTTTTACATTTTTATCTGTTTATTTATTTTGAGACCAGGTTATGAGACTGGCTAAATGTTGTATTTTTGGTAGAGATGGGGTTTTGCCACGTTGCCTAGGCTGGTCTTGAACTCCTGGGCTCAAGCTATCCACATGCTTCAGTCCCCCAAAGTGCTGGGATTACAGGCATGAGCCACAGTCATCATTATTTAAATCAATAAAATAACACTGACCATTTGTTGAAGTTAAGATTAGAAGCTTTTATCTACCCGGGCAGGTAGGCATCATATTCCCATCTTAGAAATGAGAAAACTGAGATTCAGGAGCTTAACTTAGTTCATGTTTATCTAGTGCTTTTTCCACACTGTATCACTTTATCAATCAAATTTCCAATCTGAATTGACCTTCTAATTTCACACCCCAATAGTTTTCCCTTGACTGTATCTGCATTTAAGACGTGAATCTTCATGGACTTATAACATGGCACTAAGTGGAAAACAAGTGGAAATGATGTACAGCCTTGGCTTTCAGTGTGGTATCATAGTTTGTTTGCTAGTACGTTGTAGCAACTCCCCTGGCATAATTTTAGTTTCCAGGCTCTCTGGACAATTTCAGGGCCTCTTGGACATCAGACAAATTATTGTTAAAATAATGAATGAGACACCTGTAATCCCAGCACTTTGGGAGGCTAAGGGGGATGGACCACTTGAGGTCAGGAGTTCGAGACCAGCCTGGCCAACACAGTGAAACCTTCTCTCTACTAAAATTACAAAAGTTATCTGGGCGTGGTGGCACATGCCTATAGTCCCAGCTACTCAGGAGGCTGAGGCAGGAGAATTGCTTGCACCCAGGAGGCAGAGGTTGCGGTGAGCCGAGATCGTGCCACTACACTCCAGCCTGGGCGAGAGTGTGACTCTGTCTCAAAAAAAAAAAAAAAAAGAAAGAAAGAAAGAAAGAAAGAAAAGAAAAGAAAAGAAAAGAAAGAATGAGGACCAGTATAGCTCTGAGTTTAAGGTCTTTATTTTTATTGGTGTTTCTGTCCCGGTTTGTTTTTTGAGGGAAGAAAGGGTTGCGTGATTCTTTGCACATAGTGAAGACCTAGATCAGCTTTTATTTTAGGGCTACGGATAGTGGGAGTTGGGAGGGCAAGCAACAGTCTCAAAAATGTTCAAGGAATTAAAACACAAAAACGGAAAACTGCAAGTGTTGGCAAGGTTGTGGAAACTTGGAACCCTCAAACATTGCTGGTGGAAATGTAAAATGATTCATTCAGCTGCTGTGGAAAACTTTTTGGCAGTTCCTGGAAAAGTTAAACATAGAATTACCCTATGACCTAGAAAGTCCACTCCTAGGTATGTATCCAAAAGAACTGGGAACAGGTACTCAAATATGTGTACAGGCATGTTCACAGCAGCACTATTCACAATGGCCAAAAGGTGGAAATAACCCAAATATCTATCAAGGGATGAATGAATAAACAAATTGTAATATACACATACAATGGGATATTAATCAGTCATAAAAACGAATGAAGTACTGATCCACGCCTCAACATGGGTGAATCTTAAATACTGGCTAAGTCAAAGAAACGACACAAAAGGCCGCATATTGTATGGTTCCATTTATATGAAATATCCAGAAAAAGTAAACTCACAGAGACAGAAAATAGCTGAGTGGTTGCCAGGGTCTGGAGGAAGGAGGGACTGGGGAATTACTGCTTAATGAAGTGATCGAAGTTTCAGAACTAGATAGAAGTAGTGGTTGCTCAACATTATGAATGTAATAAATGCCACTGAATCGTTCTCTTTTAAATGGTTTATGTCTTGTGAATTTCACCTCAAAAAAAAAAAAAAAAAAAGTTAAAAAGCCTTCTCTGCCTTTCTCTGGGCTTGGAATCTTCCTAATGGATTCAGGGCAAAAGAAACATTCAGCCACTCTGTTTGCGGAAGGGGCAAAGAGTGGCTTGTCCCGACAGTTTGAGCTGTTGTGCATGCATTTACACACGCATTAATTCCAACTGAGTCAGCACAGTGTCCAAGACAGGTCCTGGGCTCCAGTGAGCACAGTCGCTATCTGGGGGAGGCACATTCCGCAGATTAACAGAAGTCTGTGATAAACTCAGCATAGGGGGATTGGCTGTCTCAAGTATCAAGGAGTCCTAAAAGAAAAGGGCCTATTTCAGTCGGGGGACCTGGACTGAACTAACTCGTGTCCATGGCCGCCAAATCTCGTGTGACAAATGTATTCTTCTGTTGTTAATAGAAATAAAACAGTTTTTCAGGCCCCTCCAGGAGCTCCTCTGCAAAGGTGGGGGGAAAAAGGCAACTAAATCAGTACGAGGACTTCAGCCCGAGGATGTCAGGAGCGGGGTCGGTGCGGACGGGCAGGTGGGCGGGGGGCACCCCGCGCCCCGCCCTAGTCCCCGGGAGGCCGGCGGCCACAGCTCGGGGAAGTGGGGACTGGCGCGGGGCCGCGCTCCCGCCGTCCTCGGCAGCGCCTACGGACCGGCAAGCGGCGGGCGGTCCGCGAGGGGGCGGCG
>NW_016807975.1:4390212-4392926 GCF_001698545.2 Rhinopithecus bieti | reverse complement strand
GGGGGGTCGCGGGACAGGCGTGCAGGGGCCGGGGGCCGGCATGGCGGGTTTTCGGGCCGAGCCGCTGCGACCCCTGCCTTGCAGGCTGGGCGCCAGGCGACCGCCTCCGCGCGCTGCGATGGGACTCGGTGAGTAGGGCCGGCCTGCTGCCTACAAAGCCCCGGGGCGCGGGCCTCCGGGGGACTCACTGGCGCGCCCATGGCAGGGAGTGGGGTGGGCTCTGGACTCCCGGGCTGGGGGAGCTGCTTGGGGGGAATCCAGGTGACCCGCAATACCGCGGTCTTCCCATCCCGGTGTCCCCACTGTGTGCTGATCACTGTGCTCGGCGCTTTTCCATACTTGGCTCCTTTAAGACCCCCAGTGCCCCGCCCGTCCAGAGTGTAACGGGAGGGGTCTCTCACTTGCAGGATGAAGGCCAAGCATCACATCCTTGCTCGACTGACCTTGGGAAAGCTCCTTTACTCGGAGCCGGGGCTACTGTTTCTGTAAATTAGAGGCGGGGGTCGGGGGCGGGGGGGAGTGGTATTATATCTACCCTCAGGTGCTCTTGTGAAAGATAATGTATATAAATGATAACAGCTAAATTTTGAGCACTTTGTATATACCAGGCCCTAGGTACTGAACAGTTGGCATGAATTATCATTGAATCATCACACTGGCGCTATGAGGTAGTTACTGTAAATTGCATGAATAATCTTTATTTAGGAGTACTAAACAGTGCAAAATGTAGTCTCCCTATTCCGATTCAGGAGATTGGGTATTAGGTGTGATAACATCTAAGATTACAGACGTTCCTGCAGTATTGAGGAGAGTAGTTGTAGGATGGAGGGATATATTTGTCATACATTTAAAACTGGAGGTAGGGTAATATCAAGGCCAGAGAGTGTGCCTTTCAGCATGTCAGAGAAGATGGTTGTATTCCAAGGAAATTGCTGAATACTAATTCAAAAACATAGTTTATAAGTTAGAATTGAGGATGGCTGTGGAAGTCTGGGGCCAGAGGGAGACATGGGATGGACTAGGGGGAGAAGAAGGATTCTGAAGTCCTGGAAGAAGATGTAGAGGAAGGTACCAGGGTTCACCATCCCTCCCCTGCAGAATTCTGGACCAGGATTTCTGGGCCAGATTTCAGCCCTCCCTTGGAGACCCGGGATGAGGGACGAAGGCTGCTGGGTCAGGAGGTGGGGAGGGATGTTGTAGGATGTCTCTTTTTACTCCCAGGCCAGGCCAAAAATATTCAGATTGATGGAGGGTGGGGTGGTTGGGCCTCCTAACATGCCATTATCCCTTCTCACAGAATTCTTGTGTTTCAGGCCATGGGGATGCTTGCCAGCCCTAATGGTTGATGAGATGCTTAAAATACAAAGGTCTCACTGATATAATGGAGGAGAGCATTTTCAACACCATTCATTGGGTTAGAGAAGTAATGGGCCTGAGGAAATTATTTTGGGTTTCATTTTAGAATGGGGAGGACTAAAAAGGCTTTGGATCCTGAAGAAGGAAGTGAGGCAGGAAGGGCCCAGGCACTGCACCTATGGGGAAAGGCAGGAGAAGGAGGAGCTGAGGACTTCACCCCACCATCTGCAGAATACCCAACAGGCTGTTCAGTTCTCAGCTACCAAGGGGGCACCCTTTCCTCTCCCGGTTTGTGATGATTTGTTACTTAACGTATTGTGGAAGATCAAGGACTGAACTCAGGCACTCCTGTCCTGAGTGAGTAGGAAAGAATCCTGGGAGAAGGGTGTTTTATTTTGTTTTTAACCAGGCATTGAAGCAGAGAGTAGGTGGGTACGTAGCGATGGTGAAGGTAGGGAACACCATGCATAGTTGGAAGAGCAATTGCTTTGGAGAGATAGAGTGTTTGGGGTTTGAATCCTAGCTCTGCCATTTCTTAGCTTTGTACATTTTTTTGTGAGGATAAAATAATGTTTTTTCACATACCTGGTGTGCAGTTCAACAAGCACTAGTGCCGTTTTCCCTGTCCGTGATAACATTCATTCAACAAATGTCTGCTGAGCACCAGTCGCGTGCTGAGTCATATGTTACATTCTGGGGATACAGCAATGAGTCAGAAATTACGTATTCCCTAGGAATTTCCCAGTCCAGTGTGGGAGATGGACGCAAAGAGCAAATTGAAAAAAAAATATGGGAAGTGTTACAGTACAGTCATGTACAACTGGCAGCGAGCTCAAAGAAGAGTAACTCATTCTGAGCCAGTGGGAACTCAGGGCCAATCTATATCTAACAAGATAAGTATGAGACATTATGACAGAGGTTTTTGTTTTGTGGGGTTTTTTTGTTTGTTTGTTTGTTTGTTGAGACAGAGTCTCGCTCTGTCATCCAGGCTGGAGTGCAGTGGCATGATCTCAGCTCACTGCAGTCTCCACCTCTTGAGTTCAAGAGAGTCTCTTGTCTCAGCCTCCCAAGTAGCTGAGATTACAGGCGCCCATCACCACACCCAGCTAATTTTTGTAGTTTTAGTAGAGATGGGGTTTCACCATGTTGGCCAGGCTGGTCTCGAACTCCTGACCTCAGGTGATCCGCCCACCTCGGCCTCCCAAGGTGTTAGGATTATAAGTGTGAGCCACTGCGCCCAGCCATGACACAGGTTTTGAATGCTCCTTTACCACCTAGCTTTGATCTCTTTTGACTTTGTCTTATCTTTGCCCTGATAGTCTCTCCTCAATCTCTCTCAAAAAAAAAAAAAAAAAAAA
>NW_016807975.1:4377762-4389656 GCF_001698545.2 Rhinopithecus bieti | reverse complement strand
AAAAAAAAAAAAAAAAAAAAATCTAGTTGTATTGTGTGTATAATTCGTAAGCTGCTTCAACCCCATTTTAGAAGGTAGCCATTATAAAGAAAATAAACATAAGAGACTGGGTATTAATTGAGGAAGGCTTAACAAAAAATTGCATGAGAGTTGGGCTTTGAAGATTGAAAATGGGCCGGGCGCAGTGGCTCACGCCTGTAATGCCAGCACTTTGGGAGCGAGACTCGGTTTCAAAAAACAAAAAAAAAAAACAAAAAAAGATTGAAAATGGGCCCTTGGTGGCCTTGGGGTGAAGGATTCCAGCCAAAGGAAGCCGCATGTTGAGTTTGGTCTGGTTAGGGTGAAAAATACATGGAGAGGATGAGGGGCTGGTGAGGGTGCTATAATCAGGGCCAGATCCAGAAAGGCCAGGAATGCCGTGTGAGGAGTTGGGACTTTTATCATTTAGGCAGTGGGAGAGACGTCTGAGGTTTACAAGGAAGCCTGTGGCTTGATCACTGTGTTTTAGGAAGATCCCTGTAGTTGTGTGGAAGAGAGACCAGAAGTTTGGGAGACCATTTTAGAGATTAGGTCTGACCACGGACATGGGCAGTGAGAATGAAAGAGGAGGGAACAGATGTTGGGGTAAAATGTACCATAGGTGTTGTTAATTAGTCGCATGTGATTGAAGATGACATTGATGTTTCTGCTTTGGGAAGCCAAATTGATGTGGCTGACATCATCAGAAATCAGAAGATTTTGGTGTAGGGGAATAATTAGTTTGTTTGGGCTATGGAGAATTGGAGTTTTCTGAGGTGCACATGATGGGGTGCAGAGGTGGCTGATAGATAATTGGAAATGTGTTTGATGCTAAGGAGAGAGGTTGAGGCTTGGAAGAGAGGTTCTTCCATCACTGCCACTTTCTTCTTTTTCTTTTTTCTTTCTTTTTTTTTTTTTTGAGACAGAGTTTTGCTCTTGTTGCCCAGGCTGGAGTGTAGTGGCACGATCTCGGCTCACCGCAACCTCTGCCTCCTGGGTTCAAGCAATTCTCCTGCCTCAGCCTCCTGAATAGCTGGGATTATAGGCATGTGCCACCATACCTGGCTAATTTTGTATTTTTAGTAGAGACAGGGTTTTTCCATGTTGGTCAGGCTGGTCTCAAACTCCTGACCTCGGGTGATTCTTCCGCCTCAGCCTCCCAAAGTGCTGGGATTACAGGTGTGAGCCTCTGCCTGCGTCCCCCCTCCCAACTTTTTTTTTTTTTTTTTAAACAAACACTTACTGCGAATCTACTATGTGCTAAAGATACAAATAAAATGTAGTTCAATGCCTCAGAGCCCACCATCAGATAGGGAGAGCCTTCAGGATATGGATAGATAGTGCAGAGTAATTCTGAGTGCTGCAAGAGGAAAATACTTGGTACCCTTCTCCTATTGAGAGCTGATGGTTGTAGCTGAAGTGGTGGGAGTGGAGGAGTGTGTACTCAGTAGACGAGAAGTAGGTTGGAGTGGGAACACCTACAGAAGGGGACTTTCTGTTTTTCAACACTGCTTTCTGTGGAAGATACCTTAATAATGATTCCAAAGGCATTTCAGGGAAGCCGTAGGTGAGGATGGTTTAAGATGGAGTGTGGAGAAGGGGAAGGAAGAGGATAGGACTTTTAAGAACTCTCATCTGGTTTATAGAGGGGACTGTGAGGGTGGGAAAGTGGGGGAGACCTGGCTTTCAACACAAGGCTGGTTCTGCATGCATACAGTCACACTCAGGCACAGATGATGAAAATAAACACTTCCAAGTTACATGGCTGCCTGGAGTGGGTGGAAAGTGGTAGAGAGGGAATGCATTAGAGAAAGCAAGTTCGGTGCTAGGTTTGACTGGAAAGCTCTCGAAAAGGAAAGAAAGAAGGTGGAGAGGCAGAGAGAGCTTGGGTGAGTGGCCATCCTGGGCACACAGGTATGTACATGTGCAGGCAGGTAAGAGTACTGTCTGATTACTCTCACCTCTGGATAAAATGAAATCCTGAAGGCATCATAGTGGTATTGAGGCTCTTAAAATGTTGCCATTTCTACCTCCTTTGAACTGTAATGATATTTGCAAGAAGGAAATGATTATTTTATGATAAATCCTTTCTAAGAGGAGAAATTTAAAATAATAAAACATCTAGTGGCCGGGTGCGGTGGCTCACACCTCTAATCCCAGCACTTTGGGAGGCCGAGGCCGGCGGATCATGAGGTCAGGAGATCGAGACCATCCTGGCTAACACGGTGAAACCTCGTCTCTACTAAAAATACAAAAAAAATTAGCTCGGTATGGTGGTGGGCTCCTGTAGTCCCAGCTACTTGGGAGGCTGAGGCAGGAGAATGGCGTGAACCCAGAAGGCTGAGCTTGCAGTGAGCCGAGATCGCGCCACTGCACTCCAGCCTGGGTGACAGAGCGAGACTCCGTCTCAAAAAACAAAAAACAAAACAAAACAAAATCTAGCAATAATTTGTTTAAAAAAATGCAAATGGTAAGCAGGTTGGTTATGGCATTTAATTCCACAAATATTTATTGAGTGCTTGATGTACACCAGACTCTCTGTAAGGAGCTGTAGTGAACAGATCAGATCACCTGCTTTTGCCATTTCACCTAGAACTGCTTAACTTGCATAGTTAAACCTGTGTATGGGCCTTAAGCAAAATAACAAGGTCATCTAAAGTGCTGAGATCACTTCATTCTGCTGTAATGCTCTCTTTCATTGGCTGGTAGCTCCACCAGCCTCATAAATAATCAGAAAATACCAACTATGTGTCTTTGGCAGTGAACTGTGGAAATTAGGTTGCAGAAAAATCATTTGAATGGCAGTAATAGATGACCAGTACTGGATAGGACTTTAGAGAATACCCCCTTGAGCTTTATAATTTAGAGATGAGGAATTAACAGCAAGTAAAGAAGGCGTGCCAAGACAGATGTCACAAAATGAATGACAGAGTTGAGAGCAGTGCCCTGGAGTTTTCAAACGGTACAGTCGGGGAGGCTAGAGAGTACCTAGCCAAAAGGGCATCCTGATGGTGAGGGGGTTCTGAAGTGGGAAAGGGGTTGGAAAGCAAACGAAGAAGCCTTGATTTCAGACCCTCCCCTGTAACTAGGGCCTCGGGAAGTCCTGTTTTGCTCTGAGCCTCAGTTTCCTCAACTGTAAAGTGAGAGGATTAGATTGAGGTCCTTCTTTAACATTTATTTATATTTTTTCTTTTTCTAAAGCTCCACTCTCAGGAGCAGCGGTAGGGTTAGGATTTGAGGCCATGGGTCCAAGCCGATGTCCTTAACCTCTATACTATACTACCTTTTTTTTTTGGAGATAGGGTCTTGCTCTGTCACCCTGGCTGGCGTGCAGTGGAATGATTATATCTCACTGCAACCTCAAACTCCTGGGCTCAAGGGATCCTCCTCTCTTAGCCTCCCTAGTAGCTGGGGCTGTAGGCACATGCCACCTTGCCCGGCTAATACTTTTAATTTTAATTTTCATAGCAATAGAGGTCTCCCCTTGTTGCCTAGGCTAGTCTTGAACTCCTCAAGCAATCCTCCTGCCTTAGCCTCCCAAAGTTCTGGGATTACAGATGGGAATCACCACACCTGGCCAATGTCCTTTGTAGTTTAAAAGAAAGGTTATTTTTGAGGTGTTGAGTCAGAAGACAGGCAAGATACCAGGGTAGGAAATAGCCTTTCTACCTTTAGAGCAAGTGGATTCCCCATTACTTGCCAGGCCTTGCTTGTGGGGAGGGCTGCCACGTGTCCTTCAGTTCACCCACCACTTCTGAATATGTTCTTTAAGTCTTTCCCTCCCGAGCTGTGGCCCTGCTTTGTTCTCAAGTTCATCTAATTTCAGTCTATTCAAGTAGGAATTAAGTTTCCTGTTCTAGATCCCCCCAATTTTGGAATATGTCCCTGGGCTCATCTCTGTCACTGTGCTTATCACACTGCCTTGTCACCAGCCTATCCCACAATACATGTGCATTATGTCTTCATGGGACTGTGATGTCCTCATTGGTCTGTGATCTCCTTGATCTTAAGGAATACCATTCTCTCTGATGCCTGCACAGAGTAGGTGTTCGGTTAATCCTCGTATAGCCTCCCTGCCTCTGCTTTCTGTTGATCCCCTACCCTACTGTGGACACATATACATCCTGCTCATTTCTTCCTTTGAAACAGTCTTTGGCTGAATGTGGTGGTTCACGCCTGTAATCCTAATCCCAACACTTTGAGAGGCCGAGGCAGGCGAATCATCTGAGGTCAGGAGTTCGAGACCAGCCTGGCCAATATATAGTGAAACCCCATCTTTTTTAAAATTACAAAAATCAGCTGAGTGTGGTGACGGGCACCTGTAATCCTAGCTACTTGGGAAACTGAAGCCGGAGAATTGTTTGAACCTAGGAGGCGGAGGTTGCAGTGAGCTGAGATCGCGCCACTCTACTCCAGCCTGGGCGACAGAGCTAGATTCTGTCTCTCAAAAAAGAAAGAGACAGTCTTTGGTGTGTACTTCCTCCTTTCCAATAACATTGTCCCCAATCAGAGTCCAGGCCTGTTCTTGTCAATAATTTATCTGATGATCTCCTTCAACTCTCTCCATTCATATCCTATACATTCTTAAAGATCTAGCTCAAATGTCCTCTTATTCAAGAGAATGCAAGTGAACTTCTTCCCTCCTCTGCACACTCAAGGCGCTTTGTCCTCTCTTCTGGTGTCTGTTTCCGCGTGCCTCTCATTTTAGTTGTCAGTTTGTGCATGTCAGCGCTCTTTCTAGGCTGGAGGGTTCAGTCTGCCCCTGTATCTCCCACATACTCTAGAACAGTGCTGAGCCTTTGGCAGGAGTTCATTACATATTTGTTGAATTGTGTGTGTATGAAATAAAGAGCCAATAACTATATATACACACACACCCTATATATACACACACACACACACACCCTATATATATATGCACGCACACACACACACAGCACTATTCTATTTTTGGAAGCAGTTTAATATGGGTGGGAAGAGTAGAAAGAACTAAAATTGAAGCTGTAGTCTGTTTCTTTATTCACGTTGCAGGACTGTTATGCAGAGGGAATGAGGCAGGGCTGGGGTAGCGGGGGAGTAACTCCATTTTACAGATGAAGCATTAGATGTTGATTGACTTGCCCAAAGTCACACGGTTGGGTGACAGATAAAGTCAGGATTTGAGCCCAGGTTTTCTGCATCCAGTGTCTTGGTTGATTTCACCTCACTTTAAGATCAGCAGTCTATTAATGTCCTGAAGTCTGATTTTCCAGTGCCACAGCTCTTCAGTCATGGTACCCATTCTGAGTATTAACTTCAAAGAACTCCCCTTTCCACAAAGAGCAAGAGATAGAAAATCTTGACAAGTTTCTCTAGTCTTTGCTCAAATTTTAGGACTTAGTTTCACCCTTGGTGGACTCAAAAATCACTAGATGGTATATTAGTCTTCTCAGGCTGCCATAATAAAATACCACAGATTGTGTGGTTGAAACAACAGAAATTGGATTCTCACAGTTCTAGAGGCTGAGAATGCCAAGATCAAGGTGTTGGCAAGTTAGGTTCCATCCTGAGGTCTCTTGTCTTGGCTTGTAGGTGATGGCCATCTTGCTGTGTGCCATCTTGCTGTGTTCTTACATGACCTCATCTTTGTAAGCCATTGAGGATAACGGGGCATGCCAGCTTCCTGGTGTCTCTATTATCAAGGCACTAACCCCACTGAACCAGGGCCCCATACTTATGTCCTTATTTAACCTTAATTGCTTCCTCAGATATCCAGTCCCCAAATACAACCACTAGGGAATTAGGGCTTCAACATATGGATCTTGGGATGACACAGACATTTGGTCCATAAACAGATGAATTTTTGTTTTATATTGGATAGTAAATGTATGCTTTACAGTATTTTGGTGGTTTAGTCAATGTTAGTGTTTTGGAAATTGTGCTAATTGTTTCCTTCTTGTTCTTCTGTGGGTATGGGAAGTGTGCCTTTTTATTTAGGCCTATCTGGGTCTTTGCCTAGTCCAAGGGGAACTTCCATTGCATTTGAATTTTGCTATTTTATTTGACCATTTCTACTTTAATGCAGCTTTTTTTTTTCCATTAAGAGATGGGGTCTCACTATGTTGTCCAGGCTGAAGTGGGGTGACTATTCATAGGCACAATCATAGTTCACTATTGCCTCTAACTCCTTGGCCCAAGTAATCACCCTGCCTCAGCCTCCCAAGAAGCTAGGACTACAGGCACACCACCATACCCAGCCAATGTAACCTTTAGTATACTGTTTTGTCATGTATGATACTGTGTGCATGGTGGGCTGTTTTATGCCTATATCAAAATATCTGCATTTACAAAATCTTTACTGAGAGCCCACTTTGTGAGGGTCACTGGGCTGCTTGTTGCCCTGCAACCATGCATAAGAATGGATCATATACTGTCTACCTGAACAGCAGACACAAGAGATAATGGCTCCTGAGCAGAATTGGGGGACAGGGAAGGCCAGTCCATCCCTAATAAAAGTTGATGCGGGAGGGAAGGCTTGTTATGTTGTCATTTATAGCCAGTTATGGACATTGCTGAATAGTTTTAAACACGAGTATCCTTTCTAGACTCAAAATTTCTATTAATAAGCATTAATAAGCTTTGCTGGAGAGACCTCTTTGGGAAGTATTTGTTTATGTGCTGAAGTGTAATGCCAGCATTCCCCTGAGGCATGGACCATGTTAAAGCTCCAAAAGATCTCCACAGTTTCCTTTCAAAAAAAAATCTTTTTTTTTTTTTTTTTTTTTGAGACAGAGTCTTACTCTGTTACCCAGGCTGGAGTACAATGGCTTGACCTTGGCTCACTGCAACCTCCGCCTCCCAGGTTTAAGTGATTCTCCTGCCTCAGCCTCCTGAGAAGCTGGGATTACAGGTGCATGCTACCACACCTGGCTAATTTTTTTATTTTTAGCAGAGACGGAGTTTCACCTTATTGGCCAGGCTGGTCTTGAACCCCTGACCTCAGGTGATCCATCCACCTGCCTCAGCCTCCCGAAGTGCTGGGATTACAGGCATGAACCCCCATGCCTGGCCCAAACATACAGTCTTACTGGTTTAACTGCAGAAATCAGAGTTCTGGTTAGAGCGAGGAAGGTACACGTGGGAGGATTATGGGCCCTAAGTTTGAAATCTGGAGGAGGTAATGGAGGGAGGGAAATGAGTGGGGGAACAGCCAACAGATGGAGACACACTCCACTGAAATTGCCCTATCCTGGGCCCTTTCCTGGCTGATGATTAGAGTGTTAATGGCCATGCTTTGAGCAGGGGAATAGAAGCTATCACTAGGTCTGAAACAAAAGAGCTAAGCAGAGCAGAGAGGAGCATGGGCACTGGAGTAAGTCAGACCACTTACTATTTGTGTGACCAGAGTAAGTTACTGAGCCACAGTTTTCTTATCTGGGAAATGGGAATAATAATTGGTTAAGGGAGATAAACAGCCTATTTCACAAGGCTGTTGAAAATCCATAAGGAACCTTTGGGGTACATTGCCTTGTATCAGAATCCCTTTATAGCCAGGCAGAATGAACCACAAGGCCCAAGGAGGCCTGCTGTTCTACGAAATTAAGCAAAGTAAATTGGTAACTTTGGATTTACTTAGCTAGTGATTAAATAACAGTTTAGTTAATAGGCTATTAATGGTCCCCAGGTGTTGGTAATTCTGAGTATTTGCTTTTGGGAGCAGTCGTATAATTTCTCCTGATACTTTATATATATATGCATGTATATATTTACATATATAAAGTAGGAGAAATATATACATGTGCATTATATACATGTAATGTATATAATTATATACATATATTATATATTATATATATTAATGTATATATAATATATAATTATATACATGTAATGTATATGTATGTAATACACATGTATATATACTACATATACATGTGCATTATATACATATAGATGCATGTATATATATGTATTTTTAACAGAAAACATTGAAGTAGCTGGGCGCGGTGGCTCAAGCCTGTAATCCCAGCACTTTGGGAGGCTGAGACGGGCAGATCACGAGGTCAGGAGATCGAGACCATCCTGGCTAACACGGTGAAACCCCGTCTCTACTAAAAAATACAAAAAACTAGCTGGGCGAGGTGGCGGGCGCTATAGTCCCAGCTACTCGGGAGGCTGAGGCAGGAGAATGGCGTGAACCCAGGAGGCGGAGCTTGCAGTGAGCTGAGATCCGGCCACTGCACTCCAGCCCGGGCAACAGAGCAAGACTTCGTCTCAAAAAAAAGAAAACATTGAAGTATAACAAATTATGCTCTCAGAGGCTATTTTGGGAGGGTTAAATGATATTGTGCATATTAAACATTTGTTACACCTACAATACAGGCTCAATAAAAGTTATCTGCTATTATATTATTGCTATCATTATTACTCTGAGACACAACTGGCCACATGTAAGGCAAGAAACTTTGTGAAATTTAGACTCCCCACAAGTCCACCACCACCTGGTTGCAGCTAGAGGTGCTGCACACATCTTGAGGAAAAGTGAAATTGCTTGGAATTAATTCCATGTAATTTCAGTCCCACCAAGGATCACAAGAGCTTTGTTGAGAGTGTGGCTTACTTACCTCAGAACTGAAATTCATATATCATTAATCAATGAAGTGACTTTTTTACCTCCACAGTTGGCACAGAATAAAAAAACGAAATAAGGAAATGGACGTGCTTATGTGCCATTAATAGAAATGTAATCGGGCCGGGCGCGGTGGCTCAAGCCTGTAATCCCAGCACTTTGGGAGGCCGAGGTGGGCGGATCACGAGGTCAGGAGATCGAGACCATCCTGGCTAACATGGTGAAACCCCGTCTCTACTAAAAAAATACAAAAAACTAGCCGGGCGAGGTGGCGGGCGCCTGTAGTCCCAGCTACTCGGGAGGCTGAGGCAGGAGAATGGCGTAAACCCGGGAGGTGGAGTTTGCAGTGAGCTGAGATCTAGCCACTGCACTCCAGCCTGGGTGACAGAGCGAGACTCCTTCTCAAAAAAAAAAAAAAAAAAAAAGAAATGTAATTGGTGCAACATTTTACAAGGACAAGTTGGGGATGTAACAGAAGTCTTAAGTGTTTTTATCTTTTGGTGCAACAGTCCTAGGAATTTATCTTGAAGAAATAAAATAGAAAAAAGAGATTTATTCAGAAAGTATGTGTGTGTATACACACGTATAATGTATATGTAAAATAGCATTACATATAACAACAAAATAGGTAGTAATCCTTTTTTCATTTGTGAATCAGAGTTCTTAATCCTTACAGCAGCAATTCTTAGGAGTGGGGAAAGTTGGCATATTGACATCTCCTGGAGCAGAGGCATTGAGGATGGGGAATTGGATCAGAATCTGCTGTGTAAGCTGTGTAATTTAAGAACAGGCTATGTACCTGTTGATTTCATAACAAAAACTACAGAAAGTAAAGCTGGACATAGACATCTTGGCAGATAGAGATACTACAGAAGAGTGATATTGTACAGGGTGTATGTTAATAAATTTCAGTTTGGGGAACATTTATAGGAAATAAAACTATGGGTGAAGGTAAAAAATTAATTTGGGACCTTTGAGGAAGAAAGAGCCTGGGTTGGGTATCATTGTATGGATATTAGAGCAACATGATCAAAA
Source organism: Rhinopithecus bieti (assembly GCF_001698545.2). Taxonomy (NCBI): domain Eukaryota; kingdom Metazoa; phylum Chordata; class Mammalia; order Primates; family Cercopithecidae; genus Rhinopithecus; species Rhinopithecus bieti. The sequence continues at coordinate 4,379,995 of NW_016807975.1, read as the reverse complement.
CACGAGCATGGGAAATTAGCATTATAGGGACACATCCCCAAAGATAAATGTCCACTCATGTAGCTTTGCTCAGGATCTGAGGGCCAAACCATCTTTGACATGTGTCTGAACCGCCCAGTGTCTGATACCCGATGCGTCCAGTATGAATGTAGAGCAGGGTACCTGGCATTTGGAGACACAGATTACCCTCATACTTCATTCTATTAATAACAACTTCTAAGATGAGGCAGTGCATAGTGAGAGACCCTGATCAGGTTCTGTCACCCTCATGTAAAGCCCACACTCCTTGGCCTCAATTTGAAGGGTCTCTGATCCGGCCCAGTCCTCTCCAGCCTCAGTCAAACAGATTTCAGGCATTCACAACTACAGAAACTCCTTCCCTCCCAGGCATAGTGTGTGAGTAGCTGGCTTGAAATAATGTGATTTAAAATTAGTGTACCATAAACTTAAAAGTCACAGCCTCCCCCACCTAATTTTTTATTATGGAATTTAAAAACATAACAAAGGTTGAGAAAATAACTTAATGAATCCTTGTGTACCTATGACCTTTGATTTCAAATTATTCCATTTTCGGCTAGTGGGACTCTTTTTTAAGATGGTTCCTAATTTTCTTTCTTTTTTTTCTTTCTTTTTCTTTTTTTTTGAGATGGAGTCTCGCTCTGTTGCCCAGGCTGGAGTGCAGCAGCACGATCTCGGCTCACTGCAAGCTCTGCCTCCCAGGGTCAAGCAATTCTCCTGCCTCAGCCTCCCGAATAGCTGGGACTACAGGCGCCCGCCACCACGCCTGGTTAGTTTTTTTTTTTTTTTTTTTGTAGTTTTAGTAGAGACAGGGTTTCACTATGTTAGCCAGGATGGTTGCGATCTCCTGACTTTGTGATCCACCCGCCTCGGCCTCCCAAAGTGTTGGGATTACAGGCGTGAGCCACCACGCCCGTGCAGTTCTAATTTTTTGATGTGATCGGTCAGTTTTAAATGGACTGCCTTGGCCGGGCGCGGTGGCTCAAGCCTGTAATCCCAGCACTTTGGGAGGCCGAGACGGGCGGATCACGAGGTCAGGAGATCGAGACCATCCTGGCTAATACGGTGAAACCCCGTCTCTACTAAAAAATACCAAAAAAAACTAGCCGGGCAAGGTGGCGGGCGCCTGTAGTCCCAGCTACTCGGGAGGCTGAGGCAGGAGAATGGCGTAAACCCGGGAGGCGGAGCTTGCAGTGAGCTGAGATTCAGCCACTGCACTCCAGCCTGGGCGGCAGAGCAAGACTCTGTCTCCAAAAAAAAAAATAAAAATAATAAAAAAATAAATGGACTGCCTCATCAGTATCTTGATGCATGCCTATTACTCTGAGAAATCAGAGGCTTGGAGAATGTAAGAAGGACTGGGAGGGAATACGTTGGCCCTTTCCAACAAGGGGAATGATAATGCTTTCTTTATTGCCGTGGTCAGTGTTGCTTAGCTACATTTTTGCCATAACATATTTGAGAGGTTAATTTTATGAAAAGCTTTCTGTGATTAAAAGATGTGGGAAAAGTGTGTGGTCCTAAAACACATACAGGTTTCATGCACTTCACTGGAATAAGACATTCACTAAGCACCTGTTGTGTGAAACATGCTGACTCAGCACTGTGGAGGATGACAAGGTGACTTATGGGAATCATGGTTGAATCATTTGGAGTGACCCAAGGCAAGAGGCTGAGAGACAGTTGTGGAATGATTCTAAGAATACTAGACTCCTAGGGCAGTCCAAGTTCTGGACTTTCCATGTTACCGTCTTTGTGATCTTGTGCAATCCACTTCACCTTTCTGACTCTTACTTCTCTCAGCCGGAAAGAGACTTGAGGACTGTAAAGAGGAACATTGAACTCAGTCTCTTAAGTGCCTAGGCCCTTTCACATCTGAAATTACATACATTGTTTACTTAGGATTTTAAAAAGCAGCCCTCATACCTGAAGGACACAGACTCCAACCCCTCATTTTAAAGATGAAAAAACTGAGGTTTCCGTTGCTCCAGGTACATGCCACGGAGTGAAGAAAACATCAATTTTTTTTTTTTTTTTTTTTTTGAGACAGTGTCTCCTTTGTCACCCAGGCTGGAGTGCAGTGGTATGAACATGGCTCACTGTAGCCTCAACTTCCTGGGCTCTGGGATTACAGGTGTGTACCACCACACCGGGCTAATTTTTTTTTCTTCTTTTACTTTTTCTTTCTTTCCTTTTTTTTTTTTTTTTTTTTTTT
>NW_016807975.1:4370173-4375620 GCF_001698545.2 Rhinopithecus bieti | reverse complement strand
AAAAAAAAAAAAAAAAAAAACTATTTCAAACTTTAAAAAAAGTGCGGAGACTAATATGATGAATGCCCGTTTTAGCATTCACCCAGTTTAAAACCAGCATTTTAGCCATTATGCTATTGTGATCCACAGTTTTGGTTTGTGGCACCCCAGGGATCTTGAAAACTCCCAAAAAATTAACTTTTAAGTTTAATATACTTCCATTAAAAGAGAAAATATGTCATACATAATTCTTAGGGAAAAAAACACTGTCATACAATGAAGGATGCAGTGATAGTGTGTCATGGCTTCAAAAGATTGGAATTAAGGGACTATTGAAATGTCTCTAGGCAAAGGGAGGGTGGAAATGCACACAGATAAATTTCCAGCAATTTCTGCTTCTTTTCAGACAGGAAGTGGCCAGTTTATATAAAAATTTATTGCAGTTTTCTGAAAGCAGACATTGAAGCAGAGGATGTTTCCTGGTGGGGGACAGAGGGTTGTTCATAAGGTGCTTCAGGGACCCAGCAACCACTTCCCCAGGATAGTCTGGTTCTCAGCTTGCAGGATGGGAAATTCACTTGTCAGTGTCTCCAGAGCAGACTGAGCTCTGAGGGACTGGCTTCTGTTAATTAAGAGTAACAAGAAGCAGTCCAAAGCCAGGTGTGTTGTCTGTGTAGAGTGGAAAAGATAATTGCCAAGTGAATCAAATACATGTTTTTGATTAGCACCTTTTTTTCTGTCCTGTAGGCAGACGATCCTGGAGAAGCAAATTATGATCAAAGGTTTGCTTACTGATCATTTGGCCAAGGTTAAGTCCAGGAAGCCAGTTGGGTAACCATAGTGGTTTATGTTATGAACTTCATGCATCGATTTCCAGTATAGGAACCTTGTGTCTGGGTTTTGATCCCTGAGTTCCCAAGCCAGGGTACCTCCTAGCAGACAGTTTATGGGGGCACTGTCAGCTCTCTTTCTTATGCCTCCTCATTGCTGCTTCTGTCGTGCATGGACTGTCACTGCTAATTAATGGTGTCCTTGTTTTGGAGATGTTTATAGCTTTAGCCAGTTACTCTCAGTTCCTCTCCATCTTGCTGGCTTCAGAGCCATTTAGCTTCTGTGAGGCTGTGGAGGAGTGTGCTGGGGGAGGAGGGAATGGATCAGCAGGGCTGCTCTTTATATTGCATATGTTCCCTGGGAGATACTGCTGAGAACCATGCTGGTGTGAGCTGCTTTCTGTTCATTTTGCAAACCTGTGATCCAGATTATTGTGTATTGATTTCATAGGGTTATTCTTAGGGGGCCTGGACAGTCTTATTTCCCCATTTTCAAATTCTGGGGTGGGATCTAGGAAAGTTCATCCCACAAATTTTTTTCTCTTTCTTTTTGGAAGAAATGATGTAATTCATTTACTCATAAACATAATTTATAAATTTTCAGCTGAAGGGAATAAAGGTACATTCTCAGTGGTTTCCTTGTAGTGACGTTTAATAGTGACTCAAGTATAAAGGGATTTATTTTAAATTGGATATTTGTATATAGATGACGCTGGGCACTTCCCTTTTCGCTGATTATTAAAGCATAGCCAAATGCTTCTTGCTCCTGTGTCCAGGTCCTATCTGGAGGGTGGGGAGAACCTTGGTGCTTTGTCATTTGGAAAGTGTGTCCAAAGGTAATCTGTTAATACTAGTAGGTAGGGTACTGGAACTCTTTCTATACAGTAAAACAACTTTGAATTCATTTCACTCATTTTGCATTTCAATTTTCTTTCAAAAAAGAAAAAGAAGCCTGGAATTGTCAGTCATCCTTTCTGGGACTTGGTGGGAAAAAGGTAGAAAATCTGCTATAGAGTTATGGCCCTCATTACATCTTGTGTATTTGACATAAGGAATGTGTGTGTGTGTGTGTGATCTTTCTAACACTGTGCTGTCTAATACAGTTGTCACAAGCCACATGAGGCTCATAAGCACTTGAAATGTGGGTAGACCACATTCGGATGTGCTATAATTGCGCACACCACATTTTGAAGACTTAGTACCAAAAAATGTAAAAAAACCTCATTAAATAATTTTGATATTGTTACATGTTGAAATGATACTATTTTAGATATATCGGATTAAAAAATATGTTACCAAAATAAATATCACTTTTTTTTTTTTTTTTTACTTTTCTCATGTTACTCTGAGGATATTTTAAATTATATATAAATAGCTTATATTGTATTTCTGTTGGACAGAACTGTTCCAACACCTTACAGGGTACCTGTTACAGAGTTAGGTACTCAGAAATTTGTTGGAATTTATGATAAAACTGTTAAACAGGATGGACTCTAATAGTATTCCACTAGAGGCCTCTCTGCAACTACTTTTTGGTATGAGATAGTTTCAACTGTGTCATCTTGATCACTGTCTCTTGGATATACTTAGCTTTGTCAATGACTTTCTGAAAATGTCCATCGTATTCCGACACACTAGTCTTAAAATTTAAGTATAACACTTAGGTATATATTAATATTTGCAAAAACCCCCAGTATTTCCTCCTTAAATATGTTTAAACAATTTACACCCTGCAGATTTTATGATGTGTGATAATTTGGCTTTGACACTTATCTTCCATTATTTTGAGGGAAACTGTGTACAGAACTAACTAAGGGAGCCAACAAAATTTGCTAAGAGTGGCTGGGAAGCTAGGATAACCAAAAGTCAAATACATTTAAGAAAACTAAGCTTTGGAGTAGCACCCAAATGTCTTAGGATAATTTATATTTAATTTCACATTCTATGCTATAAAGTGATACTTGATAACTGTGAACATTTCTTAATAAACGCCATTATTATTACTGTTCAATCCTAATCTTTGGGGGTGAGATCTCTGGTACCAGAGGGCTGAGTTACATTTCCAGTCATGGCACACCAGCCTCACTGGTCTGTGAAAAGCCTCTCTTTTGTTAGTTAGGTGTTTGCTCCATTTTTATTCCATTCTTTTATTCTCTTCTCCTGCACCTGAATCATTCTAACATGCTTACATATTCTTTTACATGTGTTTTGTGTGCATCTATTCCAAATTTATATAGTTTTAAATTTGTGCTAGAGATACTATTTTCTCTGCTTTCTTCGCTTAGAAGAGTCTTTTTAAGATCAGTTCCTAGGCTGGGCACAGTGGTTCATGCCTGTAATCCCAGCACTTTGGGAGGCCAAGGCAGACAGATCACCAGAGGTCAAGAGTTCAAGACTGTCGTGGCCAACATGGCAAAACTCCCATCTTTACTAAAACTACAAAAATTAGCCAGGCATGGTGGTGCACACCTGTAATCCCAGCTACTTGGGAGGCTGAGACAGGAGAATTGCTTGAACCCTGGAGGCGGAGATTGCAGTGAGCCAATATTATACTACTGCACTCCAGCCTGGGTGCCAGAGCCAGACTTCGTCTAAAAAAAAAAAAAAATCAATTCATTGCAGTGTGTAAGTCTAGTTTCTTTCTTTTAGTTAATGTGTTATACTCCATAACATGCATCCACCCATCTTATTTATCCACTTTCCCAGGCAGCCTTATTTCCTCTATCTGGGGTTTGGCCTGTTTATAGTTTCCTTCCCATCCTTTTGCTGTCATGGTAGGTTTTCCCTGCTGATATTAAACTTACTCCAGTTGTCCAAGTGAAAGAACATCCCCTTGGCTTTCCTGGTCCCAGGAAAGCTGTTGGGGTTTCCTACCCTTTTTGCATAAGATTGAGTTGTTTTCTCCTTCAGGTGGCTTTGTTTTGCCTCTGAGAGAGATTACATGGTGGGTATTTGCAGCACAGTGCCATTCCTAGGCTAGTCTTTTTCCAATTAAGAGAGGATTCTTCCCATCTGAATAGTAGTTTCTATTCATTGGAGCAAATATGTGTGTGAAAGTTAATTAACTATACCATTGGGCCTCTTTAGTTTAAAGCCCCATCTTCTGCCAGAGTCTTCTTAAGAGGCCTGGCTTTTTTCCCTTTAAAATTTGGATGTTAGCACACATTTAAACTAAAAGAATAGTTTTAAAGAAGAGTCATTTTTCTGCTCCCAGACACAAACCTACTGCCTTTTTATGTTCACAGCTCTAGAAATGTAGAGATCAAAATGCATGATACATACCCATGTTCTTAATAAGAGATGGTTTTATAGTGGTTACAATTTGGAGGCTGCATTTTAAGATATGTAAGTGATCAGCTGAGCAAGTGGAAGAGTGGGAGGCTGATTATTGTAGTGGTTGAGTTTGGATTTTAGAGTCATACAGACTTAGATTAGAATCCTGGTTCTTTCAACTAGCCATGTGACCTTGGATATTATATTTGGTTTTCTATAATAATACCTCCCTCATAGGGTAAGGATTACATGAGGTAATGCTATAAAGCGCTAGCCTAGGACCTGGTTAGCTGCTCAAAAAACAGTAGGTGCTATCATCATCATCGTCATCATCACTGTCATCATCAGGTCTCTAAAGCCTGGAATTGTTGAGATGAAAGTGAACATTTAGAAATTGGAAGAGGTCGGCGCAGTGGCTCACGCCTATAATCCCAGCATTCTGGGAGCCAAGACGGGTAGATCGCTTGAACTCAGGAGTTTGAGACCAGCCTGGCCAAGCTGGTGAAACCCCATCTCTACCAAAAATACAAAAAATTAACCAGGCTTGGTGGTGCATGCCTGTAGTCCCAGCTAGTTGGAGGCTGAAATGGGAGGGTCACTTGAGCCTAGAAGCCGGAGATTGCAGTGAGTTGAGATTGCGCCACTGCACTCCAGCCTGGGTGACACAGTGAGACCCCATCTTACCAAAAAAAAAAGAGGAAGAAGAAGAAATTAAAGAAATTGGGTGAGACAGCAGCATTGTGAGGGGATGAACTTTAAGGACTCTGAGGAGTATCCAGAACTATCCCCTGGAATGAAATCAAAGAGAAAAGAGACTAGAGGTACCAGAAAATGTCTAATGTGTCCAGTCTTTAAAGAAGACATTTTCCAGAATGTCTTCCTTTCTAAATCCAGAACTAGAAAGGAAACAGGTGAGGTAATGCTCTTTGCAGTTGAAGCTCACACCTGAGGGCCCTATTCTCAGTGTTAACCCTCTCCCATTCCTTTGTCCTGTGCCTTGGATACCCACACAGAGCACTGTTCCCTCTCCGTGGTTGGGCGTGTTAGGAGGTATGTGACCCACTGCAGGTAATTCTTCCCATACACATTTCTAACATGCCCAGCACTATACCAGGCCCTGTGCTGGGTTCTACATGAGGATGAGCAGAAGCAATCTCTGTCTTGAAAGTTCTCAGAGACTTGAAAGGGAGGTAAACTGCCAGTTTTAACAAGTGTTCTGCCAGAGGTAGGCCCAGGAGGCAGTGGGAGCATGAAGAAAGAGCTGTCTTTGAGGCCAGAGCTGTCTCCAGGAAAGATTTCTAAGAGACATTTTCATTATTTCTGAATGGTACAGAAGTGCTTTTTTTTTTTTTTTTTTTTTTTTTT
>NW_016807975.1:4352949-4369631 GCF_001698545.2 Rhinopithecus bieti | reverse complement strand
AAAACCTTCTCTTCCAGAAGTAAGATTTTACCTTTTTTTAAATCATAATTACGGACTAGTTATGGTTGTTACTTTACCTCTTGGAGTGGAATAATTAAATAATACCTTTTATTAACGGGGTATTATGAATTAGGTTTCCCCCAGTAGCCGTTAACATTCGCAGCATCTCATCTTCCAGAATAATGGAGTGGACGTAATAATGTAATCAACTCTGTTAATAAATTGGCATTTTTTTCTCCAAGGAGAAGATTCTCTTTATTGGAAATGTAAAGCTTCTCAAGAAAGCCTTAGAGTCACAGCTAGAAGACTCCATGGGTTAGTGGAGTTAGTGGTTTCTTTATTGCAACTCCCTTAATTGACACTCATGTTACTGCTCTATTAAGAAATCAGGGCAAACATAGCACCTACCAAACATGGTATCCTTTTGCATCCATATACTCTTCGCTTTATATTCAAGGATTCAGCCAATAAACATTTACTAGGCATCCATTGTGTACCAAACAAAGTAATTAGTACCCAAGGATTAAAAAAAGAGAATATCATGGTGCCAATACTAGTGTGTGTGAAGTGCTGTAACAGAAGAGTACATATAAAGGAGAGACCTGAGGTTTCACAGAGCAAGCGGCATTGGTTTTGAATGAGTAGAAGTTGGGGGGAGGTTAAAAAAGCGAGAGTACAGTAAGTGGAGGGACAGATAGCCTAACTTTAAGCAGAAGGAACAGTGAAACAGAATTATGAAAAAAACATGACCTTATAAAGGATGTGAGTAGCTTGTGGTAGGACTGAAGGGTACACAGGGCATTTGGAAGAGTCAGACAAGAAAGGAAGGTCAGCATCAGGTTATGAGTTTACTTAGGGTAGATTAAGAACAGAGCCACGGATGGGAATCCCCAGGAGAATATGAAAAGGTAACAGGTGAGTACAGCAAGAGTCTCTGTACATCAAGAAGACTTGAGAAGGAGCAATCAGAGAGGAAGGCATCTTAGAAATTAGGTGAGTCATGGTTCAGAAGCTAATGGAGGAAAGAAATTTCAAGGATAGTCAAGTACCAGAGATAGGTTGAATAAGAGGGACATTGAAAACTCCCCAGATGGCAGTGCTGGAGAGTAAAGAGAAAATGTATGTGAGGGAGTTAAGCCAGGGAATGTAGGCTCATCTTTCAAGGAACAGCATTTACAAGATGGCTCTCCAGGGTAAGGGCTAACACCTGTGACCAGGAAACAGCAATAGCACTCTTGCAAAGATTACACATATGTGTTCATAGCTGAATGAGAAGTTGGCAAAGGGTGATCAGACTGATAGAGAACTTACTTTGAAGATCCACACTGGCCTTGCATTGTGGTCCTACGCTCATCAGAGTTGGGCACATTTCAGTTTAGAATATCAACATAACAGCCGGGCGCGGTGGCTCAAGCCTGTAATCCCAGCACTTTGGGAGGCTGAGACGGGCGGATCACGAGGTCAGGAGATCGAGACCATCCTGGCTAACATGGTGAAACCCCGTCTCTACTAAAAAATACAAAAAACTAGCCGGGCGAGGTGGCAGGCGACTGTAGTCCCAGCTACTCGGGAGGCTGAGGCAGGAGAATGGCATAAACCCGGGAGGCAGAGCTTGCCGTGAGCTGAGATCCGGCCACTGCACTCCAGCCTGGGTGACAGAGCGAGACTCCGTCTCAAAAAAAAAAAAAAAAAAAAAAAAAAAAAGAATATCAACATAACAAGGTCTCCGATTCTTGATAAGCATGGTTTCTGACAACGGATCCCATACTTCGAAGTTCTAGGAAATAACCTAACAAAACCCCTTGTCATTATTTCTTAAGAAAAAATTGCTTTTGATTGTGGGTTTTTAAAAAGTCAGGTGTTGCTAGGGTCCCTGTAGACATGAAGGCCAAAGCAGACATGGTTTTAGATACATCCTGTAATGAAGGACCCTGTCATTTGAAATAGGATTGGTTTTCTTCTCTGCCTGTAAAATCTTTGAACATATGTTTTCTGCTACTGTTTTTCAGAATCATTTGCTGTTTCAAATAGAGAACTGTGCGATGATGAGAAAGAGTTCATACATTTTCCAGTATGTGAGGGGACCTCTCAACCTGAACCCTCGTGTTCAGCTGTCAGAATAACAGCCAATAAAAACTACAGGAGCAAAACTTCTCAGGAAGGTGCTTTAAAAAAGATGCATGAGGAAGAACACCATCAACAAATGTCCATCTTACAACTGCAACTGATACAAATGAATGAGGTGCATGTGGCCAAAATCCAGCAGATAGAGCGAGAGTGTGAGATGGCAGAGGAGGAACACAGGATAAAAATGGAAGTTCTCAATAAAAAGAAGATGTATTGGGAAAGAAAACTGCAAACTTTTACCAAGGAATGGCCTGTTTCCTCATTTAACCGGCCCTTTCCCAATTCGCCCTAAGACTTTGGGGGTGGTTCTCTTGTAATTAATCTGTGTTGGCAAAGAATGTTTGGAACATGGACTTGCGGTCAGTAACCTGTAACAGAGCTACAACTAGGAAAATTAGAGTGGTAGTAGTCACTTATTTAAGAATTCATTCAGGTAAACAGCTGCACCCTCTGTACCCCTTAAGTGGCAAAGAAGCTGTTATAGTCTTCTGAAAATTATCACTATGAGTGCTATAATTCTGAATGTAATGTCTCTTAATTAGAATTCATACAAGAACCACGTGTGAGTGTTGTTGTTGTTGTTTTTTTTTTAAATCAAATGCAAGTGTGACTATAAAGGAGTGTGGCTGGTTTTTTTTTTTTTTTTTTTTTTTCTTTTAAACAGACAGCAGAACTTTTCTATCCAAATGAATGCCCTCTCATTGAAAGTGACTGTCCTGGGAGGCTACACGTTTCTCCAGTGGTGATGCTGTTGCTCAAACTTGCTAGAGGTCTTTAGGGAACCTCCATGAGAGCTGCCACACTTTTTTAATTTTCTCAGTATCATCCTCTGAGTATGGATTTTCTGTTTTTAAACAGCCCAGTGTTTAGAAGGGTATTTTCTAATGTGGCTCATAAACCACCTTTTAAGGCCTTTCCTTTTCTAAATAATTCTCCAACAATGGTAGTTCTGTTGGAACTAAAGATGTAACTACTTTGAGGGAGAAATGTTCATTTAGATTTCTACATTCTGGTATGTGGGTTTTATTAAAAAAAGAAAGACTTGCAATTTTATAGTCACACTGTGTATGTTTTTTAAAGGTGCTGCCTTCCCAGCTGTGCTCCAGTTTTTGTCTTCTCTCTGTAGTTTCCTCCCAGCTTTGTACTACTGAGTTGATGGTTGCCCTTGCTTTTAGTCTTTAGCCACCAAAGGAAAGGCCCTTCCCTCGCCATGCTCACGGTGCTAGCCAGTAGTAATGCTTTGTAGCTGGCATTACATAGTTAGCATTGGGCCCTTTGAGAATCCATTACCAACATATTCGGAAATATGGATTGATAAATGGATATTTTGACTGAGCTGCAGTATAGCTTCTCCTGTAGCCTCTTGTTAAAAACAGCCCTGGGAGTTGGGGACAGCAGTAGTTGGAAGCAGCAAAGTGACACTTAAGTACCAAGGCAGATCAGCAGTTTCTGACAATGAGAGTTCAAGGCCATGTGGTGGGGAAGGAGGAGTATATGTGGCAGAGTCCACATAAGTGATACAGGCCTTGGAGTCAGGGCCTGAATTCTAAGCTCAACTCTCCCTCAAGTTGCTGTATGAATGTGGGTAACTCCTTTTAACCCTTGGTGTGGTGTTTCCTGTCCACAGAACAAGGGAGTTGGGCTAGATAATGTTCTGAGTCTGTGACAACTTCTTGGCTATGGAGTGGTCTGTATAGTCTTGGATGGGTACTGCCCACATCATAATCAGCTGGAGAGCATGGGTCAATAGGGAGAAATTGTTTACTGCAATGGCTAAGCTTCCCTCCTGCATAATTTTGGAATTTGGGGGCTGGGGATCGTAAGTTTGGTAAGGTACACATATACTTGCTATTTATGCATAGCACACAACTTAAAACGGATGTGAATTTATTTTAACGCTGAATTATATTTTCAGTGTCTCAAAGGACTGGTTATTTGAAGAAAGCCTGTGAAGACTAGTCTTCTTTGAAAGAAAAGATCCTTTTGTAAAGATTTATGTTCTTAATTTACTTTTTACCAAATGGACCCTTTTAGAGAAAGAAGCATCGGGATAAAGTCCCAATCTTCAGTGGTTTGTGGAAGACAGAACCAGATGCTTCATGCCCTCCTACCCTTTTAGGATTAGGACAGGGAACAGCAGACCCTAAACATACATGTGAACTGAGCAAAGATTGCCTTTGCTTTGCCTATTGACACATCTAAGAACCTCATTAATATAGAGAGTACAGAGTGGAGTCTGAGATTCTACATTTCTTACAAGTTCCTGGTTTATGCCAGTTATACTTGTCTGGTTACCACACTTCTGAATAGCAAGGTTTCAGAGGACTCTGTGAAGTTTTTATTTCTCAGAAATTTGGCTTAGGTACATCTTTACCTACAGTGGTGTTAGATATTATTCTCTGAGAACTTACAACTTAACCACACAACAATGCAGAAGAACACAAAAAATGCTTGCACACAGTAGTGTATTTTAATGGAACTATAAAAGCATTGAACTGATTCCTAACTTTACATATAAAGGACAAACCAGCAGCCTAAAGCACCTTGCTCTACTGTTAATGGTACTTATGAGTTTCTAACAGTAGCTTCCAACCTTGGCTATGCATTAGAAACAGCATTTTATAAATAATTAGTCCCACTGCATCCCACTTCCAGAGGATTCTGATTCAATTTACCTGGGCTGGGGCCTTGTCCTCTGTATTTTTCAGAGGCTTTACAGGAGATTATGATGCATAATTGGGATTGAGAATCACTGATATAGCATTCACAAATGTGTCTCATTTTATTCTTCATGCCGTGAGGCCATGCAGAAGGAAGGAAATGACACTCAAAGAAGAACCACCTGGTGTCAAGCCCATAGCTAGTGAATGGGAAAGCAGAACCTCAATCCCGGATTTCTTGACTCCAAAATATATAGCCCAAACTGCCTGCCCTTGTCCCATTCCTTGAGCTCTATCATGGATTGGTTTTATCCTGAGAATCAGATCACATTACAGGGTACTTGTTGCAGTGTCTCCATTTGTGAACAAGTATATCACAATTCATTTCATTTTTGAGCAGTTTCTTACCTGAGGTAGAAATGCAATAACCGTTTCTTGGCAGGTGCTGTAGGGGATAGACAGGTAAATATTAAGACACAGTTCATCATCCCCCACCTTGGCAAATCATGGACACAGCCCAGTAGGGAATATAAGGGTTGTACACAGCTATCATGTGTGTGATCACTGCATGTCTTCAAAGTGCGTTTGTACCTCAGCAAAGAGCTAAGAAGCATGAAGGAAGTCCTCATGGAGGAGATGGCAGTGGAGCTAAGTCTTCAGAGTTGGCATTTTGGCAGGTGGAGGTTTGGAAACAGAAGAACTTCACTAGATGCAAGGTCCTGTTGAAGATTCAAGATAATGAGACACATAATTGAGAGGGAGTGAGAGCATGGGGAATTTCTGAGTTTGGGCGGTAAAGAAAAGTAGAAGAAGAACTGAGTGGAGAGAAGACTGGAGTAGGGGATACCAGGTAGGAGCGTTTGTCCCTGGTTAGGATGAGATGACAGCAGGACCCAGAAGAGGTTGCAGTAAAAACCAGAGAGACAGCCAGGTGCAGTGGCTCACACCTGTAATCCCAGCACATTGGGAGGCCACGGCGGCTGGATCACCTGAGGTCAGGAGTTCACGACCAGCCTGGCCAACATGGTGAAACCCCGTCTCTACTAAACATACAAAAAAATAGCCGGACATGGTGGCGGGCGCCTGTAATCCTAGCTACTTGGTAGGCTGAGGCAAGAGAATCGCTTGAACCCAAGTGGAGGTTGCAGTGAGCCAAGATCGCACCATTGCACTCCAGCCTGGGTAACGAGCGAAACTCCGTCTGAAAAACAAAACAAAACAAAACAAAAACCAAAAAACCACGAGGGAGACCAGTGCAAAGGGCATTGCCAAAGTGGAATCAGTAAGGCTTGGCAGTTGACCTTGTTTGTTGGAGAGAAGGGATAAGATTTTAAAGCTACATGTCTGAAAGAACGATGCTGCTGATCGAAATGAAGAAAGGATGTATTTCTGGCTCCAACGTGTCCTAGGAAGGCCTAGACACAGATCGGTGCTATGCCTCCCTCTCAACCTCAAACACCAACACCTCCATGCATTTCCTCTTTGGCTACTATGTCTTTTCCCTGACTTCTGCTTCTTCAGCTCTCTGGGCTGCCAATTCCTCCTGTTCATCTGACTTAGACCGTCCCTGCTGGGTCCTTGGTCATCTACTCATTTTGTGCTTCCTCTGCCATCAGTACCTCCATTGCAGCTGGTGGGATGTCAATCACCATCTCTTATATTTGCTTCCCACTAGAAAGATCAGGAGAAGTTATTTCTTTCCCTTGTGCTCCAATTTTTCTTTAGACAGTTGGTATCCATAATTTTAAAAAAATTCCTTGTTGTATAAACAAGCATTGGCTGAGGGGGCTGTTAATCCACATCATGTCCCTTTTATAAAAATTCATGCATGGAATCCTACATTGTTATGCATCAAAATCTCCTGAAATGTCTTAGGATTTTTGCAGCGAGAATATTAAATGCATTGTTTTGTTTTGTTTTGAAGAGACTAGACGTGCAGAGGAAGAGAGGTGGCATGGTGGAGGGTACATTTGAGTTGTCAACAGCCTCTGCAGTGTCAGATCAATTACATCAGCACTTGGACTGGACCACGGGAAAGAAATGATTCTGCCTCCTGGGAATGTCAGAAGGACCTGATGATTATAGTTGGCAAAGCAATGAGGAGTGGCTTTGAATGTCATTGCTAAGAATTACCCTTTGAGTAGCATTTCTGGATGTCTGAGCTTTTCAAATGACACTTCTTTTCTGCTGTGGCTTTCCTTTCTGTTGGACTGGCTCCCAGAGGGTGGTCTTGTTTGTCCTTGCCCTTGCTTTTATATCAGTTCATGTTTGCTCTTCTGTCATCTTCCTTCCCAGCCCTGTTTCTCCGCCCCCTCCTTCTGCACTCACAACAGCCTCCCCTCTCCCCTGTTTAGAGGTGGAAGCATGTAAGAATGCGTGTGAGGGGGATGCTTGCCAAAGGACAGCATATTCAACATCTGGTATCAACAAGGTAACATTTAGCCTTAGACTAGCCAAACTACTGATGACCTGCTTCAATGCTGCATCTGCTTTTTGTGTTGATGGTACTCAGAAATCATGGGAAAGGTCTTCAGTGATCCATGACTGCAACAAATTATTTTCCTAATTGTGCCGTATTTTATGCCCCTCAACACAACTTACTAATCTCTGCTTCAGTTCCTCCATCTGTGAAAGTGGTGTGATACTTATCTACCTCCCTTGAATGTTGTGAAGATTAGTATATGTTGGTAAAGCACTTTTAAAATAAAGAATGATATAAAGCATTTTAATATTATTGTTGTCTTTGGGATGTGGGTGCCCTCCTGTAGAGAGGCCGCCCTGTTGGGGAAGTATCCCAGGTGTACCATGGTTTAGGAACACCCAGTGTATAAAACTTCCAGTGTAACAAAAACAAGAGTGTGATTGTTTCCTTTCTTTCTTTTTTAACCTCATCTCAGGCTCTACTTTCAGATTACTTTCTTTATGAAAAATTTCAACATGGCATTTCTTTAAATAGGCTTTTGGTGCATTTAGCATGAGATTCAATTTATAGAAGTGATTTATGCAAGATTTAAAAGAACACATCTATTGAACCTCTATTACCCAATATAACTGTTGAGTTTGCAAGCTAATTATTAATCTAACAGTGAAGTTTATCATCATTAGGTGGAAAATTTTGGTTTCTGCATTATCCAGATGTCCAGATTGTGTTTGAAAGTTCTCTCACTGTAGGTACTGATTGGAACGGACAGAATGGTGATCTTGTTACTTCCGAATGAGAGGATCTGCAGTTCCACTACTAAAATGCCCTTACAGCACAGCCAGTTTTGGGGGAAAAGAGTAACCACACATGCTCACTAAAGGGCTGACAGTCAGTCCATGAGATAGGAAAATGGAATATGGGTTCTCTTTCTTGACTCCTGGTGACTGCTAAGAGATTTAAGTCAGCTCTGGTCTGTTTTCTTTTCTATGGGTTTGTTGGGAGGAAAATTCAAAATCCTGTTATTTAAGAGATTAGTTTTTTTATGGCTGGGCATGGTGGCTCACGCCTGTAATCCCAGCACTTTGAGAGGCCAAGGCGGGTGGATCATGAGGTCAGGAGTTCGAGACCAGACTAGCCAACATGGTGAAACTCTATCTCGACTAAAAATACAAAAACTAGCCAGGTATGATGGCGTGTGCCTGTAATCCCAGGTACTCGGGAGCCTGAGGCAGAAGAATTGCTTGAACCTGGGAGGCAGAGGTTGCAGTGAGCAGAGATTGTGCCATTGTACTCCAGCCTGGGTAACAAGAGCGAGACACTGTCTCCAAAAAAAAAAAAAAAAAAATTGATTTTTTTAAATCAAAAGACTACCTGCTATGGAGGAAATACTCTAAGTAGCAGTGGAAGGTAAGGCTCTAGTTCTTTTCCTGTCCCATCATCTGGTTCAGCTTCCAGCATAACCAAAAAGGAAATTCAGAGGCTGGTGCTGTGCATATAGATTTAGATTCTTATCTATGAGTCTCCAAAGCGTTTCTTGAAATGGGCTGGTTGTTCTTCAAGATTCTGTGGGACTGGAGGCAGTTGCTCCAGTCACTCAGGCATTGAGAAATCTGGGGTATGACTGGGGCAAATGTCTCATGTGGTCACCTTTATTTCCAGGCTGAAGGGGCGGGAGCTATCCAGGAGAAGCTCTTCTCAGGGCAGAAGTAGAAAAGGGCAAGCCCAACTGTAGAAGAACATTTTATGATTCAGTGTTATATCTGCTAACATCTCCTTGGCCAAAGCATGAAGCTCTAGGGAGGAGGGAAGTAGACTCTTCCTAAGAAGGTGAGGAGAGGAGGAACGGTAATCTAACCTACCACAGAATCACAAGTGGGAAGGGAACTAGGGGGATACCAAGGAGTTGAGATTATATTATAAATCAAGGAACAGGGAGCCCAGGGAACAAATGCGTCCTCATTCCTCTGATTTTCTACTGAGACACTTCTTCATTACTTCTTTCCTTCCTCTAAATTTGTTTTCATTTAGTGGGGAGGCTTTAAAATGGTGATAATAATAGAATACCCTTCATAGTGTTGTTGGATTAAATGAGTGACATATGTATTTAGAATACTGCCTGGTATATAATAAACATTATACATTTTAGCCATTATTTTTTTAAGGTCATATGGCTTCTACATGGGGATGGAGAGATTTGAACCCAAGTGGTCTGGCTCCAGAGTTCATGCTTTTAAGAATGACAGTGCAGACTGGGCACGGTGGCTCACGCCTGTAATCCCAGCACTTTGGGAAGCCAAGGCAGGTTGATCACCAGAGGTCAGGAGCTTGAGACCAGCCTGGCCAACATGGCGAAAACCCATCTCCACTAAAAATACAAAAATTAGCCAGGCGTGGTGGCGCACACCTGTAATTCCAGCTACTCAGGAGGCTGAGGTAGGAGAATGTCTTGAACCTGGGAGGCAGAGGTTTCAGTGAGCCTAGATCGTGCCACTGCACTCCAGCCTATGTGACAGAGTGAGACTCCATCTCAGAAAAAAAAAAAAAGAAGAAGAAAGAAAAAGAAAAAACAAGAATAACAATACATCTGGGTGTGGTGGCTCATGCCTGTCTGGAATCCCAGCACTTTGGGAGGCGAAGGTGGGAGGATCACTTGAGCCCAGTAGTTCGAAGCCAGTCCGGGTTACATAGTGAGACTCTGCTTAAAAAAAATTAAAAATATTAATAAAAAGGAATTATAATACACAGCCTTTGTATTCAGCATCTGACTTCAAATCTTAGCTTTGCAAAGATGTGACCTCCTGAGTATTAGACCATCATCAGCAAAATACCTACTTCTCAGGATTGCTATGATCTTATGAAAATACAAATATGGAAGAGCCTTGAAAATTGTAAAATCGAATCCCTCAAAGTTCCACAAAAACAACCCCCCCAAAACCTCTAACCCTCTATTCTGATCTTTTGTGTTGCAAGAGTCTAAGACTATCTCTTCTCCTATCACAAAACCTCATCTTCAATTGCCTTCCAGCCTCCTCACTCTGATACTCCTTGAACACAATCATCAGTCTCTCAGTTTCAGAGCCAGGCTCTATGCAGTTTCTTCTGTTGATCCCTCTACCTGGAATACTCCCAGCTTCTCTGCAATCCCTTTCCATCACCTATGCTGCTGAAATGTTACCCAGTCTTCAAGGTCAAGAGAACAACAGGACACACTCCCAGAATCTGGGCTCTGGTTCTAGTTTTGTGGGCAAGTTACTAGGTCTCTCTGGATACTAATTTCTTTGTGAGAGAAGGGTGTTGGAGATGAGGATCTCTAAATTCATGTTCTGATTAGTCTAATTCTGAAATTAAACTTTTTCAATTTACTGCATGTAACCCAAGTTATCAATTTTACCTTCTCCTTAAAAGATAATGTGTACCTAAATGGAATTCAAATACTACATGCAAGTGGATCAGCCCCCAAGGTTGAAAGCACCATTCATGAATGTTATTGATTATTGTATTAAACTTACACTTTATAAATGCAATCTAAATATAGGCAATACAAGAATTTCTATATCATGGGAACAAAAAGGTTGTTGCTGCTCCAAATGTAATTTTCCCTACGAAATGTAATTGACTGCTGTTTATTTCAAACTGCCCAATTCTATAGATTATAGGCCACTTCTATTTTATAAATTTCCCCATTCTAAGGCAATCATGTGCCCAGAATATGTAGATTTTTTAATATCCTTTAAAAATTCTAATAAATTGATTATGGTAGATGATTTCCATTATAAAACCAGGGCTATGTGAAAATCTGCTTCAAAGAGAAGGAAGTCAGCATTTATTGAACACATTCTGTGGGCTTTAGGCATATTTATGTATTATTTCATTTAATTCTTAAAATAGTCTGCAGATGTAAGTAATAATATTCATATTTTATAGAGGAGGAAGTGAAGCCTGGAGAGATTAAAGTGACTTGTTCAAAATTATATACCAAAAGATCTGGAGATGGATAGTGGTGATTTGTACAGTAATGTGAATGTACTTAATGCCACTGAACTGTACACTTAAAAGTGGTTAAAATGGTAACTTTTGTGTTATGTTTCACCACAAGAAAGAAAAGGAACTCACATAGCTAGTAAATAGCTTAACTAGATTTAGATTCCAAGTCAGTAGGCTTTGATTGGTCTGTTTATGACATGGGAGAAATTCAGCACGCTGATTGGGTGGTTATGTTCATCAAAGATCTGCCAGGAGACTGAGGAGCCTGAAGCAAAAAAAAGCAGAGAGAAGAGCTAAGTGAGGTTGTAAGTGTCAGCAACAGCTAAGATGGCAACCCCAATTCTGTCTGATAGCAAGCTGAGAACCAGTAACCAAGGCAAAAAAGAGATCATCAGTCAGGTTTGCCGTTTAGATAAGCGTTTCTGCAATGTTAGTATGCATAGGAATCACCTGGCTGTCTCATTACAATGCAGATTTTGATTTAGTAAATCTGTGATGGGGTGAATTTTGCATTCCTAACAAGCTCCCAGGTGATGGTGATATTGCTGGTCCATGGACTAACTGATGCATAGCAAGGATTTAGATCACTCTAAACTCCTCCAAGGCAGTTGTCCAAGTGTGGCTTTCAGATCACTTGCACCAGACAATCTGGGGTGCTTTCGCAAAGCAAATTCAGGGCCCCGTCCTGGACCTAATGAATCGGGATCTCTGAGGTGGGATTGGAATGTACACTTGTAACAAGCTACCCATTTGCTTGTTATGTGTATGATGTTTGAGAACCACTGCTAATAGGACATCAACATGTCATGATAATTATAAACCCTTTCACTTGCATACCCATTTCCAGTTTATAAATCCTTCTCACATCCTGTTTTTCCTGTACCTGTACAGCGGGCTGATGAAGCTGGTACCATTAGCCCCGCTCTGCAAATGAGGAGAATGACATCTCTAGTCTTAAGTGCTAGACTCAAAGGGTTTCTGACTCCCAGGAAAGCATTCTTATTATTTTGTGGCTTGCTCTCCCACTTTACCATATCTTTACTTATACCCCTACACAAATTAGAAGTTCTTTTATGTCTAAAAAGCTTTGCAGAGCAATTTTCTTGCTATGATGCTTTTAAAGATTTCAATCTAATTTAGCACATTAAGCAGCACAGTTTATGCTTATAAGCATAAAGTTATCCAAGGTCATGGCAAAAAATGTTTGGTGAAGTAATTAAGAAATAGTTTGGGCCGGGCGCGGTGGCTCAAGCCTAGTAATCGCCAGCACTTTGGGAGGTCGAGACGGCGCGGGAATCACGAGTCAGGAGATCGAGACCCATCCTGGCTAACACGCGTGAAACCCCGTCTCTACATGAAAAATACGTACAAAAAAAAAAAAAAACTAGCCCGGGCGCGATCGGGTGGCCGACGCGCCTGTAGCTCCCAGTCTAGCTCGGAGGCTCGAGGCACGGAGATGGCCAATAAACCGGGAGGTTCGGGAGCTTGGCAGTGAGCTTGAGAACTTCGGCCACTGGCACTCCAGCCCCGGGCGATCAGAGCGAGACTGCCTTCATCTAAAATGCGCCCGTCTCAAAAAAAAAAAAAAAAAAGCAGAATAGTTTGCACTGAGGTTTTTTGTTTCTTTTTTATCTTTTTTTAATCCTTTACCTACATTTATCAATTGTTAATGGTTCATTTTCCTCTCTTTTAACCATTAGAAAGGAAGTTACAGACATCATGACACTTCACCCCTAAATACTTCAGCATGTATCTACCAAAAATAAGAAAATTCTCTTAGATTACTATAATCCCATCATCACACCTAAGAAAATTAACATTAATTCAGTATCATCTAATAGATAATCTACACTCAAATTTCTGCAGTTATCTTAATATATTTTATTGCTGTTTATTTTTTCGGATCCAGTTAAGGTTTATTGCATTGGTTGTTTTGTCTCTTTAGTCTTAATAATCTAGAACGAAACTCTCTCCTTATTTATTTATTTATTTTTGTGACATTAAATTTATTTTCAAGTCCAGGCCTTGTAAAGTACCCTCACATTCTGAATTTATTTGGTTACTTCCTCGTGATTGGATTCAGGTTCAACTTTGTCAGCAAGGGTATCATGTAGATAAATGTCACGAACCTCTCATTGCATCATTTTAGGAGGCACATAGTGGCAAACTGTCCCTAAATTTTATCACCTGGTGGAGGCGGTAGCAGTCATTATAAAGTTACTTTCACTCCATTATAAAGTTACTTTCACTCATAGCTAATAAGTTATCTGTGGGGTGATGCTTTAAGACCATGAATATTGTCTCCTTGTAACCTTTCACCCAACGGTTTTGGCATACATTGATGATCCTTATCTGATTCCATTATCTTGTTGAAGATTGCAAAACGGTGATTAAATTAGTCTTGACCATTTGTCAGCATTCATATGGAAAGAAGGCATGCTGGGTTTAAGAAAATCTGAATTTAGGTTACCTCAAGTCATGCTGGCTACTCAGAAAGCAAAGGCTCCACTTCGTCACATGTTTCTTAAGAGATCATCTCCCTTAGAACTCCTTGGCTGGGGTGGGGAGGACAGGGGATAGTTTTTTCCCTGTGCCAAGGAACATCTACCTGAGAGAAAAGACTCCTAACTTCCTCCTCCTAAGCATCGTGACTTTAGGTTGCCTCTCTGGTGTCTGCCTCTGGTGCTATCCATCTCTCCTGAGCTCTGCTGGGAGAACACAGAAGCTGTGATCTAGGAATTTCCTTAATATCTCAAAATCCTAACTACAGACCACCTGCAACAGCCCCCATTCTTTCTACCTTCCTTCTTGTTACAAAGAAGAAAGTGTCTTCTTTTAATAGTCATTTCTTCTATCTGTACTCTAAATGCCACTCCTTCCTGTTTTCTCAAGAATCTCATGCAGGGCAGGCGTGGCGGCTCACGCTTGTAATCCCAGCACTTTGGGAAGCTGAGGCTGGTGGATCATGAGGTCAGGAATTCGAGACCTGCTTGGCCAACATGGTGAAACCCCATCTCTACTAAAAACACAAACATTAGCTGGGCGTGGTGGTGGGCGCCCGTAATCCCAGCTACTCTGGAGGCTGAGGCAGAAGAATCATTTGAACCTGGAAAGCAGAGGTTGCAGTGAGCCGAGATTGCGCCATTGCACTCCAGCCTGGGTGACAGGGTGAGACTCTGTCTCAAAAAAAAAAAAAATTCTTATGCAACTGATTATCGTTTTCCTGTGTTATTATGTTCAAGTCTCCCCTTGCCCCCTTATTGGATTTTCATCATCATCATTTAAATGTGTTATAGTCTTATCTTAAAAAGTACTTTCTTTACCCACAGTCACCTTTAGCTTTATTTCTCTTCTTCCCTTAACACCTGAGCTGTCTAAACGTTGTCTCTACTTCCCACTTCTTTCTTTCTTTCTTTCTTTCTTTCTTTCTTTCTTTCTTTCTTTCTTTCTTTCTTTCTTTCTTTCTTTCTTTCTTTCTTTCTCTCTCTCTCTCTCTCTCTCTCTCTCTCTCTCTCTCTCTCTCTCTCTCTCTCTTTTTTCTTTTTTGAGATGGAGTTTCCCTCTTGTTGCCCAGCCTGGAGTGCAGTGGTGTGATGCCGGTTCACAGAAACCTCCAGCTCCTGGGTTCAAGTGATTCTCCTGCCTCAGCCTCCAGAATAGCTGGGATTACAGGTGCGTGCCACCATGCCCAGCTAATTTTTGTATTTTTAGTAGAGATGAGGTTTCACCATGTTGGCCAGGCTGGTCTCGAACTCCTGACCTCAAGTGATTCACCTGCCTTGACTTCCCAAAGTGCTGGGATTATAGGTGTGAGCCACTGCGCCCGGCCTCTATTTCCTACTTATTACTCAGTTTCAATAAACTCTTTTCTGGATTCTGCTCCTACCACTTTACCAAATGGCTTTACTCAGATCACTGATGACTTATAAATGACTGTATCCATTGAACTCAATTTGCTTTACCTATCAGCAGCATTCGACCAGTTGACCATGTCCTGGTTTTTGAAACACTTTTGTTCCTTGGTCACTATGACACTGCTCTTTCCTAGTTTCCTTCTGAATTTTCTGAGAATTCTGTCACAGTTAGTTACCTCTATCAGTGTTCCTCAGCTTCAGCCTAGTCCTCTTCTTTCATTTTACAAAATCTCATTAAATCATCACACTCACTTTCATGACTTCAATTAATTTACCCTCTGATGCCTTCCACTTTTATATGCCAAGTATAAATCTCTCCTCTAAGCACCAGGCTTATAAATTCAACTGCTACTGGACACCTCCATCCAGACGCCTCACTGGCCCTTCAAATTCAGTGTGCCTAGAACTAACTAAACTCATCATTTTCTCTTCAAACCTGCTTTTTGTCCAGAGTTTCTATTTTAGTAAATGCCACTGAATCTGGAGTTAACCCTTGCTTGACATTTTTTCTTCCTCACCTCCCACATCCAGTCAGTTACCAAGTTCTGCTGATTTTACCTCCTAAATTCAATTAATTTACTTGTCCCCATCTTCCCTAGTCCAAGCCACCATCCTCACTCACCTGGACCACGGTGATAGCTCCCTCATGATTTCCTGCATATATTTTGCCTTTCCAATCCATTCTGCACACTGCAGCCCAAATGATTTGTAACAGCTTTGATAAGATGTAATTAACATAACTTACAGTTCACCCATTTAACCAAGTGACCTTTTAAAAACACAAATCTGAGCAGGTTATTCCCTGCTTATAATTTTGAAATCAAGTGTGAATCCTTATTCTAGTTTATTTTACTAAATTAATTAATTTATTTTTTTGAGACAGTCTTGCTCTGTTGCCAGGCTGACGTGCAGTGGCGCAATCTTGGCTCACTGCAACCCCCACCTCCCGGGTTCAAGTGATTCTCCTGCCTCAGCCTCCGAGTAGCTGGGATTACAGGTGCATGCCACCACGCCCGGCTAATTTTTTTGTAGTTTTAGTAGAGATGGGGTTTCACCATGTTAACCAGGATGGTCTCGATCTCCTGTGATCTGCCCACCTCAGCCTCCCAAAGTGCTGGGATCACAGGCATGAGCCACTGCACCTGGCCCCTTATTCTAGCTTAAAAGGTCAACATGATCTGTCCCTTGCTTTCTAAAGTTCCCCAACTTCATTCTCTGTCATTCACTCTCCAGACTTCATCCACAGTTGCGTTTTCTCTATTTCTTGAACTTGCCATACTCTTTATTCCATTTTTACATGTTGATCTTTCTTCATAGAATACTGTTCCCTCTCTACCACTTTCTAACTCATCAGTCTTCCCGCCTGAGCTTAAATATCACTTCTTCTGGGAAGCTTTCCTCGATACCCCCAGTGCCTGCTATGGTAGGAGTCTGATACATTCTGATCATCTGCTAAAGCCTTTACATTTAAAATTTGACTTCTTGGCCGGGCGCGGTGGCTCAAGCCTGTAATCCCAGCACTTTGGGAGGCCGAGACGGGCGGATCACGAGGTCAGGAGATCGAGACCATCCTGG
>NW_016807975.1:4340471-4349600 GCF_001698545.2 Rhinopithecus bieti | reverse complement strand
AAAAAAAAAAAAAAAAAAAAAAAAAAAAAATTTGACTTCTTTGTTAGACTATAGGACAGGGATGGTGTTTATCTTGTTCACCTTTGTGTCCTCACTGCCTAAGATGGTTGCTCAGCAGATAATGGGCAATCTCTAAATACTGTTGGATGAATGCTGGGTGAATGGGGATATTGTTACCAAGATCCATGCCCTGCCCTGACCCCTGCTCTCATCGTTGTTGAAGTCACCACTACCAAAGCTGCCTTATGTACTATTACTATTGTTCTATGCTGAGAGAAATAGCTTCAGAATGTAGTCTTGCTGTCTTACTTTTATATCTCCCTCAATTAGGAAACTAGACTAAGTGCTGAATCCAACAATATTGACCCTTATGCTGAACCCCCAGGCCATTAGACTTTAGGGAATAATTTTTAACTGGGAGGAAGGGAGAATAATTAAAAGTCTGTTGATTCAAGTTCACATGTACATATACAGATGAGTTGATAAATACAGTGATGGATGTGTGGATACACACATGTAAATGTGCATGTGCAAACACAGGGTCCAGCTGTCATACTCCAATATGCATGCATGCACACTCTCACAGAGGCAACCTGATATATACTCACTCCTTACATATGTACACAGAGTAAAATGACATATGCTTGGCACTTATGCATATGTACAGAGGCAAGCTGATACACTCATTACATATGTACACACAGGCAAATGACATATGGTCAATACATATGTATACATACAGAGGCAAGCTGACATACTTAAATGCACACAGTGGTAAAATGTAATTATTTAGTTCCATTTGACTCACTGTAATTCCTCCAGGTACCTAGCTCCTTGCTTTATCTCTCTTTCATGATTCTTGGCTCAGTGGATGCCATTCTCAAGTTCCCAGGCTCTTGGCTGAAACATCTTGTCCTTCCCTTTGACCCACCTGGCTTTTTGTCAGAACTTTTCCTCCCAGCAGCTTGGCTGCCTCTGCCAGTTTACCAGGCTGCTGTCCTGCAGCCCTCTCTAGTACCCAGCCAGCTCAGATGAGCTCTTGACTTTAACCTTTTGGGTTTTGATTCAAAGTACAGGCTTTCGAGCTAGACAGACCTGGTCCCAGCCTTGTTGCCCATTAACTAGGTACCTTGGGCAAATTACCTAACCTCTCCAAACCTCAGCTTTCTCATCTATATGATTAAGATAATACTAGTACCGGCCGGGTGCGGTGGCTCAAGCCTGTAATCCCAGCACTTTGGGAGGCCGAGACGGGCGGATCACGAGGTCAGGAGATCGAGACCATCCTGGCTAACACGGTGAAACTCCGTCTCTACTAAAAAATACAAAAAAAACTAGCCGGGCGAGGTGGCGGGCGCCTGTAGTCCCAGCTACTCGGAGGCTGAGGCAGGAGAATGGCATAAACCCGGGAGGCGGAGCTTGCAGTGAGCTGAGAACCGGCCACTGCACTCCAGCCTGGGCGACAGAGGGAGACTCCGTCTCAAAAAAAAAAAAAAAAAAAAAAAAAAGATAATACTAGTACCTTCTCAGGCCAGGCATAGTGGTTTACACCTGTAATCCTAGCACTCTGCAAGGATGAGATGGGAGGCTCACTTGAGGCCAAGCGTTCAAAACCAGCCTGGGCAACATATTGAGACCCTCATCTCTTTAAAAAAAAATTTAAAAATTATCCAGGCATGGTGGTGCACACCTACAGTCATAGCTATTCAAGAGGCAGAGGCTGGAGGATTGCTTGAGCCCAGGGTTCAAGGTTACAGTGAGCTATGATCACATCACTGCACTCCAGTCCAAGTTACAGAGTGTGACCCTGTCTCTAAAAAAAAAAAAAAAAAAAGACAAACCAAAACCAAAACCAAAAAAAGACTAGGTTTTTGGTTGTGTTACATTAGATAATACATGTGGAACTCTTAGTCTGGTATATAAGTACAGTTAATGACAACTGCCACTAACAATAACTAACATTTATTATGTGGTTACTATGCGACTCCTACTTCTAGCTAATGATTTATTGAGTACTTATGATGTAATAAGCATGGTTCTAAGCACTTCACATCTATGAACCCATTTTATTCTTACAACAAGCTTTATGAATCAGATAAAAATTTTATTTCCATGTTACAGATTATCAAACTGAGGCACCAAGAAGTTAAGTAATTTGACCAAGGTCATATTGCTAGCAAACAGCAGAGCTAAGATGCAAACCCAGATGGTTTGGTTCCAGAGCCTACACTCTTAATTACTATGCTATACCTCCTACTTCCATTTACATGTGATTGTCTTTCTCAGAGAAGCTATTTCATTGATACACTCCTTTATGAACTAAAACCCTTGGAGAAATTTTTGGATTGCGGCTGAAAATTTCCATTTGCTGAAAGATCAAGAAAAATCTTACTTTTGTATTCAGAGCAATGCTGAACAATTGAATGACAAGAAGACCTGCAGGAAAAACCCTGAGATGCCTCCTCAGTTTCTCTACCCACTCACAGGGACTGTTTGGGTGAGAAGTGACAATTATAGTAATGAAGCCTGTTCTCCTTCAGGCAGAGTTAGGATATCTTTCTGCATTCCCATAGCACTTTTGTTCTGTAACCTTTGCCTTCTTGGCTTCTACCTTGTCTATGTAATTGAGGACCATTCAGGGGAAGTGGATAAGAATAACAGTAATTCCAACTGAAGTCCCCACCAATATCGTCAGAAGAATCTCTGAATATAATCACAAGAAACCCAACAAAATCTCTTGACACTCTTGCAAGATGGTCACGATGGCTTGTGAAGACTCTTAGGTGCCTGCAGTCTTGATAATGCCAATTTTTTTTTTTGCTTCATCGTGTGTCAGATGATGTGCTTCTTTATCTTCTCCTGCTAGTGATGTGGTGGGGTTTTATAGTCAGAACGAACCAGGTGACTCCAACTTCTTCACCTTGTGGCCTTGGGTACTTGACCTCATTAGCCCTTTGTTTTTCCATCTATACAATGGAAATAATACTTACCAAAAAGGTGGGTGGAAAGATTAATGGCAACAAATGCGAAGTGCCTGGGACATAGGCATACCTGGGCCATAGCCGGTTCTTGGTGTATGATTATCATGGCTCAACCCAACAATTATTCTTTCCCAATGACATTATTATTATTATTATCAGGTCTCCCCTATTAGACCATAAGCTCTGTGAGAATCAGAGACTATTTTGTTCATTGCTGTTTCTCTGTACCTAGGACAGTGCCTAGATCATAGTGGGTGCTCAGTAAATATTTGTTGAATCAATAAATGAAGTCCTGATAAATGAAGTCTTAAACTAGTTGACCTTGCTTTTCTTTCTTTTTTTTTTTTTTGGAGACAAAGTCTTGTTCTGTTGCCCAGACTGGAGTGCAGTGGTGCAGTCTTGGCTCACTGCAACCTCCACCTCCTGGGTTCAAGTGACTCTTCTGCCTCAGCCTCCCAAGTAGCTGGGATTACAGGCGCCTGCCACCATGCCCAGCTAATTTTTTGTAGTTTTAGTAGAGATGGGGTTTCACCATGTTGGCGAAGCTGGTCTCGAACTCCTGACCTCAGGTGATCTGCCCACCTTGGCCTCCCAAAGTGCTGGGATTACAGGTGTGAGCCACTGTGCCCAGCCAACCTTATTTTTTTAGATTCTTACTAAACTGGCTGGCATTCAGATGCTCTTACTCGCAGGGAAGTGTTCCCTCTGCCTGGAGCACTGCCTCTTCACCTGGTTAACTTCTACTCCTCCTTCTGATCTTAGCACAGGCATCACTCCTTTAGGGAAACCTCTCTAAACTTCTCTTTCACAGCATTTGTTAACAATGTGGCAATTTTACTTTTATTTGTGTAACTGTTTGATTAATATTTGACTGTAAACTTCCTAAGGACAGGGACCAGGTCTGTTGTACTTACCATTGTATATTCCCAGGCACTAGGAGTACACCTTCAGTACAAAGTTGCTGAATGAATAAATAACATATCCATTTTACGAAGACCCCCCTATCTAGAAATTGGGGTCCAGTTTCACAAATTGGATCAGAGGTCAATCCCAGGCTTTGCCAGTGCGGCACCATAAATCATTGCTTTCCCCTGTTTCTGTGTCAAGCACTGTGACTCTCTCCTACTGGGGCCAATTTGTCAGTCCCAAAGTGTCTCATTACTGTTTATCAGGACTTTGTTATGCAGCTGGACCCTCCAGCAGGAGGTCTAGGAAAGCCAGGATATTGGCAGGGCTGGGAGTATGGGATGGGATTTGCCATTTACATCTACCCCACCCTCACTCCATTTATATTTAGTATTTATCACACTGAGTTGTAGTTGTTAATTTTCAAGTGTCTCCTTCTCTCCCACACAGTGAGGGCAGGATCTCTTGCCCCCAGAGGCTACTCTGGTGTGCAGCGAATGCTCATAAGGGTTTCTTGAAGGAATGCAATGTTTTCCATGAGTGAAGCTTAATTGAGAACAGAAATCAACTCATAAGAGAGGGCACTACCTCTGACATTTTTTTTTAAAACCTGAACCAATAAATCCCTTTTTGTTTACCTTAACTTGGATTGGGGTTTCTGTTACTTGGAAGTGAAAACATTCTGGTAGAGCATAACTAATTATGTTCCGTATAAGATCTCTGATAGATTTTTGTTTAAAAATATTCACGTCCTATTATTCCCTCTCACTTACCTCCATAAGGAGAATAAACTTCCCTATCCTTTGTCTTTGAGCTCAGCTATGGGACTGATCTTAGCCAGTGAGATTTTAGCAGACATATACAAGCAGCGTGTAAAAAGTGCTAGCACAGTTGGGTGTACCCCCTTGTACCACTGCCATCTCCGTGACAAGAGTTCCTCCTGGATCTCATCCCCAGAATGAATACTAGAATAGTGAACCAGAGCTCAACCAGCACACAGGAGCCAAACCCAGCTGAATCTGTATCTTGAAGCAAAGCCATCCACCCAAGCCTAGCCTAGATCAACCAGCCAACCCCTAGCCAACCTCTAGATCTGAGAAATGAATGCTCCTTGTGGCATGCTGCTGAGATTTTATGGAGGTTTGTTAGGGAGCAATAGCTGACTGATCAAGTTTAGGTCAGGGTTTTCCAAACTTGACAGTGCATCTGAATAACTTAGACAACTTTTTTTTTTTTTTTTTTTTTTTTTGAGACAGAGTCTCGCTCTGTCGCCCAGGCTGGAGTGCAGTGGCCGGTTCTCAGCTCACTGCAAGCTCTGCCTCCCGGGTTTATGCCATTCTCCTGCCTCAGCCTCCCAAGTAGCTGGGACTACAGGCGCCCGCCACCTCGCCCGGCTAGTTTTTTGTATTTTTTAGTAGAGACGGGGTTTCACCATGTTAGCCAGGATGGTCTCGATCTCCTGACCTCGTGATCCGCCCGTCTCGGCCTCCCAGAGTGCTGGGATTACAGGCTTGAGCCACAGCGCCCGGCCAGACAACTTTAAAATAAATAAGAGATACCTGGGCATCACCTAGATTGTCTGGAGTACTGTTCAGAAATCTACATTCTTTTAAAATTCACTGGGTGGTTTTTATGTAGTGAGTCCCACAGCATTTTGCTATCTGATATTTTGGGGTCACCAGTATTAAAGCATGTCATAGATGTTATATTAATTCACCTCTAACAACCTTTTCCCTCTCTAAGATTATATGATCAAAGTCAGACAAATTCTGTTTCTGAAGCAGAGTTGTTTTCAAGAAATCTGTGTTGAATTTGTGTTAGCTGATTTGGGGAAAGATGCAGATGTAAATTAATTTGTGACTTATGGCCCCAGGATTTTTTTTTTTGCTTGCTCTGTTGCCCAGTGCCCAGGCGGAAGTACAATGGCATGATCATAGCTCACTTGTAACCTTGAACTCCTGGGCTCAAGTGATCCTCTCACCTCAGCCTCCTGAATAGCTAAGACTACAGGTACATGCCACCACGCTGGCTAATTAAATTTTTTTTTTTTTTTTGTAGAGACAAGGTCTCACTATGTTGTTCAGGCTGGTCTCGAACTCCTGGCTTCAAGCAATCCTCCTGCCTCGGCCTCAGAAAGTGCTGAGATTACAAATGTGAGCCACCCACCCCTACCAATTTTTTGCTTTTTATTTAATGGTTGACTTATCTTAGTATTTCTGCCTGGGCTATGGTAAGTAGTGAAATGAAAATTCAAGGCAGAATACTGGGGCTTGGAGAGCCAAGACACAGGTCAGGAAGGAAGCATGGAAGAGGTCAAGCTTAGCAGAGAAGTTGCTGAAGGTCTGAGAAGAAGACTTAGCTGTGGCTTAGCAGTTAGGAACCTGAGATCCCACAGGATTCAGGAAAGCCAGAAGTTCAATTTTAGTGGTAACATTTGGCATACCGCTAACAGTTTAGAGGTGTGAGGTTAGTCTTAATAAAATGTTAAAAAATGTGAATTTATTTGTATAAAAAGTATGATGAAAGTACAATTTAAAATAACGTAGTTTTTTTTGTTTTGTTTTTGTTTTTGTTTTTTTTGAGACAGAGTCTTGCTCTGTTGCCCAGGATGGAGTGAAGTGGCGCAATCTCATCTCAATGCAACCTCTGCCTCCCAGTTCAAACAATTCCCATGCCTCAACCTTAGTAGCTGGGATTACAGGCATGCACCACCATGCTTGGCTCATTTTTTTTGTATTTTTTTAGTAGAGAGAGGGTTTCGCCATGTTGGCGAGGCTGGTCTCAAACTGCTGGCCTCAAGTGATCCACCGGCCTCAGTCTTCTAAAATGCTGGGATTATAGGTGTGAGCCACCGCACTGGCCAAAAGGAAGCAGCTTTTTAAAATAACAAGCCTAGGCAACATACTGAGACCTTGTTTCTAAGAAAAAAAATTAGCTGCATATGGTGGTACATACCCATAGTCCCAGCTACTCAGGAGGCTGAGGTGGGAGGATTGCTTGAGCCTGGGAGGTTGAGGCTTCAGTGAGCCGTGATCATGCCATTGCATCCCAGCCTGGGTGACAAAGTGAGACCCTGTTAAAAAAAAAGAAAAAAAAAAAAAAGATACAAAATTTTCATTGAAAAAAATTCAGATCACACAGAAAAATATAAAGAACAGGTAATTATAGGTAATTATTACTCATAAGCTGGTCTTTCAGACATAACCACTGTTAATATATTGCTGTATAGTGTTCTTCACTTTTTTCTCCTATGGATGTGTACACATACATATTCTAGAAAAATAGGGTTTTCTTATTACTCATTAGTATCCTGCTTTTTCCATGTCAGTAAACACTAACCTAATTATCATCATTGTTAAAGCTGCATAATACTTTATTGTACTAAGAGGTACCATACGTTAGTCCCCACTGATGGACATTTAAGTTATAAAGGCTGTGATGAACATCCTATGTATACATTTTTGTGTGCTTGTCCAGTTATCCTTTAGATAAATTCCAATAAATGGAATTGCTAGATTAAAGAGTAAACACATTTTAAAGTTTTTTTGATACATAGTCAAATTGCCCTCCTAAAACGTATAAATTAGTAGTGCTCAGTCTGCCAATTCTTTTAACTCTTGTTAATCATCCAAAGGGAAAGTGTGTGTGTGTGTGTGTGTGTGTGTGTGTGTGTGTGTGTGTTTGAGACGGAGTTTCGCTCTTGTTGCCCAAGCTGGAGTGCAATAGTGCGATCTCTGCTCACTGCAACCTCCACCTCCTGGGTTCAAGTGATTCTCCTGCCTCAGCCTCCTGAGTAGCTGGGATTACAGGCATTACAGGCGAGTGCCACCACACCCTGCTAATTTTTTATATTTTTAGTAGAAACGGAGTTCACCATGTTAGCCAGGCTGGTTTCGAACTCCTGACCTCAGGTGATCTGCCCACCTTAGCCTCTAAAAGTGCTGGGATTACAAGTGTGAGCCACTGTGCCTGGCCAGAGTTTTGTGGTTTTAATCTTTTATTATTAGTGGGTTCAAATCTGTTTTCAGGTATTTATTGTCTGTAATTTTTGTGAATGAGTCAAGCTTCCTATTTTCTATTATGTCAACTTTTCTTCTTGACCTATATCTATATTAAGTGTATTGTCTCATATTTGCACTAAAGACATTTTCCTAATGTGGCTTTGTTTTGGTGGCTTTTCACACATTTCTTAATTTTATAAATCAAATTGATCAGTTTTTCAATGAGACTGAAAATTCCTTCTGGGGTGGGAGGCAATATAATAGAATGAAAAGGGCAGAGGACTTTCACAGAATTCAGTCCATGATGTTAGTACCTATGTCTGGGTATCACCTTGCAGGATGTGGTAGGAAGAGCACTGGACTGGGAGTCAGATCACTACGCCTCTCTGGATCCCTACTTCCTCATCTGTAGAATGGAGATAAGAATGAAAACTCCCTCCGAGGCCTGTAAAAAAATAATTGAAGAGAATGCACATAAAGAGCTTTCACCAGGCCTTGTATATTAGAAAATCCTCTCTAAATCTCAGCTATTGTTAGGGGGAGAGGGCAATACAAACTTTTGTAAAACTATTTCCAACTCAGTTGTATGTGAGTCTATGGGAATGAGGTGGGGATGAGGAACCTAGAAATGTAACCATTCATCCAACAGCTTTTGAGAATTGCATGGCTAGAGTTAAAACTTGGGTTCCCATCCTGGTCCTGCCCATTTCTTGGTATGCGACCTTGGACATGTCACCTTTACCTCTTCCGTGACTCAGTTTCTTCACGTAAAAACTATTATAGATATATGATAGACCACCTGCCCTCATTCCCAGCCCTGCTGCTGGGCGAACGAAACGCTTCAGAAACGCTCACAAAGGGCGGCAAACAAGTCTATTACGGTGCTGCCTACCGCCAAGGGGTGGCCGCAACCCCGTCCCCCGCGCCCCTGCCCTGCCGCAGGAACAATAGCTCCCCTGGAGGCGGCGCCGGCCGCGGCCGGGGGCGGAGCTGTCGGCGCGGGAGCTGGGGTGTGCGCGGGGCGGGGTCGCAGCCACCCCTCCCGCCGGCGGTTCCGTCACGCGCCCCTCACCGGGCGGGCCGGGGTCTTTGTGACGCGGTGGCAACGGCCACGGACACAAAGGGAAGGCGAAGAGGCGAGCGAGGGGCTGGGCCTGCCTCCGGCCCGCGACCCCTGCCCGCCGCGCTAGCGCCTGCTCGCTCCCCTCGCCGCGGTCTCCCTCACGCCGGCTCGCACCCTC
>NW_016807975.1:4256045-4340116 GCF_001698545.2 Rhinopithecus bieti | reverse complement strand
CGGCTGGATGCCCCGGCCTGCGGCTCCCTGCGCTTCCCGCCGTCCAGGGGCGCCAGCCATGGGCGCCGCGGCCGCTGAGGCGCCGCTCCGGCTGCCTGCCGCGCCTCCCCTCGCCTTCTGCTGCTACACGTCGGTGCTTCTGCTCTTCGCCTTCTCTCTGCCCGGGAGCCGCGCGTCCAACCAGCCCCCGGGTGGCGGCGGCGGCGGCGGGGACTGTCCCGGCGGCAAAGGCAAGAGCATCAACTGCTCAGGTAGGACTGGTCGGAGCCGGCCCTAGGTCTCCCCACCCCTCCGTTGCCGCCTCCCTCCTGGTCCCCGCGGTCGGCCGGGCTGGGAAAGACCCTGTCGTGGGGGTCCCAGGGAGCTGGGCCCGAGGGTGAGCGAGGGCGGAGGGCAGGGCGCGAGCGTGCGGTGTGGCTTGGGGACCGGCGCTGGGGATGGGAGTGGCCGTGGGTGCGTCCGAGTGTGTCGAGTGGCTGGGCGAGGGCGGCCCGGCGTGTGGGGAGGCGGTGGGGCCGGGGCCGGCGAGGCTGAGCGGCCATCAGGGGCTTCTGGTGTGGTCGTGGGTGTGCTCGCGGGAGCGCGTGTTTGTGTTGTGAAGGCTCAGGGGAGGGAGGGCCGCCCCAGGCAGGGATCTGTGTGTTTGCGGAGTGCGGTGGGTGGGAGACGGCGAGGTGCTGGGCGGGGTGAGGGCAGGGAAGTGACCATGTGCTGATGTGCTGGGGAGGTTCTTCCTTAAGGTACTGGGGTCTCGGGGGGGGGGGTGTGTGGATAAAGGGAACGGGTTGCCTTGAGGACGCGGGTTGGCGATGCAGAGTGACCGTGTGTGTGTGTGTGTGTATGTGTGTGTGTGCGCGCGCGCGGGTGTGTGTTCTTTGGGTTCTGAGATGGGATCTGAGGGCTTAGAGTGACCTCGGGTCTGTGGATATGAGCAGGGAAAGTCCCAGGGCCCGGGAAGTGACCCTGTGTTTTTGTGTGTTGTGTGTGTGTGAAGCCTGGGGCTCAGTCACCCTGGGGTATGCATTGAAGAGGAGGGATGGGTGTCCTGTAGCGAACCCCATTTGTGTTTTTTCAAAGGGGAGGGGGCTTGGGAGTCATCACCCTACAAATCCTGTATAAGGTTTGGGTGTAGAAAGAGGAAATTAGGTCTCAGGGAATGCCCTTGTGTACCAAGGTGTAAACCTGGGTTATTAAAGTGGCGTGGAAAGAGAGAATTGGGTCCCAGAGAAGATGCCGTGCCTGTGTGTGTGTGTGTTTTGCGGGAGGGCCTGGATATTGGCAGCAGCGGGAGCAAGGGAGTGACCTCTCCCCTCTCTCCAAGGCTGATTGCCCCCACACAGCTGCTGGAAACAAAGAGCTTGCTGGGGCTTTAATGGATAACACTGGGGAGAGGGTCCCAGCAGTAAAGTTCCCTCTTCATTTCTAAAGGGGTCCCAGAGGCGCTCAAGGGTTATGACCCTGGGGCAAAGAGAGGCATTCAGGTCTCATTTTTTGAGGGGGGGATCCTCTTGGAGCTGGCCTAGCAGATGCTGGTGATCATAAGCCACATCCTTGCTAACCTGCCCTTTTATCAATTCTGGTGCCTTCTCTTGTCTTCTTTAAACCAAGGCGGAGTAGGGGGAGGAAGGAGGAACATAAGGCCACTGGGAATCTGCCGGACAACCTTTGTACCTTTGGGCTCTTGAAGGGGCATTATTTCTGGAAGAGTGAGGAAGGAGCAAGAGGAGCTCAGCACAGATGCTTATGCTACCCTAAATGAAGCAAGCCTTTGGCCTGCTGTTTAGGTTTGAAGGCCTTACATCTTTTAATAATTTTCATATGGTAATGTTTTATGAGGGGAAGGGCAGTTTTGAGCACAGTAAACAATGGCATGTCCATTAAAAACATTTCCATCCGTGAAAAAACTTTTCCTTTATTTTTCTGATGTTGAACGGGATATGGGGTAATGCTTTATTACATAATCACACTTTAAGAATAAAACCAGTTGTATATTAGAGTGCCTTTTATGTAACAAATATTAATTATCAATCTTGTAAGTGATCACACCATGTTAATATTTTCCAGTAATGTGTCCCGGGTATTTGTTTTTGCTAAGCTAATTTGTTCTTAGCAAAATATAATGTGTGTTGATGGGATGTTTTTGTGTATGCTTTCTAACTTGCATAGTTCAAGTTTTAAGAAAGGAAATAAAAGAAATAGAGGGTTGGATACCCTTGAGAATGTGGGTTGGCGATGCAGAGCGACTGTATTTGTGTGTGTGTGTGTGTGTGTGTGTTCTTTGGGTTCTGAGATGGAATGTAGGGGCTTGGAGTGACCTGGAGTATGGGCAGGGAAAGTCCCGGGGCCCCAGATGTGAACCTGTGTTTTTGTGTGGTGTGTGTGTGTGAAGCCTGGGGCTCAGTCAGTCACCCTGGGGTACTATGCATTGAAGAGGAGGGGTGGGTGCCACATGGTGTGGGAAAAAGGGGACTGATCTAGGGGTCATGGCCCTTGTTAAGCAGCTGTGTAATTTGGGGCAAGTTACTTAATTTCTCTTAGTTTCCTTTATTTTTAAAAAAGAGACTTGGATTTAGTAATATCTGAGTGTTCATTCAAGCATATTTATCACTGATATAAATGTCAATAAATTAAGCTGATCAAATAAAATGTTTCCTAGCAGTAAGATTTACTTGAATAACTGGGTCTAAAGCTAGAGTGTTAACTAAATGATACTTGTAGATTCTTGTAACTTTTTAGGATGAGGATTTGGGAACGATTCATATGGAAAAAATTTTTTTTTAGTCGCTAAATTTGAGAACCATAGTAATACAGCCTGGACACACACATCCATTAATGCAGCACGAAATTGTGCATAGTTTTTTTAGTAGCTTTTATTATCTACGTATCCCCACACAAACTGAAGTTTGCTTAGTCAGGCTTTTTTTTTTTTTTTTTTGAGACAGAGTCTCACTGTCACCCAGGTTAGAGTGCAGTGGCGCGATCCTGGCCTACTGCAACCTCTGGCTCCTGGGTTCAAGTGATTCTCTTGCCTCAGCCTCCTGAGTGCCTGGGACTACAGGCGCACGCTCCACCACCATGCCTGGCTAATTTTTTTTTGTATTTTTGGTAGGGATGGGGTTTCACCATGTTGACTGGGCTGATCTTGAACTCCTGACCTCAAGTGGTCCGCCCACCTCAGCCTCCCAAAGTGTTGGGATTACAGGTATGAGCCAATGGGCCTGGCCTATTTCAGTTTTAAAACTAAATGCAGCCCTCGATTCCCAGTAGATACTCATTTTTGGTTTTGGACCATCATATCAGCCTACTGTAACCTTTCTGCAGCTGATTCGGTCAGGTTGTGTGTGTTGGGTCACTGACAGGTTTTCTTCACTTGCAAACGTGTAGAGCAGTTCTATGGCTTCATTAAACTAATAGAAGTTGTCTAGATTGTGAAAAAGGATGGAACCCTGCGACATATTACTGGAGACTTTCTACCAACTTGGTTGATGTTGTTACATTAGTCAACCAGATGTTCAACTAGCTATGCATCCTGTTGAATTTAACAGATTTTCGAGCTTCTGCTGTTCAACATTTTCCCATTTTGTTCACTAGCCTATTATTTAAAAGATTCTTTCAGATTGTCTTGTTAGATTGTTATGTATGTGTATCATCCTGTCATCCTCCCTTTTTCCATTTTAGTAATCCTGTTAAATAAAAAGCACATGTTGTATAGCCTGCCTTAATAAAGAGCTGATGGTGGCTTTCTTATTTTACTGTATTTGAAAACTTATTTATCCATTTTAGAATTTTTCAGCAGTTACATGGCAGGTTTACCCATAGATGTTTTTCTGGATCTGCATTCTGCCTTTTTTTTTTTTTTTTTTGAGACGGAGTCTTGCTCTGTTGCCCAGGCTGGAGTGCAGTGTCATGATCTTGGCTGACTGTAACCTCTGCCTCCCAGGTTCAAGCAATTCTCCTGCCTCAGCCTCCTGAGTAGCTGGGACTACAGGCGCATGCCACCACGCCAAGCTAATTGTTTGTATTTTAGTAGAGACAGAGTTTCACTGTGTTGCCTATTCTGGTCTTGAACTCTGAGCTCAGGCAATCCGCCTACCTCGGCCTTCCAAACTGCTAGGATTACATGGATGAGCCACTGCGCCCGGCCTGCATTTCCCCTTTTTTGAAATTTGAGGATGTGTTTATTTTTATTTATTTTATTTCTGGTCTTCT
The DNA here is from genome assembly GCF_001698545.2 of Rhinopithecus bieti. NCBI lineage: Eukaryota > Metazoa > Chordata > Mammalia > Primates > Cercopithecidae > Rhinopithecus > Rhinopithecus bieti. The sequence goes on along the minus strand of NW_016807975.1, from coordinate 4,335,907 downwards.
GGCACCTTGTCAAGGTAGCTTAGATAATTAGTGGTAGATGTAAAAGGCAGATGTAAAAGTTTTTTTCAGTATCATGGAGTGTGAGTTGTTTGGATGAGAGAGCATATTCTTTTGAAGTAGCTCTGTATTCTGTTACTGTCCCCCATCCGTGCCACTTACCTTAGAAGTTGATTTCCTTTTATCAGATTTCTGACCTCCCTAGCTTGAAGATCATGTTCCTTGATGAAGATGAAGCATGGGGAATTGGCCCTGTCGTCTCTTGAGATTGCATCTTCCCTAAGCAGTGGGCCTTTGGTTTATCTCTTCTTGTTCTCAAGACTTTTTTGTTTGTTTGTTTGAGACAGGGTCTCATTCCTGTTGCCCAGGCTGGCGTGTAGTGGCGCAATCTCAGCTTACTGCAGGCCGCAACTTTTTGGGCTCAGGTGATTCTCAGCCTCCTGAGTAGTTGGGACTACAGGTGCATGCCAGCACACTTAGCTAATTTTTTGTGTTTTTAGTAGAGACAGGGCTTCGTCATGATGCTCAGGCTGGAACAAGACTTTTTTTGTTGTCATCTTGCCCCAGTTCTCCACTCATTCTGGACTTTAGACTTATTGTGATTAAAAGAAAAACTTTGATTTTATATCTTTTTTATTTATGCTTTTTTAAAAGCTAACTTACCAGAAAGTTCCTAGTTATCCAAAGAAAAAAAAAGCTTGGAAATACATGACATATGTGAAGAAAGATAAACTTGAATTCAGGAGACCGGGTAACCTTAGACTGACTTTTTTTGTTTTTCATTTGTAACATGAAGATGATGATAGTCCTTTTTGGCTCTAGGGTATTTGAGAAGAACAAATGAGGCTAACCATGTGGGGCATTTTTAGTTTAGGGAATATGGTTAAATAGGTAGAAGAACATATTGAGAGATCAGTTAGTGGCATTTGGTGATAGATATAAGGTGGAGAATTTGAAATGGGTTTTAACTAGAAGTGGGTTGTTATATGGTGGTAGGAATGGTATTAATGGGTGATATAAATGGCAGATTATGAGAAGTGCCTTATTTATGTCAATTCAGGATTCTCGGGAATAAAAGTGAGTTTTCTGATTAATGGGGAATCTCAGGCAGGGCTTTTTTCTTCTAGATCCCTGGTGTGTAAAATGTGGATGGAGAATAATTAATTTAGCAAACCTTGATTGAATACTGCGTAGTGTAATCTAATATACTGGCTGTTAAGGGTAATATATGAGAAGGATTCCCTGCTTTGAAGGGCCTTATAATCTTGCGGAGGTGGTTAGCCTTTTACAGATATATACAGTGGAAGTTTCTTTTTACCACATCTGGGCTTGCTTCCCCCTCCCCACATTCCCCATCAATAAGCATTTGTTGATCACGAACAAGATAGGATTTTTTAAAAGGTGTACAGTTAAGTGGATTTGTATGTATTCACAAAATTGTACAACTGTTACCACTCTGTAATTCCAGAAAGTTTTCGTCATCCCCAAAAGAAACCCCATACCTATTAATAGTCACTCCACATTCCTCATGTCCCCTGTCCCTGGTTACTATTAATCTACTTTTTGTCTCTATGGATTTGCCTATTCTAGATAGGCATGCAAATGGAGTCATATGAGGTGTGTTCTTTTGTGTCCGGCTTCTTTCCCTTAGCATAATGTTTTCATTGTTCATCCATGTTGTAGTGTGTATCAGAACTTCATTCCTTTTTATGGCCAAATGATAGTCATTGTATGGATAAACCACATTTTGCATATCCATTTCTCTACTGATGGATATTTGAGTTGTTTTTACTTTTTGGCTGTTATGGATAATGCTGCTGTAGCATTCATGGACAAGTTTTTGTGTGGACACGTTTTCAGTTCTGTTGTGTATGTATCTAGGAGTGGAATTGCTTGGTCATATAGTAACTCTGTGTTTCACGTTTTGAGGAATTAGCAAACGGTTTTCCAAAGTGGCTGCACCATTTTATATTTCTACCAGCAATGTTTGAAGATTCTTATTTCTCCAACATCTTCTCCAACACTTGCTATTGTCTGTCTGATTTTGGCCATCCTAGTGGGTGTGAAGTTCTGTATCAATGTCGTTTTTATTTATATTTTCCTAATGACTATTGATATTAAGCATATTTTAATGAATATATTGGCTATCTGTATATCTTCTTTGGAGAAATACCTATTCAGATCCTTTGCTGGGCTTGATTTTGGCATCTTGGAGTAAATCATACTAATCAATTCCCACAGCAGGCACACAGATGCTCAAATGCTAAGTTAGCTCTCATTGTTTGTGTATCATTTGATTTTTCTGCTTACTAAGCAAGAGACAGTTGTATTTGTTTTCAAACTTATTGATACGAGTGGTAGTTATGAGTATAATTTAATAAATATTACTCAAATCAATGAAATAATGATTACAAAAGCTGTTTTACGGAATGCTTTGAAAAGACTTGATAAAGACAAGAAGCTGAAAGAATTGCCCTGAATGAATTAAATTATGGTCAAGACAACTGAAACAATGGAGAAACCCTATAACTTTTGGAAGGATTTCGCAGAAAACATTGCAAGTATTTTTAAGCCCCTGTTCTACTTAAAGGAAAGGAAAACGGGCATTGTAGTTCTAATGGATTATGGATGTGATTTATCCAAGGAAGTAGGGAACTGCCATTGACAGACTTATACTCAAAAAAAAGGTCTTGGTGATACATTGGGAAATGAATGTATAATTATGTATTTAAGACTAAAATGGTTAAAATAGGTATTATTTTAAATGGTTTCTGCCTTAACTGACTTTTTTGATTAATAGATCAATGATCACTCTTGTATATCTTTAAAAAGAGGATTTCCACTGTACAAGGTGCCCTAAGGAAGATACAGATACAGTGTCATGGAAATGAATAATTTCTGGTTTGTTGTAATCAAAACTGGTTTCCTGGAGTAAGTGGCACTTGAGCTGGGCTGTATGGGGAGAGAACATCACCTGGAAACATCAGACACACTGTTGCCTGAGGCCTTTGCTGTTGATGTTCCTTTGGCTTGGAATCTTCTTGTCCCAGTTCCTACAGGTGTTTGCTCTAATGTCACCTTCAGTGGTGCCTTAAATTACAGCCTTCTCCACCCTCCACCCACAATGTCTTTCTCACACCCTAACCTTCCTTCATGTTTTTTCTTGCTCCAGAACACCTTTTCCTGTGTGACATACTGTACATTTTACTTGTTTTCTGTCTGTATGTAGCTCTATGAAGGCAGAGATTTTTGTCTGTTTTATTTACTGCTGTAGTGACAGTGCCCAGATTGGTGTCTGCTACAAAGTTAGATGCCCATTACATATTTATTTGTGGAATAGATTAATGGCTGAATGAACATAGAAGCTGAACATAGATGAATGAAGATAGAATACCTCTTAAAAAGGGTATTCTAGGCTGAAGGAATAGCTTTAGGAAAGGCACAAAGGTGGAAAAGAGAAAGGAGTCTTTTTGAAATACTAAGTTGCGGGGATTAAGGCAGGAGATTATGCCACCACATTAACGTCTTCAAGGCCCATCTGCAGGTTTGGCATTTGGTTCAAAGACATCAAGAAGCTTTTAAAGGGTTTGAGTGACATTGTGGTTTTAGAAAGCAAAGTCTGAAATTGGTGAAGATGGAATGGAGAAAGGAAGAGACTGGGGGTACGATGAAAGATAACAGTAGAAATTGGAAGAATTGAGAGGACTTGTTTAACCTGCACAGGTTTTTTGTTTGTTTTAATTGTTGTTGTTTTTTGAGAGGGAGTCTAGCTCTGTTGCCAGACTGGAGTGTGTTAGTGTGATCTCCACTCACTGCAACCTCCACCTCCCAGGTTCAAGCGATTCTCCTGCCTCAGCCTCCTGAGTCGTTGGGACCACAGGCACGTGCCACCACACCCAGCTGATTTTTGTGTTTTTAGTAGAGACAGGGTTTGACCATGTTGGCCAGGATGGTTTCGATCTCTTGAGCTCGTGATCCACCCGCCTCGGCCTCCCAAAATGCTGGAATTATAGGCATGAGCCACTGCACCCAGCCTAGTCTGCACAGTTTCTTTAAAAAGTTACATTGGTTCTTAGCCATTAAAAATCTGGAGATTTCATTTGGCAATCTATTTTTCTGCCTACTCTTCTTCTTCTTCCTTCTTCCTTCTTCCTCTTCCTCTTCTTCTTCTTCTTCTTCTTCGACAGAATCTTGCTCTGTTGCCCAGGCTGGAGTGTAGTGGCTCGATCTTGGCTCACTGCAACCTCCACCTCCCAGGTTCAAGCGATTCTCCTGCCTTAACCTCCAGAGTAGCTGGGATTACAGGTGCATACCACCAGGCCTGGCTAATTTTTGAATTTTTAGTAGAGACGGGTTTTCGCCATGTTGGCCAGGCTGGTCTTGAACTCCTGACCTCAAGTGATTTGCCTGCCTTGGCCTCCCAAAGTGCTGAGATTACAGGCATGAGCCACCACTTCTGGCCTGCATTCTCTTCTAAACTTGGAGGTACTGTCAACATTGGGCTTTTATTTCCACATTGTGAAATCAGTCAGTGCTGTCTAGTGAGGCATGAGCTCTTTACTTTGCCTAGTTCCCAACCAGCCAGCCTCTTTTATTGATCTTTTTCTGCCTAAACTTCTGGATCTCCTCCTATAGATGGTGGAGTGAATTGTTATGGTCTTTGAGATGGAGAGCCTGTCTGGAGGAGAGTCAAATTGGTATATATTCCCTCATTCCTATTATTCACAATTACACGGTTGGATGGGAGACTATATTTCTCCAGTGCCTAGTTCTTCTGGACTCCTCTCCTGCCTGTACTCCTTGTAACTTCCACTGTATTGTTCTTCTTTTTAACTCTTTCCTTGAATCCACTTCCTCCTTCTTTGTATTTGAAACCTACCCTGCTATCTCTGATTATACCATTGTCCTTGAAACACTCTCTGATGTTTTTATGTCTATTTTTTCTTTTATTAATTTTATCCCTTAAACTTTCCCTTTTCTCTCTTTCTAAATTCTTTAGGTGGATATAGATCATGATGTTTCTTTTTTTTTTTTTTTTTTTTAGGCGGAGTCTCGCTCTGTCGCCCAGACTGGAGTGCAGTGGCGCAATCTCGGCTCACTGCAAGCTCTGCCTCCCGGGTTCACGCCATTCTCCTGCCTCAGCCTCCCGAGTAGCTGGGACTACAGGCGCCCGCCACCTCGCCCGGCTAGTTTTTTGTATTTTAGTAGAGACGGGGTTTCACCATGTTAGCCAGGATGGTCTCGATCTCCTGACCTCGTGATCCGCCCGTCTCGGCCTCCCAAAGTGCTGGGATTACAGGCTTGAGCCACCGCGCCCGGCCGATGTTTCTTTAACTCCATTGACATTTATGATAAAATTTCTGTCATCGTTGTGAAACACATGAGTTTATATATGTTACAGATGTGTTGTTTCATGATTTTGCATTATGGTCCAAGAATGTGTCATATGGAATCTCTGGGTTTTCGTATTAAAACTAGGTGTGGCCAGGCACGGCAGCTCATGCCTGTAATCCCAGCACTTTGGGAGGCCGAGGTAGGTGGATCACCTGAGGTCAGGAGTTGGAGACCAGCCTGGCCAACATGGCAAAAACCCGTCTCTACTAAAAATACAAAAATTAGCCGGACATGGTGGCGCATGTCTGTAATCCCAGCTACTCAGGATGCTGAGGCAGGAGAATGAATCACTTGAACCTGGGAGGTGGAGGTTGTAGTCAGCCAACATCACACCATTCCATTCCAGCCTGGGCAACAAGAGAGAAACAGCGTCTCAGAAAACAAACAAACAAGGTGTATCTTTGTATCCTAGTATGAAAACAAATTTTGTGAAAGCCTCTTCTATCCAGAAGAGTTATTTCCTTGACTTCTCAGTCTCCATGTTATATTAACTATTAGTTTTACTTAAGTTTATTTTTATATAATTTCAAACTTAGAAAAAGTTGTAATAGTATACCCAGATTCCCCAATTAAGATTTTACCACATTTGCCTTAAATCTCTCTTTCTGTATCTATTTTTTCTCTATCATCTGTCTCTCTGTCTTTTTTTTTTTTTTTCCCCTGAACTTGGCTCTGTCAAGTTGGCCCCTACCAAGGGGAGAGGGTTAATTTATGTTTTATATTATTTCCATACTTGAAATTTTTTGTTTTGTCATCTCCTCTTAAATAGTATAACTTCCGCTTATAATGATAGGTTTATTTTTCACAGTTTTCAGTTTTCTTATATTTTGTTATTCTATGTAGGACATATACATTGAACATTATTTTGTATCATAATTTATTGTACTTTTTACCTTTGTATAGAGTAGATTTCAGGTATCTCCTAAAGTTATCATAGGACCCGACCTTTTCTGGATTTGTGTTTATATTTTAGTTTTTAAGTGTTGGGATTTGTCTCCCAATAGAGTTATAGATCATTCTGCTTTCAGTTTCTTTCAACTCATTTACATTAAATTAAGTAATTGATATCTGTGCCCCTCCATCATCATCTTTTTTCTAAAGTGTACAATCCAGTGTTTTTGACTATAGTCTCAAGGTTGTGGAACATTTTCATCTCCCTCAAAAGGAACTTTATTTATTTATTTATTTATTTTTGAGACAGAGTCTCTCTCTGTTGCCCAGGCTGGAATGCAATGGCGTGATCTTGGCTCACTGCAACCTCTGCCTCCTGGGTGCAAGCGATTCTCCCTGCCTCAGCCTCTCGAGTAGCTGGGATTACAAGCACCTGCCACCATGCCCAGCTAATTTTTTTATTTTTAGTAGAGGTGGGGTTTTGCTATGTTGCCAAGGCTGGTCTTGAACTTCTGACCTCAGGTGATCTGCCTGCCTCAGCCTCCCAAAGTGTTGGGATTACAGGTGTGAACCACCGAGCCTGACCAAGGAACTTTACATTCTTTAGCAGTCACTCCCCAATCCCCACCTCTCCTCATCTAGCCCTAGGCAACCACTGACCTACTATCTTATTTTTTTTTTTTTGAAACAGAGTCTCTATTGTCCAGGCTGGAGTACAGTGGTGCAATCTTGGCTCACTGCAACCTACGCCTCCCTGGTTCAAGAGATTCTTGTGCCTCAGCATGAGATTCAGATGCCTGTCACCGTGCCTGGCTAAATTTTGTATTTTTAGTAGAGACGAGATTTCACCATGTTGGCCAGGCCAAGTTGGTCTCAAACTCCTGACCTCAGGTGATCTGCGTGTCTCGGCCTCCCAAAATGTTGAGATTACAGGCGTAAGCCACCAACTCTGGCCACGATTTACTATCTTTTGCTGTAGATTTGTCTTCTGGATATTTCATATAAATGGAATCATACAATATGACCTTTTATAATTGGCTTCTTTCCCTTAGCATGATGTTTTTAAGGTTGATCCATGTTGTAGGATGTATCAGAATTTCATTCCTTTTTGTGACTGAATAATGTTTCAATATATATGTGAATATATAATTCATAATAATACCACATTTTGTTTATCCATTTAACATCCATTCATCTGTTGATAGACATTTTTGTTGTTTTTACTTTTTGACTATTACAAATAATGCCACCATGGATATTCATGTACAAGCTTTTGTGTAAACACGTGGTTTCATATCTCTTGGGTGTATATATTCCACCTAGGAGTGGAATTGCTAGGTCAAGTGGTAACTGTATGTTTAACATTTTGAAGACTTGCCAAACTGCTGTAAATGGTTGCAGCATTTTACATTTTCATCAGCTCTGTGTGAACATTCCATTTTCTACATCCTCACCAACCTTTGTTGTCTTTTTTGTTATAACTAACCATCTTCATTTAAGTTCCTATTTGTTATCCTTCATTTTCCCTATATATGTGGTGTCTTTAATGGAATTTAAATTCTCAGTTTCTTTTAAGCTGGTTTGAGAGATGATTCAACCCATTTATCCCCCTTCAGTTTTTACATTGTTAGAAGCCTTGTTTTAACTTAACTATTTTCTTTATTCATATTATTCTATTATTGGCTTCTTAGGAGCTTGGCATACTTCTCATGTACTTGGAAATTCTATGCTTAAATCTTTTTTTTTTTTTTTTTTTTGAGGTGGAGTCTCGCTCTGCTGCCCAGGCTAGAGTGCAGTGGCCGGATCTCAGCTCACTGCAGGCTCCGCCTCCCGGGTTTATGCCATTCTCCTGCCTCAGCCTCCCAAGTAGCTAGGACTACAGGCGCCCGCCACCTCGCCCGGCTAGTTTTTGTATTTTTAGTAGAGACAGGGTTTCACCGTGTTAGCCAGGATGGTCTCGATCTCCTGACCTCGTGATCCGCCAGTCTCGGCCTCCCAAAGTGCTGGGAGTACAGGCTTGAGCCACCGCGCCCAGCCTGCTTAAATCTTAAAATTCTCTCCTTATATGCTTTTAGTTTATTGTTGACTTAATTTATTATAAATCTTTTGCTATTATTCACATTCATTTAGTTTTTAAAAGTATCATGTATTTTCCATGGCTCAGTAGCTTTGTCATTTTTTCAGAAGTCATTTAAGGTTCTAAAAGTTCTTAACATATTCTTGTACCTTTAAAAACTTTGGCAGGTTATTATATTTTCAACCACAGCTCAGTTTCTCTCATTTTTGTGCAGATATTGAGTCTGTCTTTTCCATGGATTAAAAAAGGGAAAAGCCTACACCTTTTTTTCTTTGTTATAAAAGCAATATATTATCTGTGTAGAAAATTTGAGAAATATGGAAAATATGAGGAGGAAATCTGTGATAATTGCCATTCTCTTCTTTAATCTCAGTGTTTATGCTAAATTATTTCATTTTTCATCAGAAAGATTTTGAACTTTTTCTTTTTTTGGTTTTTGAGACAGAGTTTCACTCTTTTTGCCCAGGCTGGAGTACAATGACGTGATCTCAGCTGACTGCAGCCTCTGCATCCTGGGTTCAAATGATTCTCCTGCCTCAGCCTCTTGAGTAGCTGGGATTACAGGTGCATGCCACCATGCCCAGCTAATGTTGTATTTTTAGTAGAGATGGGGTTTCACTATGTTGGCCAGGCTGGTCTTGAACCCCTAACCTCAGGTGATCAGCCTGCCTCGGCCTCCCAAAGTGCTGGGATTACAGGTGTGAGCCACAGCGCCTGGCCTGAACTTTTAAAAAAATATTCATGTTGTTTTGCTTTGCATTTTCTGTTGATACTGGAGCCACTGTTGTTCAGAGGTCAGATCTCCTTTTGGGATATTTTATTTTTATTTTTTGAGACAGGGTCTCTCTCTGTTGTCAAGGCTGGCGTGCAGTGGCATGATGGCTCACTGCAGTCTTGACCTCCCAGGCTCAATTGATCCTCCTACCTCAGCCTCCTGAGTAGCTGAGACCACAGGCGTGTACCACCACATCCAGCTAATTTTTTAAAGTTATCTTTTGTAGTTACGGAGTCTCCCTATGTTGCCTAGGCTGGTCTTGAACTCCTGGGCTCACGTGATACTCCCGCCTCAGCCTCTCAAAGTATAGGCATGAGCCACTGTGCCTGGCTAGGGATTTTTAAGTTCAGTTTATTTTTGCCTTGTCAGCTTTCATTTAATATTGTTTTGCACGTGAAACTAAACTGCTGATATTGCTGTGTCAATTCTGTTGTTTATAGCCCAGTTGATGATTCTTTATTGTTCACAAGTCAGCTCAATCTTTTAGTGTCCTATATTTGTTTTCTGTAGCTTTTTTCCTTCTCTTTATTATTTTTTTTAAATTTAATTTTTATTTATTAGAATTTTTTGAGACAGGGTCTCACTCTGTCGCCCAGGTTGGAGTACAGTGGCACTTCTGCCTCCCGGGTTCAGGCAGTTCTTGTGCTTCAGCCACCTGAGTAGCTGGAATTACGGGTGCCCGTCACCACACCTGGCTAATTTTCTTTTGTTTTTTTTTTTTTTTGAGACGGAGTCTCGCTCTGTCGCCCTGGCTGGAGTGCAGTGGCCTGATCTCAGCTCACTGCAAACTCCGCCTCCTGGGTTTATGCCATTCTCCTGCCTCAGCCTCCCAAGTAGCTGGGACTACAGGCGCCCGCCACCTCGCCCAGCTAGTTTTTTTTTTTGTATTTTTTAGTAGAGACGGGGTTTCACCGTGTTAGCCAGGATGATCTCGGTCTCCTGACCTCGTGATCCGCCCGTCTCGGCCTCCCAAAGTGCTGGGATTACAGGCTTGAGCCACCGCGCCCGGCCTTCTTTTGTATTTTTAGTAGAGACAGGGTTTGACCATGTTTCCTAGGCTGGTGTCGAATCCCTGACCTCAGGTGATCCGCCTGCCTTGGTTTCCCACAGTGCTGGGATTACAGGCTTGAGCCACTGTGCCCAGCCTCCTTCTCTCTCTAAAGTGGTTTCAGGTGTTTTCTAGGTGGTAGACTTGTGTTTGCCATTGTTTACTTCAAGGTTATACCATAAACACATCCAAATTCCCATTTATTTAGACCTAGTTTTTTTTAAAAAAATTTTCAGTGTTTTACAACAAAATTTGTCAGGGTTTCTGGTTATGGTAGTGTCTTTTAACTTTGTTTTGGTGGTTTCAGCCAAAGAGTAACAGTCAGTCTTCTTCATAGTTTGCAGTGTTCTTTTGTAAGGATCTCTTATAACCATTGGAATCCTATAAGGGATTATTATACTCTTTTTTTTTTTTTTTTTTAATTCTAGGAAACTGGGATTCTCAGATTTAGCACTTGGCCAAGATCATATAGTTACTTTTACTTTTTTTTTTTTTTTGAGACGGAGTCTCATTCTGTCACCAGGCTGGAGTGCAGTGGTGCAATCTCATCTCACTGCAACCTTTGCCTCACGGGTTCAAGCGATTCTCCTGCCTCAGCCTCCTGAGTAGTTGGGATTACAAGCGCGTGCCACCACGCCCAGCTAATTTTTGTCTTTTTAGTAGAGACGGGGTTTCACCATATTGGTCAGGGTGGTTTCGATCTCTTGACCTCGTGATCCGCCCACCTTGGCCTCCCAAAGTACTGGGATTACAGGCGTGAGCCACCGCGCCCGGCCAGTTACTTTTACTTAATCAAATAAGTGGAACCCCAAGTGTGGAACTCTTTCTAATGCACCAGAATTTTGTGAAGTCTTTAAAAAATTCTCTTTTAAAATCATTAATACCAGGTTTTCAGTGCCAGTATGCAAGTTGTTGTATAGATTTTTGTCTTTGTGGGTGATTTCGCTGGGTTCTGGCTACCTCCTATTGTACTTAGTGTTGGAGACACTAAGAGATAGTGGTTAGAAATAGAACCAGAGGACATGGTTCTTGTGTTTGGATTATTGATTTAAAAAATAGTTTAATGAAGGAAATGTATTGAATATACCTGCAAAATCTTATATATGTAAACAGGTATATGTTTCAAAATAATGAGAGTAAAACTGTGTGTATGGTTTTACAATGTGTGTGTTTTTTTTCACAATAGGTCTTAGTTGTCTTTTCATATCACTACATGTGTTTCTACCAATGTCTGTATAGTATTATGTCAATAATTTAATTCCCAAAAGATGGACGCTTAGGTTGTTTTCCACTTTGGTTTTACAGAAAATGCTCACGTTAACAATCTTGGACATAGGTTTTTATATGTTTCTCTTTTATATCTGTTATAATTTCCTGGAAATGTTGGGTAAAAGGATAAAGACAATTAAAATGGCAATACATATGAACACATGAGAGGTTGTGCCACTGTGTACTTCCACAGTTTGTTTGAGTGCTCATTTTTCTATGCCTTCTTCAGAACTGGTGCTAATAAAAAACAATAGTAGCTTACACTTAATAGAGTACTTACGATGTGTATTATTATTTTCTCTGAGTACTTTCTATACCTTTAATCCTCCATCAGAATTTTGAGATAGGTACTGTTATTGTCACCATTTTGTAGATGAAAAAATGGAGGCACAAGTGGTAAATTACTAAGCTCACACAACTGTGATAAGTGGTAGAGCCGGGATGCTGAACAAGGTGGTCTAATGCCAGGGTGTGCCTCTTAAAAAGCATATTATAATGCCTGTTTTTAATTTTTTTATTTCAATTTTCCAAAATTTAAGTAGCATGATTTATATGATTTAAAATTATTTTATTTTATTGAGATAATTTTCATAATGTAAAATTCAGCATGTTGAAGTATACAATTCAGTGGTTTTCGTACATTTACTGTATTGTACAATGATCATCACTATCTACCATCTGATTATAGAATATTTCTATCACCCCAGAAAGTTTCTACCTCTTAACAGTCAGTCCTACTACTCCCCACCCCCATCCCCTGGTAACCACATAGAGACTTTCTCTGTGGATTTATTTATTTTGGATGTTTCATATAAATGGAATAATATAATGTGCAGCCTTTTGCGCCTGATTTCTTTCTGTTAACATAATATTTTCTTTTCCTTTTTCTCTTTTTTTGGAGACAAGATCTCTGTTCCCAGGCTGGAGTGTGGTGGTGCAATCACAGCTCACTGCAGCCTTGACCTCCGGCTCAAGTGATTCTCCTATCTCAGTCCCCCAGTAGCTGAGACTACAGGCATGCGCCACCACGCCCGGTGAATTTTTGCATGGGGCTTTCACCATATTGCCCAGACTGATCTCGAACTCGTGGGCTGAAGCAATCCTCCTGCCTTGGCCTCCCAAAGTGTTGGAATTACAGGCACGAGGCACTGCACCCTGCCTGCATAATTTTCAAGGTTCTTATATACTGTAGCATGTAATTGCTTTATCTAATTTTAAAAGTAATACAAATTTGTTGTAAAACTCAATTCAGAAAAATACAGAATAATGAAGAAGGTTTAAATTCTACCAAGAGATAACTGTGGTTCCTATTTTGGTGAGTGTACCTTCCAGATTTTTAAAATAGGCATTAAAAAAGTTTGCGTTACATACATTTTAAAAAGTCTGCCTTTAAATGTGTCATGTCAGGAAATACAGAGATTTTTCATCATTAATTTTAATAACTACACCATAACAGATTCAGGTTATGGTTTGCCAAGCTAGTGTCAGAACCCCAGAGATCAGAAACATCCATGAGGGAGAGAATGTCACAACCATGACATCTTTGGCTAGGACTGGCGAGGCCTGGAAAGACCCTGGGGACCTTAAACACTCAACTTTGGACCCAGGCCTTTTCTTCCATCTGATCTTGCCGTAGTTGTTCTCCCTGTCACCTTGCCTGGAGAGTCCTGATACAGGCATTTAGAATTGAAGTAGGCAGCGGGGGAAGATTGCAGGAGTGGGGGTGGAGGATTGACAGGAGCAAAGTGTAGTTTAACAGGGTAGTTGGCAGTAGTATGCAAAATGGAATGAAAAATATCGGAGTCAGATGATTGTGTGGTATATGTGAAATTTCTTTCATTAAGTATAGCTTAGAGAAGTTTTAGCCATCTCTGCAGTTGATGCTTTTTAATATTAATGTAAACTGCTTTTGGTTTTGTATCATATAATATTAGGTAAAGTTTATTTTTCCTTCTCATATCTTTATACTAGAAGATAACTAATATGATTAGTAAACAAGTTGAAGAGGATTTAATTTCTAATTCTTCTGATTTCCTTGGACTTGAAGTCAACATTTGCCAAATCTGTTGCTTGATTTTATACCCTGAAATGTATTCTCAGTGATTTGTGTCATTAGAGGTGCCCCTCAGATTGGTTGGGAGTTGAAGTCTTATCTGGGAAAAGAAAAAAAGTGAATCTTTGTTGTATAACTACTTGTTCTAGGCATGATTGCGTTTGCATACATTATCTAATCATTACAATATCAAGGGAAAGTATTATTCTAAAAGGAGGACTACCACGTGAACTTGGCCCTTCCTGATCTCTAAACTTATGCTTTGTGTGTGGTGTAGCAAACTGTCTCTGGGGTTGTCTTTGAAATCACATTGAGGTTTTCTTTTTTTTTCCCCGTTAAATAATAACCAATATAGAAAATTGAAAAGGGGAGCAATCATTCATTGTTCAACTGCTGTAACAGGTTACTGTTACCCGTTTTGTTTATTCTTGGCTGGATTATCTTATATGTATGGGGTGTGTGTGGTGTGTGTGTGTGTGTGTGTGTGTGTGTGTGTTTGAAATGAGTTTCACTATATTGTCCTGGCTGATCTTCAACTCCTGGTCTTTCTGCTTCAGCCTCCAAAGTAGCTGGGACTAAAGGCCTACATCACAGTTCCTGGCAGGTTTTTCATATAAAATCATAGTCTATGTGTATAGTTTTGTGGTCTGCATTTTCACTTTAACATTCATAAGCTTATTTCCATATTATATAATATACATCTTTAAATAACTTTATAATATTCCATAGTTGTACCATACCATTTCCTGGTGTGCAGTATTTTAAATATTTTAATATTTTAAATGTTTCTGCTATTTTCAGTATAGAGATCATGAAACTGTTTTGTAGGCAGGTGGGTACAGGTTCAAGAACAAACTGGGCTTGTTCTGGGAGTGAAACCATCCAGCAGGGTCCTGTCAGATTGGATTGGTTTGCTTTTCTAAAAAAGGGCAGGTTTTTCCAAATACTACTGACATCTAGACAGTCAGTATAAACTCATGAAATTTTTTTTTAAAGGACAAAGTGAAAAGTTTGAACATGTTCTGTGGGGAGTCAATACAGAATCCACTAGAGATGAACTAAAGTTTTCTACACGTTAATAAGGCCTTAGGGCCGGGCGCGGTGGCTCAAGCCTGTAATCCCAGCACTCTGGGAGGCCGAGACAGGCGGATCACGAGGTTTGGAGATCGAGACCATCCTGGCTAACATGGTGAAACGCCGTCTCTACTAAAAAATACAAAAAACTAGCCGGGTGAGGTGGCGGGCGCCTGTAGTCCCAGCTACTTGGGAGGCTGAGGCAGGAGAATGGCATAAACCCGGGAGGCGGAGCTTGTAGTGAGCCGAGATCCGGCCACTGCACTCCAGCCTGGGCGACAGAGCGAGACACCATCTCAAAAAAAAAAAAAAAAATTAGGCCTTAGGGAACATTAATTTATAGGACTTTCCCCAGCAATGCTCTGAAGACTGGAAATAGCACTAGCAAAAACAGATGACATGGCTTTAATATGGTTGGGAAAACCAGGTTTGAAGACTCGAAGTGGTGGGTGTGAATGTGAATACTGCCAGAGAATGAACAAAATGAGATGACACATGGGATGGTTGAAGGCAGAACACTTACTATACAGTAGGGATCCTTTTGTCTTGGTCCCACAATAATTTGGTAGTTATTTGGTTAATTGAGAAAGTTATTTAAAGTAGGGAGTCACAAAAATGATTCATAAATGCATGTAATTTTTTTTAACATATATATATTTATTAAATATTTTGAAAGAGGGCACATACTTTTTCTTTGAGAATGGTTTCCTCTTTGCTCTGTATCCCAGGCTGGAGTGCAGTGGCACAATCTCACTCACTGCTACCTCTGCCTCCCGGGTCCCAGTTCAAGCAATTTTCCTGCCTCAGCCTCCCGAGTAGCTGGGATTACAGGCACATGCCACCGTGCCCATCTAATTTTTGTATTTTTAGTAGAGACGGGGTTTCATCATGTTGGCCAGGCTGGTCTTGAACTCCTGACCTTGTGATCTACCCGTCTCGGCCTCCCAAAGTGCTGGGATTACAGGCGTGAGCCACCGCGCCCGGCCTCCTCTTTCTTGAACAAACCACTTGTATAATGCATTGATTACAAATTCCAGTTTTAATCCCTTTAAAAAGGAAGCTAAAGACCTGTGGATGCAGAATTCTAAGTGCAACTGTAGGTTTTTTAAAAAAGTGGCTCACCTTATTCAAGTCTTTCAATTTAGTTTTCATAGAAGTAATTTATTTTCACTCATATGAAATGTTGAAATCACATAATTGTAGTAACAACTACATAGGCTGGGTAACTGACTCTTGAAGCACAAGAACAGCTACCCTGGTTGGAGCTAAAGCGCTCATGGATGTTCTAGAGAGGGCCTAGCAGCCTTGAGAATTCATTGTGCCATAGGCATTATTATGTACGTTTTATAGAGAATGCCACACTTTGGTTAATCTGGAGAGTTGATTAAGTTGGAGATATGTTCTAAGAGTGTTATTGACACCGACTGGGCAATAGGAGAAGGAAAAAGGAGTGGGTAAATTAAAAGAGGTCAGAAAATTGAGGGGATAATGACGACTATTTGGTTACAAGAGGAGGCCAGAAGTGTCAACTGTTCTAGAAAGGTCTAGAAAAGGATTGGAGGACATCAGAAAAAAGCCATTGAATCTGAGGTTGCTTTGATCTTGAAGAAGAAGAGTTGCTATAGGAAGAAGGAGGAAGTGAGGCCTGCTGGAGCTTAAAGTACTATTAAAGGAGGGGGATTTAACATAAACTTGGAATCAAGTCCCTCTATTGAAATGGAGAATAGCTGTGGCAGTGTGTTGAGATCTTTTGAGAGTGCCGATTATTTGACTAGTTTTCCTTATAGTGATTGTGTCAGAGAATTAGATGTAAAGTCTTTGCTTTCCCTTTACTGTAGTTTTCAACTGGGGATAATTTTGCCCCTCCCCCTCGATCCCTCCACCCCCACCCCCCCATCCCAGGACGTGGTGAGACAATTTTGGTTGTCAGAGCTGGTGTGGTCCTACTGGCATCTAGTGGGCAGAGGCCAGGGCTGTTGCTAAACAACCTCCAGTGTGCAGGATATTCCCTACAACAAAGAATTATCTGGTTCCAAATGTCACTGGTGCCTAGATTGGGAAACCCTGAATTCGATTGTAACATCTAATGAAGTTTATTTCCTTTTGGCTCTCCATGAGTGTTAGCTAACTCATAAGATCCCCAGAACTACCTTCTTTTTAATGGAAGGGTGGTAGAAAAGTCATATCGTTCTGGAAGGCTGCTGCATCTCATTTTGAGTCAGAGCCTGAACCTAGTTGTTGATGCCAGAAGTTGGGAATTTGGGCAGCTCAGGTTTATAGAAAGCAGAGTTTCTGCCACTAGTGTGTATTGTTTCTGAGCTTTGAAATGTTAATGAAATTCTCGAGACAAGTTGTACATTTTGAGAATTGTGGGACAGATTTGCAACAAGAGCAAAATATTTTGTTTTGAGCAACTCTTATGAGTGCTTCTTTGTGTAAAACATTTCTCTTTGGAGAATTGATTTTTGAGGGCCTTAGTAATGGCTCATCCATTTTACTGAATTTCCATTTTGGTTTCAGGAAGACAGGTGCATAATCATCATAATCATTGACAGGTAGTAGAGTGTCCTCTTGATGCCTGGTACTGTACAGAATACTTGAAAAGAAGGAACGTTCAGAAGATGATCCCAAAATAGATTCCTTCTGTATTGGGTTTAAGCTAAGGCAGTGATTCTGTTCTCAAATTTGTTAGGAATCAGCTGGGTGTGGTGGCTCAGGCCTGTAATCCTAGCACTTTGGGAGGCTGAGGTGGGCAGATGGCTTGAGCCCAAGAATTCAAGATCAGTCTGGGCAACATGGTGGACCCCGTCTCTACAAGAAATACAAAAATTAGCTGGGCATGGCGGTGTACGTCTGTGGCCCCCAGCTACTCAGAAGGCTGAGGCCCAGCTACTTGGGAGACTGAGGTGGGAGAATCGCTTGAGGCCAGGAGGCAGAGGTTGCAGTGAGCCATGTTCACACCACTGCACTCCAGCCTGGGAAACAGAGTGAAACCTTGTCTTAAAAAAAAAAAAAAGAAAATTGGGAGCAGTCAGAACACCAGCAAGTCGTGGGTCTCTTGATAAATTAATTTTATCGTGTGGTCTCTGATGTAGCACAAAAGTTTTTAAGACCATTGCTTAGAATTATTTATTTTATTAAATTTACACACAGTCATTCTATTGGGAATTACGCTTAACTGAATGTATCAGTGGTATGACCAGTGGTGGCTTATATGATAAGGGCTTTTTAAAAAATGTATTCATTTATATACATTATTTTCTGTAATGGTAAGTCTGGAAAGAGGAGATCCACAGGAGGTATGGTGATTTCATGATTCTTCCATCTTACTGTCTTGCTCCTGGTCTTTCTGCTGTGTCATCTTTTGGTTGCTGCAACTTTAGGCAACAGGTTTGCTCTCCAGTCAAGGGAAAAAAAAGAGGAAGAATGAAGGAGAAAGGGACAGTACCTACATATGAACACAGAGTGAGGGAGGCCGAGAAATATATGTTATTTAGTTGGGTACCTTGTTTCCCTGAACAAAATTGGAGTTCTCTTACTAAGTAAGAAAGAGAGAATAGATCCAAGGTAGGCATTAGCAGTGACTGCCACAACTACAAAACAATTTAAAATGTCCATTCATGAGCTTGTGACATTCATGACCTGACCTATGTTCTCATGAAACATTGTTGGAATATTTGTATTAGTATTCCTTACCTATTTGTTGAACATACGTTTACAGCTAGCCAGCAAAATATCTGAAATCATCTGATGTTAGTTGATAGCCAGCAACAAATCTGAAATAATCTCAGATATTGACGGTTTAAGAAACATAAAGGAAAAAACCCCTTAAAAATGAGAACAGTTTTTTTGTTGATTTTTTTTCCTGTGCAAATGAGAAAATTTCATATTTGATTTTAATGAAGGTACACTAGTCCAGGACACCAGTGTTCCTTTGAGGAACATGGTTTTGGAACCACTGATATTAATATTGTTTGTGTGTACTATGAAATTTACTTTCTCTTGCTTTCACTTACATTGTTTTCCTACACAAAAACATTCTCTTTTCTTTTCTGTCTTTTAGTATTACTCATATGTTTTGGGCAATTAGAACATTCTTTATTTAAAATATCTTTTCCAGATTCTTTATAATGATCCTATATTAGCTTTATTATGATAAAAAAGCCTTATTAATTTTTCAAGGTCAATACAAGTCTTGTTTTTTTCTGACACTGCACCCTATGCTTCAAATCCAGTTTTGTCCCCTACCTCTTGAACTCCTACAGCAGTCATAGACTGTATGACACATTTATCCCCTTAATTATAGACTGTATTAAATTCATCACTAATTCTTGCATATATTAGCAAGATCCTTCCCTGTTACATTTTTTTCCTGTGTGTCCAAAATTCTTAGCATAGTATTAAGTACCTAGTAGATGCTTAGTAATTGCTTTCTGATGATAAACTAATCACATTTACGCATTAACACACATGAAACTAGCATGGATTTGATAGCAAGATAGGCATAAAATAAAATATGACTAATAACCAGAGTAATCAGAATTTCATGACTTTCACCCTTACCTATTAATAATACAGGACCTCTAGCTCCCTCATAAATGCCTCCCTCCAAGATTTATTCCAGGAGTCACCAAATTGTGTTTGATGTGTGCTCACTAATGCATTCTGGCCTCTGCTACATGACACCTGTCTTTTTCTTCCTGTGCTGTTTGCTGCCTCTGCAGTTGCACGTTGGTACCTCCTGTCAGATATCAGAGGTCTACCTCTTTGCTTGACACTACCATCTCCTTGGTCTTGTGTGGTCCTGCTAGATGCATTGCTGATATTCGGGGGCTGTTGATGTGTCCCAGCTCCTTTCTCGCCATGTATTATGTCTTGTCGTGTGAGCATCAAAGCAGAGCTTGTCACTTCGTTTTTAGTGAAAATCATTCTTTAGTTTCTTTGTTGTAGCTCCTCTGTCTCTGTTATGAGTTCTTGGGGCTGGCTGGAGGAGCAAACCAAGTCTTGAGAAGGGACTATGCTTGGGGTCACTTCTCTTGTTCAAGACTGTGTTTATGGGACCAAGCTCTTTTTTTTTGAGACAGAGTCTTGCTCTTTCACTCAGGCTGGAGTGCAGTGGCACACTCTCTCCTCAGTGCAGCCTCTGCCTGCTGGGTTCAAGCGATCCTCCCACCCCAGCCTCCCAAGTAGCTGGGACTACAGGCGTGTACCACCATGCCCAGCTAAGTTTTTTATTTTTAGTAGAGATGGGGTTTCACCATGTTAACCAAGCTGGTCTCGAACTCCTGACTTCAGGTGATCCACCTGGCTCAGCCTCCCAAAGGCGTGAGCCACCACACCCAGCCCATGGGACCAAGCTTTTCTGCTTCACATTAGCAGGGATGATTATTCCCCTAAAGTATTCTGTAGTCCCTCATACAAACATTCCTTGGGGTTACCACACATGACTCTTGGTGGCAGGGATGGTTTAGGTTCTAGCTTGCAATCCACTGTACCTGTAAAGTACAACAGATAAAACATTACAATTCAAGAGTCTCAAAGTAGCAAGTCATAACTCAGAGCATTATCTTGCCTCACAGACAAAATAAAAACTTGACTTATTCTTGTTTTTTTATGTCTGATTGTAATAGAACCCAGTGTGAACTTTAAGCCTACAAAGAAAGGAGAAAAGACAAATGCGCTGTATTTCATTAGTCAAATTGTGCAGTTCTTGTTTCTCTAGCCCCTAAAGTTGGTTAAGTTTTAGTTGAGCAGATATTGTACATTTTACCCTCTTTTCCAGGGCAGTTCTTTATTAATATTTTGTTATCTTCCTTTGGTCTGAAGATGTGTATTTGATAGTAATTGGAACCAGACCTTGTTCAAGTTCCTAGCAGAAGTGTGGGTAGATAGGGTGAAAAATCCTATACCTAGGATTGAGCCTCAAGAGCTAAAGCAAATAGTCAAGGGGGAAAGGGAAGAGGTAAGAAAATGGGGAGGTAAGAAGAACCAAGGACATAAAGCTTTCTACAGCCAGGGTGATGAGGAATGAAAAGATGGCCTTCTCTACCTGGAATAGTTTGTGGAACAGTAAGAGTAACAAAATGCTTGTGTTAGCTTTCTCTTGCTTTAAGTTTCCACTCATGTCTTTTTTTTTTTTTTTTTTTTTAATGCTTGAACTTTAATCCAATTCTGTACACCTGAGATCATTTAAGGAAAATAATCTTTTGTAACCCACCTGAGATCATTTAAGGAAGATAATTTTTTTGTAACCCACCTAGACGTGATCCTACCCTTGTAAAGTACTTAGTTGACAGTGACTACTCAAGTAAGTACTGTTGACTATCAACTCCTTAAGGATTCACGTACTTGATTGCCAGCTCCTCGGAGGGTCAGCTGGGAGTAGGAGACCCAAGACATCACTGCAGAGCAGTGAGAACAAATGGGGTAGAGAGAGGTAATGAAATGTCACTAGGACAGTTGTCACCGGACATAGAATTCCCTTGACTTAGTTTATTGAGTCCTGCTTTGAAATCTAGAAGTAGAAAACAACCAGGAATGGGGATAATTGGAGAAGTGCTCCCTTAGATCTCTGCCAGGACCTCATCATGATCTAGAGATACAGGAGTCCTTGCTCTTTTCCCAGAGTCTCAGCTTTTGAGCAGGAGAATCAGGAGTTAATCTAGGACTCTCTCTGCTCCCAGACTCATGTGTTCACCACTACACTGGGATTTTTTTTTTTTAAACAGTCATTTGTTTATTGTTTGCCTAAGTGCATTTGTTTTTGTAAGCTCTCATTTCTCATACAAAGGATGTGAAAATTGCATTGTAGTGATTTTCATCCACTTTCACTGATTGGCAGCTTCAAGCACAACCTTGAAGCTTAATTTGATGCTTAATGTCGGAGCAGGAGCAAAATGACCACAGAATTCTGGTATTGTTGATTGGCTCTGCTTGCTTTGGTAGAGTCAACTTAAATCAGTCCATTAAAAGTTTTAAGTCTAGTAAGATTTTGAATCTCTTTAATTCTGTATACATAAATGCTCCATATTTATTGTCTGAAATTCAAGTTCACTGTTCTTTTGTAGTTAAAATACTTTGTCTAGAGTGAATAATGATCACCCAAAATTTATTCTGAATACCAAAAGAATTAAGATAATTTTTTATCTCATTTAATTAATATTACTGTTAATTTTCGTTAGCCTTAAAAGTAACTTACTAGAAAATAATCTAAAATGTTAAATAAGAAATAGTAAGATTGTTATCTTAAGGTCTTAGAAGGCCAAATAGAAAAATTCTACAGATTTACCTTTGGAAATTATGTTAAGTCCTGAAATTTTGAGTTCTATTTTGAGTTACTTTTAGGCTCATTATTATGCAGGATTCTGTTTGGGGAATACTGAGCATTTTGTGTCTTACAGAATTTCTTTTTGTTTGTTTATGTCTTATTACACTTCTGAATGGGGTGCTCAATACATTTTAAGGACTTTTCATACACACACACATATGTGTAATAGAAATCCAAATATATATGTCAAACAGTTTTTTTCTTTTGCAGAATTAAATGTGAGGGAGTCTGACGTAAGAGTTTGTGATGAGTCATCATGTAAATATGGAGGAGTCTGTAAAGAAGATGGAGATGGTTTGAAATGTGCATGCCAATTTCAGGTGAGGAAACCCAACTTATTTTGAAAAGTTTTATATTCTTCATATTTTATAATTCTAAATTCTTCAAATTAAAAAATCTAAAACATCTTGAACCCCATAAAGAAATTGGGCTCACAGCCCCTCAGTTCTTTTTTGTCAGATGATGCCCTGTTATTTGTGTCTTCCATGCTTCTTGCATGGAATTGAGAGAACAGATTGACAGTAATAGATGTGACAATTCTTTGAAAAAATATCAAATTTCTATTTAAATGTAAGGTATAATTGTCACTGAAAGGAAAGAAGGTACAGGTTGAACTAGAGTCTCTTATTTTAAATGTTGGCATCTTTTTCCTTTTCTTCTCCTTCTAGTCTGTCTCTTTCCCTTCCATTCTTATTTGTTGCTGTATCATCTCTTCAGGCCACAGAACTTGACTCACTTGGAGACTTGGGGTAAGTCAAGGTTAGAGCTGGAATAGCAAGTGGAACCTCAAACTAAGAGTGTAAATATTTTTGCTTTTCAGATGCTCTTTTAGTTGTGATTCTGTTGTCTAAAAAAGTAAAACAAAGAAAATGTTATGTTTAATTCTTTCTTTTTATTTTCTTTGGTTAAATGGTAATCAGACTTCAGAATGTTTCTTACAAGATGTTCTCTGATGGTTGATTTAATATGAGACGAAAAAGGAACTAGAATTTTTTTTCTACT
Source organism: Rhinopithecus bieti (assembly GCF_001698545.2). Lineage (NCBI taxonomy): Eukaryota > Metazoa > Chordata > Mammalia > Primates > Cercopithecidae > Rhinopithecus > Rhinopithecus bieti. Next base: position 4,313,000 of record NW_016807975.1, on the reverse strand, counting down.
CACAATTTTCTCCTAAACATGCCCACCGTTTGGATTTTCAGGGGAAGAAAGGGTACAGAAATCCAGAATGAAAGCATAGGAGAGTTAGTATCTCTGGTAACCCTGTGAACTCAGGCAAATTTCTGTATGATCTCAGGTAATTTTCTCGGCATCAGTATTCTGTCGGAAAAATGAAGGCACGTTTCCTACCCTTACTTATGATTCTGTAATGAGAATTAAAATTGGAAAGAAAGCTTGCATATGAAACATCTTTGAAAACTGTAAACCATCAGGTGGTTTATTTTAATTAGAAGAAGTGGAGAGTTTAGGTAAAGGAGGAAGGGTAGGTAGGTATACTGTTGTCCAGCCAGTTTCTTCATAGTCCAAAGGGGCTTTACATTCAATTACATGGAATGATAGGAGGGTTTCTCTTGGGCATTTTCACATCAGCCACCTTCTGCTAAGCTTTCTTAGGTAGCTTTTGGCTGGCTTCAGATCCCTGCTGCCTGTTGGCTGGGGACATCATTTCTTTGCCAAGAGCACCTTTCTATGGAGCTCTGCATAACATGGAAGGTGACTTTAGCCAAAACGAAATGAGAAGTTGGTGATAATTTGAACTGTTTTCCCCCTGAAACTAATGTGTCATTTTTCTCTGACTGCTTTTAAGATTTTCTCTTTACTGTGTTTTGACTATTAAGTACTATGGTGTGGTTTTCCTTGAACTTATCATGCTTGGGGTTGGCAGAGCTTCTGAAATCTATTTGTTACCCAGTTTGAGAATTATTTTGTCATTATTTCTTAAAATTTTTTTTCTGCTTATTATTTCTTATAATCTGGGACTTCCATGATGTATGTTAGACCTTTTGATAATGTCTCAAGGTCCCTGATACTCCGTTCATTTTTTTCCCAATTGTTTTTCCTATTCTTTACATTAGATAATTTTTATTGATCTGTCTTCAGGTTCACTAATCCTTTCTTCTGTCATCTCCATTCTTCCTATTCAGTGAGTTTTTAATTGTAGATTTTTTATGTTTAGAATTTAGAGTTTCTATTTACCTGCTGGGATTTCCTCTTTTCATTCACTGTAAGCATATTTTCCTTGAGCGTACATGTTATTGCCGCTTTAAAATATGTCTGCTCATGTCCACGTCTAGGACATCCTCAGGTATTGCCTCTGTTGATTGTTTTCTCATGTGAGAATGGACCATATTTTCCTGTTTCTTCACGTTAGAGTAACTTTGAATTTATCCTATACATTGTGAATCATGTGTTTTAGAGTGTGTGAGTTTTGTTATGTTCTTTGAAGATTATTGTTATTTTTGAAACAGTTGGCTGAACTCAAACTGCAAATTCTGCCTTACTTGTGGTGGGCAGCAACACAAGTATCAATTCAGTTCTTTTAGCCTCACAGGGGCTACTTGGAGTCTGTCCCATGTGTGGTTTAGGGGTCAGCCAGAAGCGTGCTCTGTGTTTATATGGGGAACCTGGGACTCCCCTCGAACTCTCTCCTTTCCGAGATTTCTCTCTCACTTTTTAGTGGCCGTGGTTGTCCTCAACTCTGTTCTCTGGTTTGTTAAAAGAAAGATGGTGAGTTTTGTTGTTGGAGATTTAGCCACCCTGTGTGGAGAAGACTGGGGCTGTTCCCCTCTTCAGCTGCTGTATTTCCTTAGGTTAAATTCCTTGAGGTGGAATTGTTGGGCCAATAGATGCTCATGTGCAGATTAACATTCTCACCAGTAGCCTCATGTCAGATGTCCTATTTCCCCTCAACCTGTTGGTAGTGGATTTTGTTGGTCCTTTTAAATTTAATAAATCTGAAAGGCAAAAACAATTTTTATTTGCATTTGATTACTAGAGAAATTAAAATGTGCCATATATTTGTTGACCATTTTTTTGTGAATTAATATTTCATATTCTTTGTCTAGTTTTTGGGGTATTTTCTTTTTCCCTTATCTTGATTTGTAAAGACATATATGTGTATGCGTGTGTGTGTGTGTATATATATATACACACACGCATACACACACTATATAATACAATATTGGAATATATATATAGCTTACTACCTGAGCATTTGATATTCGTTAACGCATAAACTCTCAAGAGAACCTGCTGCTTTGATTTATTTGTTTATTTTTATTTATTTATTTTTTGAGGTGGAGTCTCACTCTCGCCAGGCTGGAGTGCAGTGGCACGATCTTGGCTCACCGCAGCCTCCGCCTCCCGGGTTCAAGCGATTCTCCTGCCTCAGCCTCCCTAGTAGCTGGGACTATAGGTGCGTGCCACCACACCCAGCCAGTTTTTGTGTTTTTAGTAGAGACAGAGTTTCACCAAGTTGGCAAGGATGGTCTCGATCTCTTGACCTTGTGATCCGCCTGCCTTGGCCTCCCAAAGTGCTGGGATTAAAGGTGTGAGCCACCGTGCCTGGCTACTTTGATTTATTTTTAAAAAAGAGTAATGTATGCCCATAGTAAACAACTTGAACAATATAAGAAGATATATAACAAAAAAAGCTTCCACTCCAGAGTATCAACTCTTCTCAGAGGCAACATCTGTTACTTCTTGCATTTCCTTCTAGAAATATTTTGTATGTATATAAAATTGTTTAATTCCCCTTATAAGTATTAGATCATTTAATAGTATTTATCTTAGAGATTGTTCCTTTCCAGTAAGAATAGATTCCAAAAAACTCTATATTTTAAAGAAGTTATCCTAATTTCATTTTTTTGTTTTCTTTTAACAGTATGTATTCTTAATTGACAAAAATAATTGTGTATCTTAGTTTCATTTTCATTTTGTTTATATTTTAGACACAAAGAAATTTTAGATTTTCACATCATATTTATCTGTCTTTTTTTTTTTGTTTGAGATGGGGTCTCACTCTGTTGCCTAGGCTGGAGTGCAGTGGCGCAATCAGAGCTCACTGTAGCCTTGACCTCCTGTGCTCAAGTGATCTTCCCACGCCAGCCTTCTGAGTAGCTGGGACAACAGGTGTCCATCACCACACCTGGCTGAGTTTTAAGGTTTTTTTTTGCCCAGACTGGTCTTGAACTCCTGGGCTCAAGCAATCTTCCCACCTCGGCCTCCCAAAGTGCTGGGATTATGGGTGCGAGCTACTATGCACAGCCCTGCTTTTCTTCATTTTTTGAGAAAAGTATTTCCCTGAAACTCTAAAATTATAAAGAAACAGCCTTTTTGACCTTTTAAAAAATATACTTGAACAGCTAGAAAATCCTTCCATGATCTGTCTGAATTCCTTGCATTTTTACCTTGTGGCAAAGCAGGGAAGGAAAATATATTAGGAGTTGACACCATTAGACATTTATCCAGTGCTTACTTTGTGCTGGGTATGAGACTAGATGCTGAGGATGTAAAGATGTTTAAAGACTGGTTCTTTGCCTTGTAGGAGCAAACTGCCTCAGGGCTTACAGTATAGTTTGATCTTGCTACCGAGTGAACCTTCCTTTGACCATTCTGCCTTCCTTTATAAGATTATAAATCTGTTCAAGGTGGACTTAGGTTATTGCCAGCTTAAAAATAATGACCTGACATGCCCATTAAACCCTTCTCTGCTGGATACTTTAGCAATATCTTTCAATTCATTTTAAAAACTTGCTTATGATTCAGCATGCTTTTAGTGCTAAATAGAAGCTTTCTGGGACATTATTTAAATACATTTTAACAGGATTTTAAATAAAATTCAAATTGTTTTTTTTTTTTTTTCAGTCTGCTAATAAGAGCTATTATCTTGCCACATATATAAACAAAACCACTTTTGTTAATTTGGTATACAGAAAAATGATTAATACTGCATCTTTCCCTGAAAACTTTGTATAGAGTAGAGTCTATGACTTTTTTTCCTGTTTTCTTTCTTTGTCTTTCTTCTGGCGTTCTCTGAACTATGTGTCTTTCTTCCTGTATTTATCAATGTCTGCTCTTGCTAGGTGCCATGCCCTCTTATTAGACCTTTTATTAGTCAAAGTTCTCCAGAGAAACAAACATACACACGCACACAAACACACACACATGAATGTGAGAGAGAGCGAGCAATAAGGAATTAGGTTATTTGATTATGGAGGCTGAGAAGTCCTACAGTCTGTCATCTGTATACTAGCCCAGGAAAGCCAGTGGTATAAGTCCCTTTCTCAGACTGAAGGCCTGGGCACCCGGAGAAGATCAATGTCCCAGCTTAAGCAGTCAAGCGGAAGGAGAGAATAATTCTATTCAGTTCCTCAATGGATTGAATAGTGCCCACTCACACTGGGGAGAGCCGTCTGCTTTACTTGATCCACTGATGCAAATATTAATCTCATCTAGAAATTCTTTCACAGATACACCCAGAAATGATGTTTAGTCTGGGCACCATGGGGCCCAGTCAAGTTAACACATAAAATTAACCATCACAACCTTGTTATTATTTTCTACTTGCTGTATTCAGCATAGTTCCTGACACACAGTAGGTACACAATAAATGCTTGAATGGATGCAGTTCTGGAGCTGTACATTGTTCCATCTTTCTAAACTACTTAAAATAGCTGGCAACATCATCACATTCTTCTAGCTAAAGAAAAGGTATAGGGGAGAGTTCTTTCTCCCAGCAAGGGTGGCAATATAGAGGAAGCAGACTTTAGGTTAGAGTTAGAATCCAACATCAGTGCATAAGTCAGAATTTGCGTGTTGTTAAAATTGTCTAAATCCCATAATTTGTCTATTGGCATAATTAGAGGCTTCCAGGAGAGACTCATGGAAACTGAGAATGACCAACAGCAGGTCTGCTTCTCCCATCTTACACTCATTCCTAGCTATGTGCTCGTGAGGGTGAATTTGAGACATTAAGTCCTCTGCTCAGTATCACCACGTGACAGATGGCAATACCCCACTGATTAACTTGAGTGTGTAGTGGTTAAAATACATCATTTGGGAGGAATTGTGGCTCTTCCACTTATTAGTGACTGTTGGCAAATACTTATGACTGAGAAATGATACAAGCAACAGCAAAAATAGCTGATGTTTATTGAGAATGTACCATGGTCAGATAGAAATGCCAAAGATAGGTTATCTTATTTTATCTTCATAACAACTTTGTTAGGTAGGTACACCATTGTACACCGTTGAACATGGTGATGGTGCTAGCCCATAGTCACATGGTTGGTGGGCCCGGGATTTGAATTCAGACGTTTTTGGCTTCATAGCCTTGGCTCTAAACGTTAAACTGTGTGCTTCATGGTTATGATAGTTAAGTTAAAGGACACTTAAAGTTGTGGACTAATGCTTCTGGATAAAAACTGTTGAATAAATGTTGAGATTCTCAGCCCTATCAGAATTAATGCTTCATTTTAATATTCAATTTCTTTACTGTCCTTAGAAGGAATTCATGGATAAATTAACCTACATAAACATATGATTAAAGAAATGAATTGAATGCATGATTGCAATGTAAAGGGGAAACAAAAGTAATTTATAATAAAATGAATATTTCAGAATGTAAATGCTTAGGTGTGATTACCATAGAAGAAAATACAGCCATCAGATGTTTATGTCTACTTATAATAAATGTTTGGATTTAAAAAATTAAAAGCAGGTCAGGCACGGTGGCTCATGCCTATAATCCCAGCACTTTGGGAGGCCGAGGTGGGTGATCACGAGGTCAGGAGTTCAAGACCATCCTGGCCAACACGGTGAAACCCCATCTCTACTAAAAATACAAAAATTAGCTGGGCGTGATGGTGTGTGCCTGTAATCCCAGCTATTCAGGAGACTGAGGCAGGAGAATTGCTTGAACCCGGGAGGCAGAGATTGCAGTGAGCCTAGATTGCGCCACTGCACTCCAACCTGGCGACAGAGCTAGACTCCGTCTCAAAAAAAGAGAAAAAAGCAATTTCATACCAGGAGTATATGAAACAAAAATGTAGATGTATAGTAGATGCTAGAATAAAAACCAATATTAGGGTAAGGTATAACAACAGATCAGACTGATTTGTAGTATTATGGAAAGTCTTGTCAAAATTCCTACATGAATAGCCAGAAGTTATGTGGTACTTGTCTTTGTTGTATGGAACTGTCCTTTCCTTTGCAGTACTTCAGGCATCCTTGGAATCTGGTAAATGACAGTAAGGTCCTCTGTCAATGTGACAACCAAGAATGCCTCCACAGGGACAGCCACCCCTAGGGGGCGATATTGGCACCTTTGTGACCACAACACTACCTTAGAAAGAATGAAAGTGGGATTGGAAAGTTCATAGATTTAGCACTTGATATCTTCGAGCTCATAGTAGTTTCCTTGGCTAATTGAGTATTGTATGATTACAGAGTAACATATTGACTCATGTAGACATCATACTACTTATTGTGTAAATTTTAGGGAAAGAGAAGAAAGGAATGTGATCCATGAAAAACTGGAGGAATGTATATAATAGGGAGGCTTCCTAAAATAAAAAGATAATTTTAATAAAAGTTGATGTAAGATTCTGCTGATACTGGATGTATAGCAAAGTCGACTAGGTTATAAAATATTTTACTAGAAGTTGTTTTTACCAGTGCGTATACATATACATATGGTAGCATGCCATATGTATGCTTCATAAAGTAAATCTGATCACTTTTTAAAAGTAGATAAATGATAAAAGTAAGTCTTGCTCATTGAAGAAAAATAGACAAATATGGAAAATCTTAAATAGGGACCTAGGAAACCATGAAGACAGATAATATGAAAAATTTATTGACATTTTATTCCAGGATTTATTTTATGCATATTCTTTTTTTTCTAAATTGGCTATAAATATACTTCATTTTCTTGCTATATTTTATTTTATATTATCATATTATTTAAAACATTTACAGTTAGCTTTGTGGAATACATAATGCATTTAAAAATAGTACAGAATTCCCAGAAATTATATATGTGCTTTTGCCTAATTTTGTTAGTTTTTCTTGTCACACAATATATTTTTTAAAGGTAATTCTTTTTTACAATTATTATTTTTAAACTTCTACTTTTATTTTAATTTCACGGGGTACATGTGTAGGTTTGTTAGATGGGTTTATTGCATGATCCTGTCACTCAGGTAGTGAGCACAGTGCGTAATAGGTAGTTTTTCAGCGCTTGCCCTTCTGCCTCTCTCCCCATTCTAGTAGTGCCCGGTGTCTATTGTTCCCATATTTATGTCCATGTGTATCCAGTGTTTACCTAACACTAATGAGAACATGAGGTATTTGGTTTTCTGTTCCTCAGTTAGGGTAGTGGCCTGCAGCTGCATCCATGTTGCTGCAGAGGACATGATTTCATTCTTTTTTATGGTTGTGTAATATTCCTTGGTGTATATATACCACATATTCTTTATCTAATTCACCATTGATGGGCACCTGGATGGATTCCAGGTCTTTGCTATTGTGAATAGTGCTGCGAAGAACATATTGGTGCATGTGTCTTTTTGGTAGAATGATTGATTTTCCTTTGGGTATATACCCGGTAATGAGATTGCTGGGTTGAATGGTAGTTCTGTTTTAAGTTCTTTGAGAAATCTTCAAACTGCTTTCCACAGTGGCTGAGCTAATTTACATTCCCATCTGTGTAGCATTCCCTTTTCTTTGTAGTCCCACCAGCATGTTATTTTGACTTTTTAATAATAGTCATTTTGACTCTTGTGAGATGGTGTTTTCTTGTGGGTTTGATTTGCATTTCTCTGGTAATTAGTGATGTTGAGCATTTTTTCATGTTTATTGGTCACTTGTATGTCTTCTTTTGAGAAGTTTCTGTTCATGTCCTTTGCCCTATTTTTAATGGAATTATTTGCCTTTTGCTTGTTGGATTAAGTTCAAAAGGTAATTCTTAATGACTGCAATATTAATTTCTTGAACAGTTATACTTCAATTAAACATTGTCTTGTTAGATATTAAGATTTTTAGGTTATTGGTATTATAAATTTCTATTGGAAATGGCTGTAATAAATGTCTATAGGTTTCTGTCACATGGATTTCTAAATGTGTAATTCTGGATCAAAAACTGCATTCCTTTTTTTAGGATTCTTGAAACATATTCTTTAATTATGTTACCCCAAAGTAGAACCAATTTAGATGACCAAAACTGGTGTGGTGGTATGTCCGCCTAACTGAATGTTTTAATAGCCAATTTTATAAGTTGGAAATAGCATCTCATCTTAGTGGACAACTCTAATTGCTAGTGAAGATCAATAATTTTTTATGCATTAACTGGCCACTTGTAATTTTTCTGTAAAACATTTCATGTCTCTTTTTGGTCCCGTTTTTATTAATTTGTATGTTCTATTTTTTAAGTAATAATAATAACTTGTATCATATTGTTATAGCGTTTTCCCCAGATTTTAAAACTTTAGTCATTTATGATATTTCTAACATGTAGATGTTTTAAAGTTTTCCTACATACAGGTCCAGTGTCATTTCTCAGACGTGTATTGCGTTTTTTCTTCTTCATCTGTCTTATTTCTACTCATCCTTCAAGGCTCAGTTCACATTCCACTTTCTCTGAGCATGCTTTTCTTGAATACTCCAGCTCACAGTAATCGGTATTAGGCATTACATGCTTACTGATTTGGTACATGATCTAGCTTTGCAGTATTGGTTTTTTTCCTACTTGTATGACTCTCTTACAAGATTGTAAGGTTTCTGAGAACAGAGATCATCCTATATTTCTTTGTGTCTTCTATACCATTTACCTTGGGACTTTGCCTACTAGATGTTTTGAATAATGAATTTTTTCTATTTTTATGATTAGGTTTGAATGAATAAATGAATTTTGATAATAATAAAATGCTATTACATAACTAGCACTCTTTACATTGTCAATAATTTCCTCCTACCTCAGTGGTTTTTCGTAGCAAGCAAATGAAATAGAGATTTTCATTCTAATTTTATGGATAGTTGGTAGTTATTTTCCTTATGAATGTGAAAAGGTATAAGAAGTAGCATAATTCTTTTAAACCAAAAAAAAAAAAAAAAACCAGACTATTCAGTAGTGAAGTATGTCATAATGCTATGGTATTGCATTCACGAATGTGAAATAGGCTATTAATATTCATGCCTAGTTCTGAGAATTTATTTTTGTTTCTTTTGCAGTGCCATACAAATTACATTCCTGTCTGTGGATCAAATGGGGACACTTATCAAAATGAATGCTTTCTCAGAAGGGCTGCTTGTAAGCACCAGAAAGAGATAACAGTAGTAGCAAGGGGACCATGCTACTCTGGTATGTATGATATTCTTCTGAATAAATTTTGGAAAATATGGTGGAATCATTTCTAAAAGGGAGTTTTGAGCTAATCCACAACTGCTGCATGGATTGGTGGTGGTTGTTGCGGGGAGTGGGGGAATCTTTTTCGCCCTCATTTCACGTTGTTGCTTTTGCTTTTTTTAACCCCAGGTGGTCTTGTATGGACTTATGTTACCCCTTACTACATTGTTAAGGCTTAACACCGTTTTTGTAGGGACTTTCTTTTCATGTCCTTTCCCTTATGATTTGAAAATTAGACAGAATGAGCTTTGAAGTGGGGAATGATAGGGGATCTGTCTTGATGAATTTTTAAAAAGAGGTGAGGAATTTCTGTAGAAAGTCATTAGCAATATCACAGATTGTTGCTTTCCAAGTTTTTTCTCTGCCACCTCTTCATCCCATGCTGTTTGTATTTACTTCATCTTTTTTTTTCCTTCCTGAATTAGTAGTGGTCAATTTGGGAAACTATTAATATTATTTTCTTACTTGTGTTTGTATTAATGTTTGGGGATAGAGATGCAGGTGAGGTAACTTGAATTATATTGAGGTTAGTGGTAAAAGTGAAGGCCATTCTTATGAGATTTCCACTTCCTTTCTTTCCCTATATATTACAGTGTTCAGAAACTCTCCCTTTTACTAAATGTGACGATTTTAGGGTCAATCAACTACGAAGTCAAAGGGGACAGTCTCCAAGGTTGTTCTCACTTCTGACACCAGCTGAGATCAAGAGGTTCCCCAGCTAACCCTAGGCTCTATAATTTGCTAGAAGGGCTAACAGACTCACTGACAGATATTATATGCATGGTTATGAAGGGGGAGGATATGTGTTAAAATCAGCCAAAGAAAGAGATGCCTAGGACAGATTCTGGGAATGTTCCAAATATGGAGTTGCTGATTTTTCTGTCCCAGTGGAGGCATGGACAGTGTTAACTCCTCCTAGTTACAGTGTGTGGCAGTGCACATGGAGTATTGCCAGCTGGGAAAGCTTGCCTGAGCGTCAGTGTTCATAGTTTTTTCTTTATGAGACTGGATCTCACTCTGTCCCTCAGACTGGAGTGCTATGGCACGATCATGACTCACTGCAGCCTTGACCTCCCAGGCTCAAGGGATCCTCCCACCTCTGTTTCCTGAGTAGCTGGGACTACAGTCACATGCCAACAAACCAGACTCATTTTTTTTTTTTTTTTTGTATTTTTTGTAGGAACAGGGTTTTGCCATGTTGCCCAGGCTAGTCTTGAACTTGTGAGCTCAAGCAATCTGCCTGCCTTGGCCTCCCAAAGTGCTGGGAGTACATACAGGTGTGAGCCATTGTACCCTGCTATTCATAGTTTTTATTGGGGCTCATTGTGTAAGTATAATTGATGAGTTGGTTGTGTGGTTAGTTGAAGACTCTGGGTCCACTGTGTGACCCATAGACCCCATGATTGGTCTACTCTTCCTGATTGGTCTTTCTAGTATAACCAACCCCACTCTAAGACTTAGATGTGGCCCAACCCCCAACACTAAGTTCCAGTGTGGTTAGCAGCCTCCCTTAACCAATATCCTCCTATCGGGTATGATGTAGATTACCTTCCAGAAGCAGAGGGAAAAGCCCAGACCTCTCTTGTAGTAAGACCAAATTCTTTCTATACACACTAAAATAATCATGTGCTTGGAGAAGTTATTATGTTTTGAGGCAAGTAGACTATGATTTGGTGTGGTTCTTATGTACTTCTTTAAGTACATTGTGTTCACAGAATGATCTAGAAATTAAAGAGGAATATGGAGGTTCTTTCCAATCCCAAATTATGCTTCATTTATGAGGAACATACGTTTAAGACACCAAGTGCTTTGATAAACAGTCTATGTTAAACATTAGGCAGCAGAGTGGTAGATTGGAAAGAGCACTGCACCAGGGTTACAAGACCTCACCTTAACCTAACTCCAACCTTTATTTATTGTGTGACCTTGGACAAATCACTTAGCCTCTCTGAGCCCCAATTCCTTAACTTATTAAGTGGATATTATCTCCTGTGGTTGTTAAATAAGGATTGAATACGCAAAGTTAAAAGCTGCTATCTTGATTTTATTTTCTGAGTGGGCAGTGTTTTGTTATTTGGTCTTTTGTGGATCCTATTCCTTGAACTAGAAATACTACTCTCTTTTTCTTACTTGAAAACTCATTTTCTTACGCTTAAGGTTGGTCTTAAATCTTTTCTCCTCTGTGAAATCTTTCTTCTGTGACATCTCCTGGCAGAGTTTGTTTGTGTAAACGAACTTGGGTGTATCTCTATACATATACCACATTGTATTTCATTCATCTGACATAAATACCTCCAGCCAAATCAGTGCTTTCTCATTGGGAAGGTACTGTCTTGCCTAGGGATGTATATCATAATCTCAGGGTGGATGGAATCCTGTAGGTTGGGGAAACGCATACCATTTAGAAAATATAACCTACAGGGAGACAGTATTTAATTTATTTAAGGATTCTAAAAGACAGAGGAAGGTATGAGTTTTTATATTTATTAAAATTAGACATGGTTTGAATAAAAGATTGGGAGTAGTATCTCATATACTGGGAATATGTCTTATTTATCATTTTATTCCTCGCATTTACCATGATGCCTGGCACATAATATGTACCCAATCATTGTATGTGGAATCGAGGTAATAAAGGGGTGTTTTCCTAAGAAGAGTTTGGTCATAAAAACAATTTTGAGTTTCCTTTCTCCTTCTCTTTTTTTCTGTTCCATTACTCTTTCACTTCTTCCTTATTTACTCAGAGAAAATGTCATTTTGTGGTTGATTAATCAAAATTGAACATAATTTAAGACTTTCCATAAAATCCCATGAAGATTTTACAACTGGTACTGTATACAGTATGTCTTTTTCGAATTCCTCCTGTTTCTGCAGTATCTGGGAATTTGATTATTGTCTGAAAGAGCTTGAAGGGAAGGGAACAGTATTGTTCTGAGTGTTGTTTTCTGCTCTAGAGGACAATTTGGAGAGCTAGCATGGGTTCTTTAGGATCCAGGGTATCCTCTCCCCTGGAAAGTGCTAGATAAAGTGTCAAATTCCTCACTTGCTCTCTCTGTTTTTTTACATGACTCTGTGCTGATGATTTTATATCATTACCCTGTTTTCAACATGTTCTGTGCTAATACGTTGGTTCCTTTAGGATTATAGAATAAATGTTTTACATTAATTATACTTGAGACTGGCTTCTTTCTGGTAGCTTTGATGAAGGCTCTTTTTAATTTCACTAGCGACAAGTCAGGTAAGTTTCCTTCTGATTGGATTTCCTAGAGGAAGTTAATTTTATTAGTAAATGAAAACCTCAAGCCTTTGGTTCTTTGCTTCCTAAACCTTGGGGCTTTTCTTACCTTTTGGCTTTTGGCCTTTATCCGCAGATTTCATTAAGAAGATTTTTTTTTTTTTGGAGTAAGACCCAAAGCTCTTTTCCTGTCTTTCTAATAAAAGCAGCTTCTTCATTATTTCTTTCAAGCTTTAATAAAACTAAAATTTTCTCCTACCTTTTAAATCGGTGGATTAAAATTAATTATTTACATTTAGCCGTTTACTTTTCAGTATTTATTGTCTTTACTCTGTGCAAAGCATCTGGATATGTCCTTAATGGGATACAAAGATGTATGAAATATAGATGATTATGTATCTAAGCAATTTATATTTTGAGAGCAGTATAAAAGAGGTATGTAAGAATAAATTGTAAGATATCAAAATTTGAGAAAGGGACTGAGAATGGATATCACAGTTTTATTTTGATAGAAAATTTTATTATTTGATAAGATGAAATTTCCAGGAAAATGTTTGTATTCATTCTTTGTTTTCTTCTCAGATAATGGATCTGGATCTGGAGAAGGAGGTAAGTTTCAAGTACCTCTTAAAGGATATTTGCTTTTTTTTTTCTTTCTTTTTTTTTTTTAAAACAGCTTTGAGATATAATTGACATACCATATAATTTGCCACTTGAAGTGTACAATTCAGTGACTTTTAGTAAATTCACAGTTATATATTCATTAGTATATTCAGAGTTATATATTCATCACCACAGTCACTCTTAGAACATTTTAATTACCTCAGAAAGAAACCATGCACTCCTAACCCAACTCTCCCTCTCAGCTCTAGGCATTCTTGTTTCTCGCATTTTTCCCTGGAAGTTTGTTGTCAGACAAAGGGGAAGATGTTGTAGTTTCTGTTAAATTGAGGTTGCATCAAAGTGACTTCTTCTTGGATCATCCCCACAAGTGATTTTAGCTTGGACCAGAATATTTGTAACTCTTTCCCATCCCTTGCTTTCAAGTTTTTGCTCATAAGGAATTTTCATGGTACAGGGTTAAAACTACAGAGGAAGTTGTACACAGAAAAGGAAGACTTGCCCAACAACTCTCACGGAGTTTAGAGTTTAATTTAAACCTTTAACAATTTCCTATCTATGTTTTTGATTTTATTTTATAAATATATGAAGTATTTCTGTTAAAAGATTAATATTTGGTAATAGCATATAATGGAGTTTAAATGATCAGAATTGAGATTGACTAATCTGTATCATAGTCTAATGAGGCTATAATTCTTAATGAGTATGTACTGTATACAAAATAATGTTTGAGGTATTATGGGGTTCACCAAAGAACACCCACTTCAGTACAGTTCACACTTAATGCAAATGGAAACTGCGGTTATGATCCTTTCAAAACTGCCTGAAAGCTCACTCCATACTGCTACATTTCATAGAATCTTAAAATTTCAGTGTTGGAAGGGACTTTGAAGGTCTCCTGGAGAATAGGAGAACTGTCCTGAGGAGAAATTCAAGGATGACAGTCTCAGCTAAAAAAAAAAAAGATTAAAGCTGTCAAACAATAGAATTTGAAGTAGATGGACATGTTTAAGCAGAAGCTTTATAATCACATGTGAAGGATCAGATAATAAATTCCAGATCTTAGAGCTGGAACAGATTTTAGGCGATCATGTAGTCTAGCCCCTGTGGTCAGGTATTCAGTTAGGAAACTGTCATTGTCATTGTTCCTATATTAAAGAAGGGAGAGTTCATCTTAAGATTTGCTTATATAATACAATATTGGGCTGGGCACAGTGGCTCCTGCCTAAAATCCCAGAACTTTGGGAAGCTCACTTGAGATGGGAGGATCACTTGAGCCCAGGAGTTTGAAACCAGCCTGGGCAACATAGTGAGACCCTGCCGGGCGCAGTGGCTCATGCCTGTAATCCTAGCACTTTGGGAGGCCGAGGCAGGTGGATCACCTGAGGTCAGGAGTTTGAGACCAGCCTGGCCAATGTAGTGAAACCCTATCTCTACTAAAAATGCAAAAATTAGCCAGGCATGGTGGTGGGCAACTGTAATCCCATCTACTCAGGAGGCTGAGGTAGGAGAATTGCTTGAACCCAGGAGACGGAGGTTGCAGTGAGCCAAGATTGCGCTACTGCACTTCAGCCTGGGTGACAGAGCGAGACTCCATCTTAAAAAAAAAAAAAAATTTAAAAAAAATTTTAAAAAGCCAGGTGTGGTGGCGTTGTAGTCTCAGCTACTTGGGAAGCTAAAGCGGGAGGATTGCTTGAGCCCAGGAGGTTGAGGCTGCAGTGAGTGGTGATCATGCCACTGCACCCTGTCTCAAACAAAGCAAAGCAAAGCAAAGCAAAACAAAATAAAACAAAAAATACTGGATATCTTGCCCTGAGGATGTAGGTTGACATGTAGGTTGACCTTTTTTTTTCTTTTTTAAGGGCCTATGAGTTAGAAGGGCTAAGTGGTTTGCTCCAGTTAATATACAGACCTTAGTGAGCTCATGGTAACTGTAATATTTCTGAATATTATGATGTTTTGGGGCCTCAGAATTACTTCGGATGATAATCCTTGGTATCTGTTTGGGAGTATTCATGAGAGTTTAGGGGAATATTTCTACTTAAGGATAGGCAGACACCAAAAATTAGAAGTTTGGCAGCATTACCAAACAGGCATAGCAGATTTGTGTACCTTTTTAACACCCTCTTTATTGTAAGACACCTCCTGAGGCCGGGGGTAGTGGCTCATGCCTGTAATCCCAGCACTTTGGAAGGCTGAGGTGGGCAGATCACAAGGTCAGGAGTTCGAGACCAGCCTGGCCAACCCCATCTCTACTAAAAATACAAAACTTAGCCTGGCGTGGTGGTGTGCACCTGTAATCCTGGCTACTTGAGAGGCTGAGGCAGGAGAATCACTTGAACCCAGGAGGCGGAGGTTGTGGTGACCTGAGATTGCACCACTGCATTCCAGCCTAGGTGACAAAGCGAGACTCCGTCTGAAAAAAAAAAAAAAAGACACTCCCTGAATAGTAATCTTTTTCAAACCAAATTCAAGGGAAATCCCTTGAATGAACTGAAATCCTTAAGTTGATTTCAGAACTGATCTCCCTGGCCAGTTTGAGATTATCAGGATGTGATCCACTCTAGTTGAGACCCACAAAATGTAAGGCCCTTTCAGTGTGGGATGTGAGCTGAGTTTGGGGCTGGTGATATATTGCTGTTTTTTTTTTTTTTTTTTTTTTTTTTTTTTTTTTTTTTTTGCATTGGGTCTGCAATATTTTTGGCTGTCTAAGTGGCCAAAGTTAGAGAAATAAAAGTCCTTTATAAAAGAGACCTCTTTTCCATTTAAAATTGGAAGTAAGACTCTTCTAACTCTGAAGTAAGTTTAGTTTTTATGTAGTTAGAAAGACAGGTATGAAACTGATGTGAGGAAAAGGTGAGAGTTACATTCTTTTGTGGTCAGGTGCTTATCTGCTGACCGACTTTGCACAGGCTGATTGCAACAGGAGGGTAATCACAGGACTAAATGTGTTGCTCCTGTCTCTTTTCTCTCTCCCTTATTCAGTGTTATATGGTAATTTTTTTAAAAAAGTAATTCATTATCAAACCTACTGTGTTGTTCTGCCTGCATAGTTTAAGGGATCATTTTGCCAACACCAAAACTTCTTTTCCTCACAAAATATGTTGTACTCAGTACTGGCAACATTTTTGAACTTCAAGCATTGGTAGATTTTGGAGGTGACTGTTTTCAAGAGTTCAGGTACATTTTCCTCAGAAACAGGATAATGACTACTGAAAACATGAAGTGTATCTGGAAAGGATCCCAACTTTTGGTTGAAAATTTGATTTTTCTTTTTAAACAGAGGAGGAAGGGTCAGGGGCAGAAGTTCACAGAAAACACTCCAAGTGTGGACCCTGCAAATATAAAGCTGAATGTGATGAAGATGCAGAAAATGTTGGGTGAGTTGGTTGAGGGGAAGGGACAAAGTTATTTAGAGATTAATCATCAGTATGATTATATTGTGGAAAGGTATCATTTACCTGGTTCTGTATCTTTTGTATGTTTTCAAATTTTTTTTTTTTTTTCTGTTGTTGTTGTTTAATGCTAGTCTATTGACTTTTAAGTTGATATAATACTATGGCTATTTAAGTCAGTTTAAGCGTTGTATTTTAGAATGAGAATCCATTTATAGTTTTTCTGGTTTTATCTATGCCTTTTTTCCTCCGGATAGTTTTATATATTTTATACCAAGTGCTTTTCTCACTCATGTTCAGCCTTCATTAAGGTGGGTTTTGTAGCTGACAGCACTGTCTGTCCAATTTCCCATTCACTCCCTGTAAGAAATGGTGTTCTTTTGTAGAACGGTAAGGCTGCAGACATTTATCAACAGTCATGTTTGATTTTTCCTTTCATCAGTATTCTATTTATTTCCAATCTAATTCTTCTTTCATTTTCCTGCGGTGCTGGCTTTTTGTATATTTGATTCTAAAAGCTTTAATGTTGACTTTAGGACCTGGGAGCATAAATGGATCTTCTTCACTTCCTCAGTTTCCACTTAGTATCTATTTTAAAACACTTATTTATTTCTATATTTGTGCTTTCTTCCTTACTTGTACATATTTTTGGTGTGTATTTTCCAGTTCCGTATTTATTCAGCCCTTAACTACATATTCGAACCTTTCACTGAACAGTAATAATATGATCTAATTAGCATTAATGTCCAAAGTTAGTTTTGCAAATTAAGAACACTCAATTTTCACTGTTACGTACAAAATCAGCTATTTGGATGGCATTTGGTAAAATTGTGCTAATTTATTTGGTACATATTTCAAAGTGGGTGAGAACTGGTAAAAGACAAGTAAGTTCAGTAAAAAATGAACTCAACAAAACCTGAATTTACTGTTTCTGCACATTGGTCACATAGATTGACCTGTGTCCATTCATTTCATTAGGAGTGGTTTGATTTGGAAGAACATGTTTTCCAAAGCAGATACTGGCCTATAGAACAGTAGAGAAATGATGAACAATATGGACTTACAGAGAGAACTGATAATAGATATTATGCTGTTTCTTCCTTTTATTTTGTACTAATGATATGGCATGATGAAACACCTTAATATATGTGTGTGTGTCTGTATTTTTCCTTAGTACTCTTCTATAATAGTGTTCAGAGACAAAATAGCTGTCAGTGATTGACTGGCTTGGTCTGTTGGTCTGTTTTTATTCCTTTCATGGTGCCGCTATTCATCCCTATTTTATACATTTTTCTATTATCATTTTCATGCCTAATTTAAAAGATGGATGTCTTTTGCTTAGAATTTAAACATATTCCATCTACTCTCAGAAGTGGCTCCAGATGTGACATCTACATGATAGGCTGGGTGCAATGGCTCATGTCTGTAATCCCAGTGCTTTGGGAGGCTTAGGTGGGAGGATTGCTTGAGGTCAGGAGTTCTAGACATCTACATGATAAAATACATATCGTTATGTAAATAGCTACTCATAATGTAATATGTAGCCTATTCCCAATCAAAGCAACTCTGTCGTGTGTACTAAATTAATTTTTTGTGTGTCTATTTATCTGAGAACTTGCCACCACTATTGTTGTAGATACCAGCTCTAAGCATAAGGAAGTGGACATAGACCATGGAAGGGCTTACCAATAGTAAGGAGCATGCAGGCTCTTACCAGCAGGCTAAGGAGCACATAGACAGTGACAAGAAGCCAACATCAGGCAAGGAAATTGATGCAACAAGAGGAAGATATGAAGGAAGCAGTTGGTATCTTTATTTAGAAAAAAGTGATTAAGCTAAAGCGTTTGATCCTTTTATGGAGAGAGACGAAAGGAAATGTTGGTAATATCTAATCTTTTAGTCTGTAAAGCACTTGTTACTGATGGCAGTTGTTTTAACAGTATAAGTGTATATCAGTGGTTATTTAATTTTTTTTTTTTAACTTTTAAATGGGCCATGGTACCAAGAAAGTTATATGGCAGTTATGTAACTCCCTCAAGGCATCTTCCATGTGTTTTTCATGGTTGCTAACCAGGTGAATAGTAATGTATCTAAGGGTAATTTTTACCCATCCAGCTGGGCCGTTTAGGTCTGGAAAATGGAAAGCTGCAGAAATATGACGTTAGCCATGAAGTCTTGATTTTATATAAAACCTGTTATTTATTAAGATGTTACATAATTTTCTTATTAAAAGATAAACTTTTAGTTATTAAGAACAAAAGCTCAGTTAAAATTCAAGTAGTTCTGTTATGACTTAATTATTATGAACTCCATTGGAATCAGAGTATTAAGGTAGGGTCTTAATATTTATTTTCAGGCTGGGCGTGGTGGCTCATGCCTGTAATCTCAGCACTTTGAGAGGCCAAGGAGGGCAGATCATGAGGTCAAGAGATCAAGATCATCCTAGCTAACATGATGAAAACCCGTCTCTACTAAAAATACAAAAATTAGCTGGGCATGGTGACATGCACCTGTAGTCCCAGCTGGAGGCAGGAGAATTGCTTGAACCTGGTAGGCAGAGGTTTCAGTGAGCCAAGATCGGGCCGCTGCACTCCAGCCTGGCAACAGAGCGAGACTCCATCTCAAAAAAATAAATAAATAAATAAAAAATAAAAAATTTATCTTCTACTCTGATCCTCTCATTTTAAAGATGAAACCATTGAGGACTAAAGTCAGAGGGTTTGATGGGGGTATATTCTTCTAATTAACAGTACAGTGCTTTTCTTACCATCTGCCTTTTTCTAATTTTCTTTTAAAGAAAAAATTCCTGGAAGGAATGTTATCTTTTCCTACTTTGAGGACTGCTGCCCAGTGACTTTTTTTTTTTTTTTTTTTAAACAAAACACTGCCCTCTTCATCAGCCTGGTCCCAGCTGTGATTTCTTTACTTCTGTATTAAGTCTTGGTCACTCTGAGTATTAGCTGCTTTTAAATTCTGTTAGTTCTTAGCTGGCATCTAGAAATCAAATGCCTATTTATTGAATTTCTTTTGAGTGATTTTCAGTCTTTTTTGACTACACTTCATGTAAAAAATACATTTGCATTGTTATCCAGCACTCCTGTTTATATACACATTGCACTAATAAATATTAAGTCAAACAAAATTCTGTAGAATAGTACTTACCTTTATTAAATGCAATGTACTCTAATATTTTCTATCCTACTTTTTAATAAAATACTGGCAGTGAACCACTAAATTGACTTCATAATCCACTAGTGATTATGACCTGCAGTTTGAAAAGTATTGCTCTATAGTATAACTATAATAGATGTGTATTGCATGTATTTTTTTAGGTGTAAGTATTCATTTAAAATTTTATTGTAGGCCAACTGTGGTGGCTCACACCTGTAATCTCAGAATCTTTAGAAGGCCAAGGCAGGAGGATTGCTTGAGCCTGGGATATCTAGGCTGCAGTGAGCCATGGTTGTGCCACTGTGGTCCAGCCTGGGTGACAGAGCAAGACCCTGTCTCCAAAAACAAATGAACAAACAACCCAGAAAGTCAAACATACTTTGTCTTTTCTCAATTTGAAATGTCTTTCCTGTCAGAAAAAAATGTTATCTAACCTATCTGATTTGCAAAGAGCAGCTAAAATCTTTCTCTTGTTTTTAAAAAGTCTTTCTCTTGCTAATAGTTGTTAAAAAAAAATCTGGCATTTTGGTGAGGGGATAAGTGATGCTGTGTAAGTTAATTTTCTGCTATTAAGAGAAGTGCTTTTTTTTTTTAATTTTAGCCATTTAAATATAAATTGATTTAAATACATTACATACTTTGCCTTCTTAAACAGAATATACAGAACATGTTTAACATATTCTTACAGTTACATATCATGTAGTATATTACAGTTTTCAGAGCATTTTTTACATATATTTTTAAGCTATTCTGAGCAGTTCTGTTTGGTAGTAAGGCAAGGAAGTATTATCCTGATTGTTATAGGTGAAAGTGAGTTCAGAAAGGCTGAATGGAGAATCAGAACATAGGTCTTATGACGAGGAATCAATCTATTGTGTTGTGCACACACATGTAGAGGCTAATGATGTGTGGTTGTTTCACTGCTGCACTTAAGGCTTCATTTAGCTTTGTGTTTTGGGTTCTATATCTGTTTTTTAAAAATATGTTTTCTTCTCTCTTGTAAGGCTGTTAGCTGCTGCTTCTAGATGCTGTCAGTGTGCCTTGGCAATGAGTTTGACTGTAGATGCCCTCAACTTTTAATTTGCTTCTCTGCTTCCCTGGAATAGGAAACAAACACTTGCAGAAACTGTATCTAAAGTAGGAATAAGTTCTAAATGTAAAATAAGAGTATATAGGTTCTTCTGAGTGTAGTGCATGAACTTTATTTATTGCATCCGTTTTATCTGTCTTGTCTGCTCAATGGCTATTTTAATTCATTTATAATTTAAATTATTTTTGCTTCTAAGAGGCTTCCCCCTCGCCCTTCCTTCCTGAAACTCACTGCATTTCTTTGATGGCATTGTGGGCTTTGCTTGGATTTGTGACAGTTATGTTTGTTAATGCTTACCTTTCAAATTTATACCTAGAGATGTAGGTGGTTGAGGCTCCAAGAAATATGACTCCCCACATAAGTGGGTTTCAGTATTTCACTGTGACCACTGTGAAACAGTGCATAGATTTCCTACTTGGTCTTAAAACTTGAAAACAGCACTTCCTTTACAGCAACTTATATTTCTTAAACCATATATTCTTAGTACCACACCCCCTCTCTTTCTAAACAGTATTTCTGATCTGTCCAAGGCCGAAGTTACTGCTGTAAGATAGCCATCAGCTGTTTCTCTGGATAATGGGAACACATAATCATAGGACTCCTTCACTTTAGTACCTTTTATATACCCCACCTAAATCCCACCCAGGAATGGTGTGAGGAGTCTGTAGAATCATCAGACCTAATGCCAAAACAGGTGAGTTATAAAAATCCTCCAGTTATTTCTTTTGAACTTTGTCTGCAATGCACTTTATGGAAATAGCCCCTGCTCTTCTGCCTCTTTTATGTAAGTCTCCTTTTTGGAGGTGCTGTTTCCGTTTATCCCTGAGTGATATAAATATCTCAGAGTTGCTCAGAGAATCATACAGGTGTAGAGTGTGGCAGACAACATGGATAACCAGTTTAATCCACCTGCTGGAGATCTTAGTCATTTGTGGTACCATTTTCTGTTTTGACACAGATTCCTGTTCAGTACTACAATCTGACGAGTCTCCCTCAGAAGGTGCAATGACATCTTTTCTCTTGTGTAAACAGAATAATGCTACACATTTGTGTCCTGCAGTATATCCTACTTTCTGGAAGCTTCATGTACTTTTTAAAACAAGAACTGAAGAAGTACCTTTTCCATTCTTCTGCTCTTATTTCCTCCTAGTCCTCTGACTAGGAGGTAGTAATTTTTGTCATTTAGCACTGCCTTCTTCTGGATATTTTAAACTATTTTAGGTTTAATAAGTCCCTACTGTAGCCCCTTAGATTATAATGGAAAAAATAATTTTATGTTTTTTAAAACATAAACCTTATTAAGCATTATTTTATCCAAAGTATAATCTGGATGTTAGTAATGACAGGCTCCTTTATCCAGAAATATCTTCTTTTTTTTTTTTTGAGACGGAGTCTCCCTCTGTCGCCCAGACTGGAGTGCACTGGTGCGATCTTGGCTCACTGCAACTTCCGCTTCCCAGGTTCAAGCAGTTCTCTGCCTCAGCCTCCCAAGTAGCTGGGATTACAGGTGCCCACCACCACGCCTGACTAATTTTTGTATTTTTAGTAGAGATGGGGTTTCACCATCTTAGGCTGGTCTTGAACTCCTAATCTCGTGATCCACCCACCTTGGCCTCCCAAAGTACTGGGATTACAGGCCTGAGCCACTGCACCTGGCCTTCCGGAAATATCTTTTTGAGACGGAGTCTTGCTCTGTCGCCCCGGCTGGAGTGCCGTGGCATGATCTCGACTCACTGCAAGCTCTGCCTCCAGGGTTCACGCCATTCTCATGCCTCAGCCTCGTGAGTAGCTGGGACCACAGGTGCCCGCCACCATGCCCGGCTAATTTTTTGTATTTTTTTTTTTTTTAGTAGAGACGGGGTTTCACCGTGTTAGCCAGGATGGTCTCGATATCCTGACCTTGTGATCCGCTTGCCTCAGCCTCCCAAAGTGCTGGGATTACAGGCGTGGGCCATCGCACCCAGCCCAGAAATATCTTCGTAAAGTCCTTTGACAGTTGCCAGTAAGAGAGTTTTGCCTTTAAAATGCAAAACTCCGTCTCCCCACAATCTCTTGCAGTTTTCTGAATGCACTGTTATTATTGAACACTTTCTTACCCACTGTGCCCCTGTTATTCCACCTGTCTGGAGTCCCTTTCCTGTTTATCAGCTTGTTTGAACTCCTATTCCTCCTCCTAGCCTTAGATGCTGTGTGACGTGTGACATAGGTCAGATTCACCACCTCTTCTCACCTTGCGTTCTCCCACAGTTCGTATGAGTTGTGTGACCATATTCTGTGTTCCTCCTTGGTCTTGAAAAAGCAACCTCTGCATAGACTAAGTAGATTGTGAGTTTCCTGATGGCAGGGACTTTGTCTTGTTGATTAATGTCTTGGGTAAACTGCCCATAAGGTTGGTTGGGTATCTTAGGATGGGTCCTTTTATAGGCCTTGGTTGAATTAGTGGCAATCAACACTAGGCCTTTATTATTCACTTAGAGCTGCTTACAGGGTGGTTGTAAGGATTTAAGATGTGTGAAAAAGACTAGCATTGAATTTGTTGCAGGCTTTATTAGGTGTTTGTTAAATCTCAGTAACTTGATATGAATTAGTTTAAGCCAATGTTTTCCTAACTGGTAAATAAACTTACTATATTGAGAACAATGGTACTTTCTATATAGGGTTAGGAAGAAAGGAAGTGAAAGGGTGGATGTTTTTCAGTAATAATAATGCCATTCAGATGTGCACAGTATTTGATAGATTTCAAAGGGCTTTTTACAAAATGTTATTTGATCCTGTCAGCAGTGTTTTGAGGTATTTTCCCTGCTGTAAAGACTTGGAGTTGTGATTTGCCAAAATTATAGTGCTAAATCATAGAAGCCGTTGAATTTATGCATTCATTTATGTATGTATATATGCATTCATGCCTTTGAAATTTAGTGCTGCCAATTCAAAAGCTTAAAAAGGCTCTAGAGTGAAAGGTCTCATTTCCACCCCTGTTCCCAGTCACTCAGTTGTCTTCACTAGAGACAGTCACTGTGATCTGTTTCTTGTTTAATCTCCTGGGGTATTTTATGTATGTGCAAGCAAGCAAATATGTACATATATATATATATTTTTTTTAAATAATGGCATCACACTATACCTTATTCTGTACCTTATTTAAAATCTTTATTGTAAAATGTACACTGCTTACAGAAGTGTTTAAACATACATGTGCAATTTAAGGAATACTGATTAAAAACCACCTATGTACCTAACACCTAGGGTACAAAATAGAATACTGCTATCATTTCCAGTACCTTGTGTGAACCTAGCCATGGAAGGAAAGGGTGATAGTGCCCCCTTAGAGAGGAAGGCTTACAGAAGACACTTTGAACAGCCTCTGTGGCAGGGTCTGGTTTTCAGCTCCTCGGAGAGTTTACAAAGTCCGTTTTGGGGAAGTCAATGGACAAAGCCATGAGTATTGGAGTCACAGGGTCATGGAGAATGTGGGCTCACTATAGTTGGGGCATCTGATAGGATTCTAATGTATGGATCACTGGTAGAAATGTGATCAGAATGGACTGCTGTGCTCTGTGTTGTTTACTTTTATAATCTCCCCATAGCTCACCTTCAACTGTCAAGAGTATGTCAATTAACTGAGTGGGCTGAGTTGTTCTTGCAGCAGGACATGGAGGGGAGAGTAGGAACTTCATTATCTTTATTAACTTTTTTATTATACTTTACGTTCTGGGGCACATGTGTACAATGTGCAGATTTGTTACATAGTGCATGTGCCATGATAGTTTGCTGCACCTACTGACTCGTCATTTACATTAGGTATTTCTCCTAATGTTATCTCTCCCCCAGCCCTCCACCCCTGACAGGCCCCAGTGGGTGATGAGGAACTTCATTATCTTATGGTCAAGACAAGCCAACTACACATAAGAATCTGGGCCAGGCTTACCTGAGCAGTCTATCTTCTGACTGAAAGTTGGGTATGGTAGCACTAGGCATCTTGGTAATAATGGCCGTCCACGCAGCTGTCAACAGAGTTGAAGTATTTCATTGTGGACTGATTGCCCTCTACATCTTGTATATAGCTGTCATCCCAGGATCTTCCTTCAGTTTGGTATTTTTTCCAACAACAATTGATTTTCCAACTCTCTAACACTACCTAGATGTCCAACAATTCAATTAAATTCTGACAGTAACTACTTGGAGTTAGTGCAGACGCACGGTTAAGGACTCAGTCCCATAAGACTGCCCCCTCTTTATAACCAGCTGTAAATGAGGTCCCCAGGCTACCCCCACTTCTGCCCAGATGACCATAAATTTTGGAGTTCCCATGCCCTACCTAATTTGCTAAAACAACTCACAGAACTCAGGAAAGCACTCTACTTATTATTTATTTGTAAAGTATGCAAATGATCATCCAAATGAAGAGGTACATAAAGCAAGGTCCAGAAAGTTTCTGAGTGCAGGAGCTTCTGTCCCCATGGAGTCAAGTGCACCACTGAGATGTGCTCACCAACCGGAAGCTCCCGAACCCCCCTTATCCTGAGTTTTTATACTGAAGTTTTATTATGTAATTGTGACTGGTTAACTCATTGGTCATTGGTGACTGAACTTAACATCCAACCCCTCTCCCCTTCCCAGAGGTAGGAGAATTGGGGTGGGGCTGGGAGGCAGAAGTTCTAACCCTCTAATCACTGTGGTTGGTTTCTCTGGTGACATTAACTCCCTGCCCCCTCACCCCATGAGTCATCTCAGTAGAATATAAGAACTCACCTATCACTCAAGAAATGTCAAGGGAACTCCATACCAGGAACTGGGAACAAAGACCAAGAATATTTTTTATTATACCACTAGGATCTTCCTAGAAATTCCTTTGTCTCTCCCTCCTATATAGGGTACTGTGTTTCTTCTATTTTTGCTTCTCACTTCTTGGTTTTACTTTCCCATTTTATTACTTCTCATAGCAGCTTCTTATGAAAAGGTATAAGATTTTAAAAACTTTTGAGACCTTGTTTGAAGTGTTTAAGTATTTTTATTCTACACCTAATATTTTATTTAGAACTTTGCAAGTGCATAATTGGAGGTGTGAGACAAGTTTCCCTGAGAATCAAGAAAGTGTTGCTTTGTTATCTTCTAGCTTCAAGTGTTGCTGTTGAAGTCTAAAGCCATTCTAATTCTTGATCCTTTGTATATAATTTTTTTCTCTTTTGAAGCATGTAGAGTCTTCTTTTGATCTCCAGTGTAGTGATATCTC
This sequence comes from Rhinopithecus bieti, assembly GCF_001698545.2. NCBI lineage: Eukaryota > Metazoa > Chordata > Mammalia > Primates > Cercopithecidae > Rhinopithecus > Rhinopithecus bieti. The sequence goes on along the minus strand of NW_016807975.1, from coordinate 4,287,014 downwards.
ACAATGTTATGCCCTTTCCTAGATACTTACTGACTTCCATTTTGAAAACTTTTCTTTAATTAATTATTTGATGATTTCCTTTCCTCTTTTTTTTTTATTTTTTTATTATTTTTTTATTTTTGGTACTCCTGTTACTTGGATATTGACATCCTGGACTAGTTCTCATTTTATCTTTTTTTCCCGTTTTCTGTTTTAAATTTTTTTGCTGTACTTTTTGAGAAATTTCTTCAACTTTATGAGTTTTCATTTTGCTGCAATTTTACTTTCCAGGAGCTCATTTTGTTTTCAGAGTACTCATTTTTAGAGCATTTTACTTTTATTTTATGATTGCAGTCTGTTTTTGTACCTATACGTTATTATTAGTTGGTATTCTGTCTATTGAAAGAGTGAGATTTTCTTTTCTATCAATCAGTCAGGACTCATGGATTTTTCTTTTAGTCATTTGTAGTCAATGAGTTATAATTATTCTTTTGTTTAGTTTTCATGTTATGTGGCCTATTAAAATGAGTTAGGGAGTGTTTTTTTCTAGTCTCTGGATGACTTTGTGTAAGAGTGAAATTATCTGCTTTTGGCCGGGCGTGGTGCACATGCCTGTCAATGCTTTGGGAGACCAAGGTGGGCAGATCACCTGAGATCAGGAGTTCAAGACCAGCCTGGGTAACATGGTGAAACCCTGTCTCTACTAAAAACACACACACAAAAAAAGAAAAAAAAAATTAGCCGGACATGGTGGCACATACCTGTAATTCCAGCTACTCTGGAGGCTGAGACACAATCGCTCAAACCTGGGAAGCGGAGGTTGCAATGAGCCAAAATTGCGCCACTGTACTCCAGCCTGGGCAACAGAGTGAGACTCCGTCTTAAAAAAAAAAAAAAAAAAGAAAAAGAAAAAAAATTACCTACTTTGAAAGATTGGAATGGATGTGTTCATAAATTGTCTTTTAAAAAATGCCTGGATCCGATGCTATCTTTAAGGGACTTTTTAAGAACAACTGATTTAGTTTCTTTAATGATTAGTGTACCCTAAGGTTCTATTTCCTTTTTTGTTAGAACTTGATAGCATTTTAAAAAAGTTATTCATTTCACCTAGATTTTCAAACTTGCTGGCATAATGTTGTTTACAATAACCTTTTATTATCTTTTAAATCATAATCCCTTTTGAAGTTTTACTCTGTTTCATTCCTGATATTGCTTTTTTTCTTTTTCTCTCTCAGGAAAAAGCCTGCAGAAAAGCTTGTGTTATCAGTTTGAAAATCTTTTCAAAGAACCAACTTTTGGTTTTACTAACCTCTGTTGTAACTTTTAAATTTCTGTTATATATTTTCCTTCCTTTTGTTTTTATTGGCTTTTTTTTCCCGTTGTTCATTTTCTAACTTTTTAAATGGATGCTTAGTTTTTTAAATCTTTTTATTTTATTTATTTATTTTTTTGAGACGGAGTCTCTCTCAGTCACCAGGCTGGAGTGCAGTGGCGTGATCTCAGCTCACTGCAACCTCCGCCTCCTGGGTTCAGGTGATTCTTCTGCCTCAGCCTCCTGAGTAGCTGGGATTACAGGCATGCACCACCATGCCCAGCTAATGTTTGTATTTTTAGTAGAGATGGGGTTTCACCATGTTGGCCAGGATGGTCTTGATCTCCTGAGCTCGTGATCTACCCACCTCGACCTCCCAAAGTGCTGGGATTACAGGTGTGAGCCACCATTCTTGGCCTTTATCTAGTCTTTTAAGATTTGAGAAAAACCTTTGAGGTGAGGGGTGGAACCAGGAGGCTGTCCGGGGAAGAGTGTTTCAGGAAGAGGGAAAGTCTGAGGCAGGAGTGTCCTGGGTGTGTTAGAAAGAAAAGTGGAAGTGTTAGAAGTGGATGTGGTAGAGTTTCATGAAAATTTTATGATAAACATGAAAATGCCTTTACATGTGGTACTTCCCATGCTCAGATATTTATTTGGTATAACACCTGTAATGAATAGAGAAAACACTGGTCTCAGCCCCTCACTAATTTTTTGATCTGGGGCTTTTAGATTTCCTTCATATTCAGTTTTTCTATTGATAATTTATAATTGTCAGGGTTAGATGAGGCAAATGGGACTCTACCCACACAGTAGGTGCAGAGTTAATGTAGTTAAATGTTTTGAATTTAGCAGATAGATTTACTGAAGAGTGATTTCTGTTCATTTGAGTGCACGCTTCTGTGCTATGGGCATCCTGACCTTGCTATGCTTGCCAGTCTGCAAACAGCTGTAATCACTATAATCAGTAGTACCTGTGGCCTCTGGAGTCTAGTATTTTCCTCCTTCGCTCATTGTTTCACTGAGCTGGACTTTACTTGAGATGGTAATTTAATCTTCTTTCTTTGTATTCCATTGAAAACAGTAGCGATTGTTTTCACAGTTGTTAGTCTTAGATGCAGTGATACCATCCCACTAAGGAGCACTGTCTTTTTCATACATTTGATCAAGGCATTTCCTGGTCGGGCTGCAAAACCCACTGTAAACAATGCCACTTGTTAAACAAGTGATTACTTGTTTCTTATTGGACTGGTATGGTATTTTGCTATGTTGCTGACATTCTCTTCCATTAACCACTATTTCTATTTTATTGCCATCCCAGTTTTGTCCACTTTTATCCTTTAGGTCGCGGTGGGCAAAATTTTTTTGTAAAGGGCTAGGTGGTAAATGTGTCAGGCTTAGCAGGCCACATGTGGTCTTCACCATACCTAACCTTTTAAAAATGTGAAAACCATTTTTAGCTTCTGAGTATGCAAAAACAGGCATTGGTCTGGATTGACCCACTGCTGTAATTGCCAGGATTGATCCCTACTTTACACCATCCATATGTATATATAAAATATATGGTAAAATGACAGCAAATAGTGCCTTTATTTCAGGTTGAGCTGTACTTTTTCCGCACTTGTTGTTTCTTAATTCCTTTTATTTTTCATTACTTCTTCATTTTCTTCACCTTTGTGTTTTCCACCTGTGTTCTCCATGAATCAAGAAATCTGTTTTGCTTAGTGAAGACTTTGTCTTTATCCCTTTCCTTAGTTACTTAATTCATATCATTTAAAAGTATTTCCCATTCCTTGGGGCATATTGAAAGGAAAGAAGCACTTCCCTTTTTTGGATCATCCCTTTTGTTACCTTTCTCTCATTTTCCTTTACTAATAGGAATTTACCAGAAAAATCTAACGGGGCTGAGTGTGGTGGCTCATGCCTGTACTCCCAGCACTTTGGGAGGCCGAGGTGGGGGAGTTCGAGACCAGCCTGGCCAACATGGCAAAGCCCTGCCTCTACCAAAAATACAAAAATTAGCCAGGCATGATGGCATGCGCCTGTAATCTTAGCTACTCGGGAGGCTGAGGCAGGCTTGGACCTGGGAGGCGGAGGTTGCAGTGAGCTGAGATTGTGCCACTGCACTCCAGCCTGAACAACCGAGTGAGACCGTGTCTCAAAAAAACAAAACTAAACTAAACTAACAAGAAAAAAGAAAATCTGTTAACTTTACCAGATTGCTCTTTGAAATTAATTTTCTCTGTTCCTTTGCCTGATTTGAACCCCTCTATTTTGCTACTCTTTTTCACGTTATTTCACTGCAGCTTACCTGTAGCCATGAGAATAGTCATTCTCAAATATTGTTTTTATTATATTACTCCTTTAAAGACAAGTATATATTTAGATTTGATATTTAATATAGTAATTTGGAATTCGGAGAGTATTTTAAAAACCTTGTTTTACTTTGATATATTAAAAAACAGTATCTTCTGTGGAAATGAGCATGGGCTCTCTCAAATGTAGCAATGTGTATATAGATCAGGCTATATTTATTAGTGCTAGAAGTGTGTCATTTATTTCAAAAGTAAAACTAATGGTGTGTGTATATCAACACCCTATTGAGAGAATCTGAAATACTGTTCTTTAGTAGAAAAAAATAGATCGAAAGCCCATTTCTAGGGATAATATCTTGGAAGTTTTGATGCAGATCCTGCATCATATTGTAAGGCTCAAAAAAATTGTTAAATGAAAATGGTTATTGTATGATTTTTTTCCCCTTTATGCTGAGCCTTGAGGACGAGGAACTGGGAACAAAAAAAAAAAAATGAGGGGAAATGTGGCCTTTCCTTGGAAAGTTGAGCAGGGAGGTTCACAATTAATTCAATACCTCAAGTTTTGTTTAAGTAATGGGAAAAGTCTTTGTACATTTGTTTAATATAAAAAGCATTGTCACTAACTTTGGTAATGGGCAAGCGATGATCTTTGAGCCTCTGACCTTTTAGGATTACATTTCTTTTGAGTCTTCTGTTTTATTAACTTTATTTCTGAGCGCATGCTGAGATTGTTAGTAAGAGCATGCTAAAGCTAACCTCTTTTTCTTTATTGGTAGTGTGATAAGATTGTGGTACCAGGGCTGAGCCTTAATTGTAATGTATATGAATCTAAGCAGGATAATCATCAATCTGGCTTGGTATACATGACATAGGAAGTCAGGTCAGATGATAGCTGCAATTCTAGGTGGTTAACAACTTCCTTAAAAGGTGTTCAGTAATGGATTAATTTTTCTAGAAATATTAAGGTAGGTTTCTTAGAATATGACACATGGCTGTGTTTATTGTGTTCTAGTCAGTGCGTTTATTGATGGCTTGTCAACATTATGAATATGTCAGTCTAGAAGAGATGTTAGATGATAGAATTAGAGTCCAAAAGATTTCGGCATACTGAGATAATCTAAAATTTGATAGAGATAAATGTGAAGTCCTAACCCTGGGTTCTAGACAATAGTGGTGACATGTTTTGCAGGCCATGCCTACAGAGTTGAATATATTTAAGAAGTTGAGTATGTGTCTAAAATTTGATGTGGTTATCAGAAAAGTTAATCCTATCCTGCCTGCATTATGTAAGCAGAGTGTCCAGAACAGTTAAGGTAATAGCTTCTCTGTACTGTAGTCCTTGTTTTGCTTTTGGCCTCATATTATGAGATACTGAATTTGGAGGGTGATCAGGATGATATAACAAATGAGGAATCATTGAATAAACTTCAGGTGAAAACTTGTATTCAATATAATGATAATCTTTGAATATTTAAATGATATTTTGGGCTTATTACATGTAGATTCAGAGGCCAGAGTTAGAGTCAATGGGTGGAAATTAATTAGGATGCATGTTTGGCGCTCAGCCCAGGTAATAACTACTCACCCATGAGATGTACTGCCTTGGTGAGACAGTAAGCCTTCTATCGCTACAAATGCTCTGGCAGGGGCAATGTAACAATAAGGTCACAAATACTGCTGAGAGAAGCCCTGCACTGAGTGGAAGATCGGAATAGATGGCTTTCTAAAGTCCTTTTCAGCATGGCATTTTTTCAGTATTTGTTTAGATACAGAGATATTATGACTAAATGTTTGTACACATGTTTTCACCCATGCATAGTAGCTTGTTATTCTCTGCAGTTGTCTGTGCCCCTTCCTTATCCAAAACTTTCACCTGAACTCACCTTCTGGGATTGGCTAACTTTATTTTCTTTGGTTCTTTCACCTCTTGTTTTCCAGAAATTAAAATTTTGGTACAATGCATATTGTTTGACTATAGTGAATATTCTTATGAATTTAAAAGTTTTTTCTGTTGCCTTAATTTTTAAATTATAAAATATATATTCAAAAGTGTATGAAAACTAAAATGTACACATTTGATTTAATGTGCAAAATTGGAATGAGCTTTTGTGAATCTACCAAGGCAAGAAACATAATTTTTATTTATTTATTTTTTGAGACGGAGTCTCACTCTGTTGCCAGGCTGGAGTGCAGTGGCATAGTCTCAGCTCACTGCAACCTCTGCCTCCTGGGTTCAAGTGATTCTCCTGCCTCAGCCTTCCGAGTAGCTGGGACTACAGGTGCCCGCCACCACGCCCAGCTAATTTTGTTTTTGTATTTTTAGTAGAGATGGAGTTTGACCATGTTGGCCAGGATGGTCTCCATCGCTTGACCTCGTGATCCACCCGCCTCGGCCTCCCAAAATGTTGGGATTACAGGCATGAGCCACCGCGCCTGGCCAGAAACAGAATTTTAGCAGTACCATCATCTGCCAATATTTGGGGGGAACTTGTTCTGATACTCCCCTCAGATACCAAAATCTCAGAATGCTCAAAGTCCTGCAGTCGGCCCTGAGATTATGGAAGGCAGACTGTACTTCAGGGACCCCTATGTCCCTCTCTAGTTGCATCTTTCTGTCACCCACATGGTATACTGCATCTTGCAGAAATTATTCCCTTCCTTTCTTTATAGCTTATCACATATGATAGGTCCCTTAATAATCTGTAATCTGGCTTTTCATTGCTTTTGTATTTTGTATAAATGGAATCATGCTATATGCATTCTTCTTGATTTTCTTGTGCACAGCATTATATTTTTGAGATTCATTTATGTTGATGCACATAGCTGTAGTTAATTCAGTTTTACTGCTTGTTGAATTTGATTTTTGCCTGTACCACATTCTTTTGCAGTCCATTTTACTGTTGGACTTTTGGATTATTCCAGTCTTTTGTTCTCATGAATAATACTGCTGTGAACATTCTTATACATTTTCTGGTATACACGTGCAGGAGATTTTCTTATTTTTTCTTTTTCTTTTTTTTTAGACAGAGTCTTGCTCTGTCGCCCAGGCTGGAGTGCAGTGGCTCAATCTTGCTTCATCGCAATCTCCGCCTCCCAGGTTTAGGTGATTTTCATGCCTCACAGCCTCCTGGGTAACTGGGATTACAGGTGCCCACCACCATGCCCCGCTAATTTTTGTATTTTTAGTAGAGATGGGGTTTTGCCATGTTGGCCAGGCTGGTCTTGAACTTCTGACCCCAAGTGATCTGCCTGCCTCATCCTCCCAAAGTGCTGGGATTATAGACGTGAACCATTGCGCCTGGCCTGTGTGTAGGACATTTTCAAGGGCCTTGCCTTGTAGTGAAGTTACTGGGCATGTGCAAGTCTAGTTTTTCGTCAGAATGCCTGTTTTCCAAAGTTGCTGTCCCAGTAAGCTTTCCTACTGTGTCCAGAATTGGTGGGTTCTTGGTCTCGCTGACTTCAAGAATGAAGCCATGGACCCTCATGGTGAGTGTTAGTTCTTAAAGATGGCGTGTCTGGAGTTTGTTCCTTCAGATGTTCAGATGTGTCTGGAGTTTCTTCCTTCTGGTGGGTTCATAGTCTCGCTGACTTGCGGAATGAAGCTGCAGACCTTTGCGGTGAGCGTTACAGCTCTTAAAGGTGATGCATCTGGAGTTGTTCGTTCCTTCTGGTGGGTTTGTGGTCTTGCTGGCTTCAGGAGTGAAGCTGCAGACCTTCGCGCTGAGTGTTACAGCTCATAAAGGCTGCGCAGACCCAAAGAGTGAGTAGCAGCAAAATTTATTGCGAAGAGTGAAAGAACAAAGCTTCTACAGTGTGGAAGGGAACCCAAGCGGGTTGCCACTGCTGACTTGGGCAGCCTGCTTTTGTTCCCTTATCTGACCCCACCCACATCCTGCTGATTGGTCCATTTTACAGAGTGCTGATTGGTCCATTTTACAGAGCGCTGATTGGTCCATTTTGACAGAGTGCTGATTGGTGCGTTTATAAACCTTTAGCTAGACACACTGGTGTGTTTGCAAACCTCTAGCTAGACACAGAGTGCTGATTGGTGTATTTACAATCCTTTAGCTGGACAGAAATGTTCTCCAAGTCCACTCCCCAATTAACTAGACACAGAGCACTGATTGGTGCATTTACAGTCCTTTAGCTAGACACAAAAGTTCTCCAAGTCCCCACCAGATTAGCTAGACACAGAGTGCTGATTGGTGTGTTTACAAACCTCTAGCTAGACACAGAGTGCTGATTGGTGCTTTTACAATCCTTTAGCTAGACAGAAAAGTTCTCCAAGCCCCTACCTGACCCAGAAGCCCAGCCAGCTTCACCTCTCAATGGCACTTGCCCCTTTGCAGCACCTAGCCCGGGCACTCCGGCAGCCCAGAGAGAACTTGTCCCCCGATTGAACCCAGCAGGTGCTGGTCGTTGCGCCCAGTGTGGGGCCTGCCGAGTGCGGGCCTGCGGAGCCTGGGCCCACCTGGAACCTGTGCTGGCCTGTGAGCCCCTGGTGCAGCCCTGGCTCCTCCCCGCGCCTCCTCCTCCACACGTCTCAGTGAGCAGAGGGAGCCGGCTCCTGCCTCGGCCAGCCCCAGAGAGGGGCCCCCACATCGCAGCACCGGCTGAAGATCTCCTCAAGCCGGCCAGAGTGGACGCTGAGGCCAAGGAGGCCCAGGAGGCGCCGAGAGCAAGCGAGGGCTGCTAGCACATTGTCACCTCTCACTACCAGCAGAAGATGAGAATTCCCTTAGCTCCTCATTCTTGCCAATACTTGGGTTTTGTTCTTGTTTTCGATTTTTGCCAATTTCGTGAGTGTGGATGGTATCTCATTGTGATTTTAATTTTAATTTTTCTGATTCTTAATGAGGTTGAATATTTTTCACATATGTTCTTATATGTTTCCTCTTTTATTTCTATTTATTTCTTTGCTCCCCTTTCTCATTGATCACATATAATATTTAAAAAATTGATTTGTATTTACGTATTCTGGATAATATTTGTTGATTATGTGGCCTATAATTATCTTTTTGTTTGTAGCTTGTCTTATTCTCCTTATGGGGCACTGTTTATTTCAAATTCCTCAGTCTTATGTTTGATCTCCTAAATCTTTATAGTTTTTGACTTTCACATTTAGGTCTTCATCATGAATTAAGGAAATCATCAAACAGAAAAGGAGAAGAATGATGGACCCCTCCCCATTTATTCATCTTCAAAAGTCTAATTCTGTTACATCTTTTCTTCCATCCTTACCTTTTTTGGGAATAATTTAAAGCAAATTCCAGCATCAAGTCACCTTACCTGTGAAGATTTCAGTTTTGCTGATATTTTATCTGCTTGGTATATGAGTTGCTGAGAGAGGTGTGTTAAAACCTATCATGGTGGATTTGGCAATTTCTTTTCTCCTTTTCTCTTCTTCCTTCCTTCCTTCCTTCCTTCCTTCCTTCCTTCCTTCCTTCCTTCCTTCCTTCCTTCCTTTCTTTTTTTCTTTTCTTTCTTTCTCTCTCTCTTTCTTTCTCTTTTCTCTCTTTCTCTCTCTTTCTCTCTTTCTTTCTCTCTTTCTCTCTTTCTTTCTTGAGATAGAATCTTGCACTGTTGCCCAGGCTGGAGTGCAGTGGTGCTATTTTGGATCACTGCAACCTCCTCCTCCCAAGTTCGAGCAATTCTCCTGCCTCAGTCTCGCAAGTAACTGGTATTATAGGTGCCCACCACCACACCCAGCTAATTTTTTGTATTTTTAGTAGAGACGGGGTTTCACTGTGTTGGCCAGGCAGGTCTCAAACTCCTCATCTCATGATCTGCCCACCTCAGCCTCCCGAGGTGCTGGGATTACAGGTGTGAGCTACCACGCCTGGCTGGATTTGGCAATTTCTTATTATGGTTATATCAGTTTTCACTTTTTACATTTTGAGACTTAAAATGTTTAGAATTGTATTATCCTGCTGAATAAAATTTTTTATTGTTATGAAGGGATTTTCTTTAATTCCTATAATTCTTTTTGACCTAAAGTCTTTTATATCCGATATTAAATATAACCATACGAGGTTTCTTCTATACCAAGGGTGATGTATCTCTTTCACTCTCCTAGTATTTTCAACTTTTGTTATCATTTTCACATGTATCTTACAAGCAACATATAGCTGGCTTTTGTATTTTTACCCAGCCAACTACTTTTGTTATTTATTTGGAAAATGTAATCAACTTAAATATATTGTAAATACTGATATATTTTAATTTTTTTCTTATTTTATACTTTTGTCTTGCTTTTTCTTTTTCTTTTCCCTTTCTTGCCTTCTTTTGGATTTTTTTTCTCTAGTAGTTTTGAAGTTATGGATTTTCCTTCTTGTAATGGTAACCTCAGCAATTTTAACATGCATATTCAGCTTATCACAATCTAAATTTGCTTAATGTTACTGTTCTCCTTAAACACTTGAATTTCAGTTTCTCCAAACTTGTGTGCTATTGTTATCATCATGTATTTTAATTTCCAGCTAAAAAAATTTAACCACACAGAGCTCTGTTGTTCTTATATTACCCATGTGTTTAGACCTTTGTTCTTCATTTATATTTGCATCTCAGACTTTCCTTAAAGGATCATTTTTCTATTGCTTTTAGAATTTCCTTTACTGACAGTCAGCAGGTGACAAATTTTGTAAGTTTGTACTCCTTCCAAGTTCTTTTTATTTTATTATTTTTTATTCTCAAAAGATTTGTCTTAAATAGAATTCTATTCTACCTTAGCACATAGCAGGTACTATTTCACTTTTAGCTATAAACAGTTTGGCTTCAGTATTGCTTTTGAAAAGTCAGTTTTCCCTCTTATTCTTACTTCACTAAAGGTACTCTTTCTCTTCTTTCTGGCTGCTTTTATAATTTTTTTTTCTCATTATAAAATTCCACTATGATATTTCAGTATGTGGATCCATTTTTAGTAATCCTGTTTGGGATTCATTGGGCTTCTTGGATATTTAGATGAGTATCTTTTTTAGTTTTAAAAAGTTTGAAGAGAAGTTGCTGAGAATATTTTCCTGCCTCATTTTCTTAACTCCTGGAATGCTAATCAGATTCTTGTTACATCTTCTGACTCTTCCATGTCTATCTCTCGCTCTCTTTTTTTTTTTTTTTGCCCAGGCTGGAGTGCGGTGGCACGATCATGGCTCAGCGCAACCTCTGCCTCCTGGGTTCAAGGGATTCTTCTGCCTCAGCCTCCTGAGTAGCCTCAGCCATGCGCTACCATGCCTGGCTAATTTTGTATTTTTAGTAGAGACGAGGTGTCTCCATGTTGGTCAGGCTGGTCACAAACTCCTGACCTCAGGTGATTCGCCCACCTTGGCCTCCCAGTATGCTGGGATTACAGGGGTGAGCCACTGCACCCAGCCCATGGCTCTTTTTTAAATATGCACCATGTCTTTGACTCTCTGCTGTGGTCTGGTTAATTTCCTCTGACCTGTCTTCTAATTCACTTATTCTTTAGTTTCTCTAATCTGCTGTTAAATCTGCCCATTGCCTTTCTTATATCTAGTAATATGTTGTCTATTTCTGGAAGTTCTGTTTAGTTCTTTTAAAAATCAACTTCTTTTCATGTTGTTTTATCTCTTTGTTGTGGGTATGTGACTGAATGTGTCTCTGTGGGCTGAGCTGTGTATTTTTCTCAGAATTGTATCTGTGGAAAATCATTTAGGTCTAGAGTGAAATTGAGTTTCTCCAGAGAAGATTGCAATTGCTTCTGTCATTTGCCTACAGCAGGGGTGTCCAATCATTTGACTTCCCTGGGACACATTGGAAGAAGAATAATTGTCTTGGGCTGCACATTAAAATAAACTAACAATAGCTGATGAGTTACACACACACACACACACACACACACACACACACACACCCCTCATAATGTTTTAAGAAAGTTAATGAATTTGTGTTGGGCTGCATTCAAAGCCTTCCTGGGCTGTGGGTTGGACAAGTTTGGCCTAGAGCCTCTTCTAGTCCTTGACCCCTTAAAATTAATTCTGGGTTTGAGATTTTTCAAAACAACCAAGTAGTATTTTAAGTTGTAATTATCTGTGTGAGGGCTGGCTTATGGCTTTGAATTCTCAGGTAAGCTGGTTTTCTTTTCGTTTTTCAAAGTTATGGGTCAGTGCAACCTTTTTAATTTTTTAAATAGTCCCTTTGGAATATGACAGCTCATTTCCAGTTTACCTTCATGCTGAGGGATACACACACACACACACACATGTGTATTTAAAGATCTAACTTTTTTAGGATCTCCAGACTCCCTGCTTTAGGTGGGTCAGTGTTCTTTGTCTCCGGTTCCCAGGGGCCATCTTAGGTGGATCAGTGTTCTTTGTCTCCTGTTCCCAGAGGCCTTGTATTAGTCTGTTTTCACGCTGCTGATAAAGACACTGGGCAGTTTGCAAAAGAAAGGGTTTAATTGGCTGGGGAGGCCTCACAATCGTGGCGTGGCGGAAGGCAAAGAGGACCAAGTCACATCTTACATGGATGGTGGCAGGCAAAGAGAGAGCTCGTGCGGAGGAACTCCTATTTTTTAAACCATCAGATCTTGTGAGACTCATTCACTGTCATGAGAACAGTGCAGGAAAGACCCACCCCCATAATTCAGTCACCTCCTACCTGGTTCTTCCCATGACACGTGGGAATTGTGGGAGTTATAGTTTAAGATGAGATTTGGGTGGGGACACAGCAAACCATACCATTCCCCTGCTTGCCCCTCCCAAATCTCATGTCCTCACATTTCAAAACCAATCATGCCTTCCCACCAGTCACCCAAAGTCTTATCTCATTTCAGCATTAACTCAAAAGTCCATAGTCCAGCATCTCATCTGAGACAAGGCAAGCCCTTTCTGCCTATAAGCCTGTAAAATCAAAAGCAAGTTAGTTACTTCCCAGATACCAAGGGGGTACAGGCATTGGGTAAATACAGCCATTCCAAATGGGAGAATTTGGCCAAAACAAAGGGGCTATAGGCCCCATGCAGGGCAGTCAAATCTTAAAGCTCTAAAATGATCTCCTTTGACTTCACATCTTGTATCTGGGTTATGCTGATGCAAAAGGTGGGTTCCCATGGTCTTGGGCAGCTCCACCTCTGTGGCTTTGCAGGGTACAGGTGGCTCTACAGGGTACAGCCTCTGTCTTGGCTACTTTCATGGGCTGGCCTTGAGTGTCTGTGGCTTTTCCAGATGCACAGTGCAAGCTGTCAGTGGATCTGTCATTCTGGGATCTGGATGACGGTGGCCCTCTCCTCATAGCTTCACTAGGTGATGCCCCAGTAGAGACTCTGTATGGGGACTCTGACCCCACATTTCCCTTCCACGCTTCCCTAGCAGAGATTCTCCATAAGGGCCCCGCCCCTGCAGCAAATTTCTACCTGGGCATCCAGGCATTTCCATACATCCTCTGAAATCTAGGTGGAGGTTCCCAAACCCCAGTTCTTGACTTCTCTGTACCTGCAGGCTCAACACCATGTGGAAGCTGCCAAGGCTTGGGGCTTGCACCCTCTGAAGCCACAGCCCCAGCTCTACATTGGCCCCTTTCAGCCACAGCTGGAGCAGCTGAGATGCAGGGCACCAAGTCCCTAGGCTGCACAGAGCATGGGGACCCTGGGCCCTACCCAGGAAACCATGTTTTCCTCCTATAATAGGAGGGGCTGCCATGAAGACCTCTGACATGCCATGGAGACATTTTCCCCATTGTTTTGGGGATTAACATTTGACTGCTTGTAACTTACGCAAATTTCTGCAGCTAGCTTGAATTTCTTCTCAAAAAAATGGGATTTTCTTTTCTATCACATGGTCAGACTGCAAATTTTCTGAACTTTTAAGCTTTGCTTCCCTTGTAAAACTGAATGCCTTTAATAGCACCCAAGTCACCTCTTGAATGCTTTGCTGCTTAGATATTTCTTCCGCCAGATACCCTAAATAATCTCTCTCAATTTCAGAGTTCTACAGATCTCTAGGGCAGGGGCACCAATCTCTTTGCTAAAACATAACAAGAGTCACTTTGCTCCAGTTCCCAACAAGTTCCTCATTTCCATCTGTGATCACCTCAGCCTGGAGTTTATTGTTTGTGCCACTGTCAGCATTTTGTTCAAAGCCATTCAACCAGTCTGTGGGAAGTTCCAAACTTTCCCACATTTTCCTGTCTTCTTCTGAGCCCTCCAAACTGTTCCAACTCCTGCCCGTTATCCAGTTCCAAAGTCACTTCCACATTTTCAGGTATCTTTTTGGCAGCACCCCACTCTACTGTTACCAGTTTATTGTATTAATCTGTTTTCACGCTGCTGATAAAGATATACCCGAGACTGGGGAAAAGAAAGAGGTTTAACTGGACTTACAGTTCCACATGGCTGGGGAGGCCTCACAATCATGGCAGAAGGCAAGGAGGAGCAAGTCACATCTTACGTGGATGGCAGCCGGAAAAAAGAGTGCTTGTGCAGAGAAACTCCCAATTTTAAAACCATCAGATCTCGTGACACTCATTCACTACTATCACGAGAACAGCACAGGAAAGACCTGCCCCCATAATTCAGTCACCCCCCACCAGGTTTCTCCCACAATACATGGATATTGTGGGAGTTACTATTCAAGATGAAATTTGGATAAGGACACAGCCGAACCACATCAGGCCTGCAAAGCCAAAAAATTGGTAATTGAATTTACCCAGTTTGGCAAATGCCTTCAAAGTGAAAATCAGCTTTAGAGAGCTCAGTTGACCCTTCTCTGTTCCTGTGTTCCTATAACTTCTGTCCTAAGTATTTCTGACTTTCTTACCAACTTGTGAATGTATTTAAGAGAATGTTTTAAAATGTTTGCCCAGTATTTTCTGTTGTTTTTATCAGGAAGGTTAGTAAAGGTTCCTAGTCCTCTGTGTTGCTGTAAACAGGAGAATCTCTATATTTTTACTTTTGTTTCTCTATTCCCAACTAGATGGTATCATTCTTGAGGGGAGTGATCTTGCTTTGGACTTCTTTCGCCTTCTCCGTAGTACAACACTCAGTGTTCAGTGGACATTCAGTTACATAGGTAGACACGTAGCTAGAAAACACTTTTGAGGGTTTCCATTTTACATATTTCATATCTATTATATTTTTTAACCTTCCCAGTTATTTGGTAAGGTAGGTTATTTATTTATTTAAGACAGGGTCTCACTCTGTCCCCCAGGATGGAGTACAGTGGTGAAATTATGGATCACTGCAGCGTCAACCTCCTAGGCTTAAGTGATGTTCCTGCCTCAGCCTCCCAAGTAGCGGAGACCACAGGTACACACCACTGTGCCTGGCTAAGTTTTTTATATTTTGGTCTCAAACTCCTGGGCTCAAGTGATTCTCCTGCCTTGGCCTCCCGAAGTGTTGGGATTACAGGCATGAGCCATCATGCCTGGCCATTTTTACTACCTCCATTTTACTGATCAGTAAACTAAGACTTAGAGGAAGAATTTGGACACAAATCTGGTGATAAGTAGGGGTAGAATTTAGATTTGTGACTATTGATTCATAATTCTGTGTCCTTTCCACCATGCCATTTTGCTTTTTAGTTAATGTCATTGATATTTGACATCTCCTGATTACTTTAGCTAGATATGAAAATTCTAGAGAAACCACTGGATTCATAATATCTTGATGAAATTATCTCTAAATCCTCACCTAAATTTTTTTTTAGATATTTGTTTAAGCTTTTATCAGTAACTTAAAACAATATATTGACTTCTGTTACAGAAAGCAGAAGAATTGGTCTTTTTTGTTGTTGCTGCATTGTGAAATATTTTTGTTGTAAAATATAGGTAATTTTTGTCTTTTCCAACAGGTGTGTATGTAATATAGATTGCAGTGGATACAGTTTTAATCCTGTGTGTGCTTCTGATGGGAGTTCCTATAACAATCCCTGTTTTGTTCGAGAAGCATCTTGTATAAAGCAAGAACAAATTGATATAAGGCATCTTGGCCATTGCACAGGTAAAATACATTTTATTTATTCAGAGACCCATCTTTACTATTGTATACATATAATTGTATATTTGTATACATTTGGTAGTGTTTCAAATTTGCAAAATGAGAAATCCTTGAAGCTTTATTTTATTACTTTGTATTTCAGATTTTTTTATTACTACTTTAGTTTTTTTCATTTATTTTCATCTTTTCAAGACATAAACCATACTTCTTGGTTTTTATTTAGTTAGTTCTTGGTTACTAACTGATCCTAACATGGAATTATAATTATTATTTATAGTTCTAATGTCATCTCAAATTTGGAATGATTATAGCTGTTTAAGAGTTAGATAACTTATTTTAATTTCAGTAAAACTATGTTATTACCATATATTTGTTAAACCTCTTTTTATACAGCATAATAATTTACTTTGTTTTCCCATTATCTGTATCATTTTTCCCTGTACATATTATGTGTGATTACAGATTTTGGTGTGAAGTTAGAGAATGTAAAGAAAATGTATTGCCTTTTGCTTAAAATTATTTTGCCCTTCTCGCTTTTGTTATAGCTTAGAAACCATGATACCATATAAGAAGGAGTTTTTGTTTTCCACCCCTACTAGAAATATTCAGTCTCTAAAGCCAGAGATTCCCAATTTTCTTTCCTCAGTAATATTCAGATGAGCTGGGAAGATGGATTATTTCCTCGGTCACATATGTGGGCCAGGCACATATTCATGGACTAGGATTGTACATCTTTCTTGCTTACTGGTTCCCTTCTTCCTCTCTTTTTAGACTTATTAAAGGGATATTATGTTTTTATCTGAGCTAAAGGGAAAAGGTTGTAAGCCAAAATTTGGTACATTATATTGGTTACAAATTATTTGTGACACACTACACAATTGATTGCAGTACTTCTGGTCTAAACTATCAAAGAATACCCAAGAAGCTCATCAGACAATTTTTAGGTAGGAGTTGAGTGTGGGCATGATAGAGGACACCATTTGCTGACAGGGATCCCTTGTGGTTAGATGTCCCACTTAGCCTTGATCTTGAAGAAGTATGGTCCCCCCACCCCAATGGAGTGGCATTTAGAACTTGGATGGGAAGACTAGCTTAAGGAAGGACTATGTTCTCTGAGGAAAAGATGCATATTTGAATGATACTCCTTGGAATTTCAAGTTCAGAGCACTTGATCAGTGTATTAGTTCATTCTCACATTGCTATAAAGAATTACCTGACACTGGGTAATTTATAAAGAAAAGAGGTATAATTGGCTTGCAGTTCCACAGGCTATACAGGAAGCATGGCTGAGGGCCTCAGGAAACACAATCATGGTGGATGGCAAAGAGGAAGCAGGCACATCTTACGTGGCAGGAAAAGGAGGAAGAGAGAGCAAAGGGAGAGGTGTCAAGCACTTTTATAAACAGCCAGATCTTGTGAGAACTCACTCACTATTATGAGAACAGCAAGGAGGAAACCTGCCCCCATGATCCAGTCACCTTCCACAAGGCCCCTCTTTCAACATTGGGGATTACAATTAGACATGAGATTTGGGCGGGGACACGGAACCAAATCATATCAGTCAAGCTTGAGAGTTTAATTGAAATGCATCCTTTGGAGTGATTGGGCCTTAAGTTTTATCTTAGTTCCCTCTGTAATCTTTCATCCACAAACTTAACTGTGTCTTTCCTTTGCCTCCCCCACTAGTATTGGGAAGCTTGTGCTTCTAAACATGTGGCTATGGCTCATTTATAGTCTTCCCAGTCCAGGTGCAGTTCTCAAATCAGGGGTCATTTTTTATAGTAAGCGTTTCGTAACACAGCTGAGAGTCCCCATTTATCTTAATCTGATGTTTCCAGGGTAACAGTGGGTAGGAGAAGGTAAATCTTGAGGCAGTTGTTTTTTAGAGAAAGAAAGGGTTAACCCTTTCTTCTCAGAGTAGGTGTTGTTTTAGTTTGCATAGGAAAGAGTTTTTAAAGGAGGTGACATTGGAGCTGAAGTATAGATGAAACTGACTATTCATCATGCAAAGAGCACGCAAAGAGCACTTATGCCTGGGATGCCTTGAGGCCTCAGACAGAAATGACATAATTGATTTAGAGAATGGTAGACAACGTGAGCAGGATAAGGGGACAGAGGTTAAGAAGAACTTGGAATGATTTGGAATTATTGGGCGTATCATGATACGACTTAACCATTGTATATATCTTAAGTTGAGAACCGTTTTCTCTTACAGATACAGATGACAGTAGTTTGTTGGGAAAGAAAGATGATGGACTACAGTATCGACCAGATGTGAAAGGTACTGAATCATGTGTCTCCAAATTTTGGCCAGCTATGGAAATACGGTCACTAGCTGTCCTTATTAGTTTTGTTTCCATTATAACAACACCTCTAACTTTGCTCTCTATAGTAATATACATAACACAGTTAATTAGTATTAATAGTAACGGAAACAGCCAAAGTGCATCTCATTTTATAAGGTTCTCTCATATGTGCATTCTTTGATTAAAGTTTGTATTGAGATAATTTTAGATGTACATGCACTTGTAAGAAGTTATACAGAAAGATCTCCCAATATGTTTTATAAAAATTCTCTTTACTCCTCTAGAGTCTCCTGTTAACATGTGGCTGATGCCCAGGTCTTTGAACCTTTTTCCTTTTGTCTGAAACTCTTTATTTCCTTTCCTGATTAATTCCTTCTTATCCTTTTAATCTTAGCTTAGACGTCATTTTATTTTGGGAAATACCCCTTGACTCTTAAGTCTATATTAGATACCTTTCCTGTATACTCCCTTCTCTGAACACTTAGCCCACTCTATTATAACTGCCTTTTTATTCATCTGTAACCCCCTCTAGGCTATGAGTTCTGTGAGGAGAGGAGAACCTGTCTGTCATGTTCACTCTGTATCCCTAACCCTAGCCGAATATCTGGCACATAAGTAGGTACTCTGTGCTTGTCTGAAGAGTGGATGTGGCTCAAAGAAGCAGTAGGTTTTATTTACACAAGGTCTCATGTAGTAAAGGTCAGAGCAGAGGCTGGATTCCAGGTCCCTTGACTTCAAGGCCGTTGCTCTTCTTGCTTGTTTTCACACCCATTATTTCGTCTGATTCTTATAACTGCTCTGATAGGTAAGGACCAATGGGAAGATTGAGGATCAATGAGGTTGTATCTGGTTGACTGAAACAGGCCTATATCTTTGCCCTTCTAGGCCAGGACCTCTATATAATCACAGGGGCATCATCTATCCATTTGTTTGGTTATACCATTAAAAGATATGTGATCTACCTTTTATACCAAATTTCTAAACAATATGTAAAATGGGAGTGATAATAGTACCTGTTTCATACAGTTTCATAAAAACTAAATGAGATAATACGTGCTAAGTGCTTCGAACAGTGTCGGATATACTTGTAAGTGTTCAACAAATGGTAGCTGTTATCATTGAGTAATTTGTTACTTCTCTTACTTGAATCATATCAAACCTGAGTTAGATGAGCTCTGAAATATGTCTAATGAGGCTCAAGGATAAGACCAAAGATGGGGTGGGGGTTGGGACAAGGTGGAGCTTAGGAACAAAGTGAGAATGTCTTCATAATAATAAAAAGGATGGTATGAGCTCCTGAAATATGTCTTCTATGTTGATACACAATGCTGTATTTAAAATAGAAAATTTCCTGTATTCTCGTAGGAGACAAAATAGGTCAGATTCAGTTTTATTCACTATATTGATAGTACTTGACTAGAATAGGAAGGCGATTTTTCAGTATTTGGAAGCTCATACTTAGGGCAGTTTGGGGAATTGTGTGTTCCAAAGCACTTGTGTGCCATTGATAATGGATAGTTTAGAGCCTGGGCCACTTTTAAGACACTGAAAATCTTTTACACATAAAAATTGATCTCTAATTTAAATGAAATCATCATAGTTAGTAGATATAATTTATTATGTACCTAATTTATACTGGCCATTTTAGTGTTTCTAGTTAGAAAGATATCTAAAATATATGCATCTTTAAAGATCTTGTGATATAGTAAGTGCAGATAACCAACTTCTAACAAAGTAGAAACTGATTATTGCTATACGTATAGTACAGTTTAAAAGTGCAATGGGAATTCAGAAAAGTCAAGGTTAATCTTTGGTGGGGAACAGTGGGAATCTGTGAAATGTGGAAGAAGTGGAACTTGAGTGAACCATGAAGGATGAACAGGAGTCAGAAGGATATCTAAGGAGGATAGGAGAGCATGAGCATAGATATGCACACAACGTTATGACAGGATGTGTTGGAGAAAGGTAAGGATTCCTTTCAGCTGGAGAATAGGAGGCTTAAGAGGTAGAAGTGGAAGGCAAGACTAGAAAGATAGCTTGGTGCCAGATTGTGTAGTGTTGAATTCTGTGCTACTCTAGGGAATTTAGATTTTATTTGTGGGCAGTGGGGAATCATTAATATATTTGAAAAAAGCAAGGCTACAAAGTTAACCATTTGAAAGAAGGATACCTGGCAGAAATATTGTGCATATTGTACACATTGGGATGGAGGCAGGGATATCAGTTAGGTAAAGTCAAAAGGAATATACATCTTCTTAGATATGAGAGACAGAGTTAAAAATGACTTAAGACTTCAAGCTCAGATGGCTTAGATAATGAATTCTGTTCACAGAACTAAGGATATTAGGTAGGTGAAGGTGTTTGGAATAAAGTAAGGGAGGAGTTGATGGTGGAGATGGTTGATTGTATTTTTGAGTTTGAGGTGCTTGTGGAACTCATACAGGTCACTTTGTTCAGTATAAATTTGTGAATCGTCTTTGGATATAGAGGTGATAACTGAAGCCACAAGAATGAATGAGAGAGAGTTGTATTGTCTGTTATAGTAGCTACTGGCCACATGTAGCTATTTAAATTTAAATTTAAATGAAATTAGCTTGGACAGCATGGTGAGACCTTGTCTCTAAACAAAATTAACTAGTTGTGGTGGTATGCGATGTGGTCCCAGCTGCTCGGTAGGCTGACGTGGGAGGATGGCTAGAGCCCAGGAGGTCGAGGCTGCAGTGAACTGTGATCGCACCACTACTCTTAAGCATGGGAGACAAAGCAAGACCTTGTTTTGAAAAAAAAAAAAATTAAAAGCATACTAGCCCTATTCCAGATGTTCAGTAGCCAGATATGACCAGTGACTACTATATGGGACAGCACAGACACAGAACATTTTCAGAGTTGAAGAAAGTTCTGTTGGATGCACTATTATTTAGAAAGGAGAGAAGGCCCAACTTGGGATGAAGCAGAAAGAGGACTGAGAGGAAGAAAATCAAGAAGAGTACACAGAAGCTATGAGGGAAAAGATGACCAGTAGCTTAAAAAGCTACAGAAAGGTATTAGAAGACAAGGACTAAACTATGCTAGAATTTGAAGACAAGGGGATCATTGACAATCTTGGACCAAGTTTCTTCCATGAAGGATGAAAGATGAAACCCAAATCGTAAAAGTGTTCTCATAGGAAATAGAGGTTAAAAGGTAACTCTGTTTTTATTGTGTGTGTTTATTTATTTTTACCTCATTTGCTTTTATTTTATTTTTTGTTCTCACAGCGTTTATAGGAGGCCCTTAGTAAATGTCCACGTCTGCAACACACAGCCAAGATTGGGTAGGTAAGGCAGTGATCTGGGGATGGAGGCTACAAAATGAAAAGCAGGAACACAGCACCAGCAAGAAGCTGGAAAGATTGGAAGATAGTGCTCAGTAAGAAATGTCTTTTAAAACTTAGCTTTTAGAGAAGAGTGCTCATGAAATGGAGCATTTGAATGTCTAGAATAGCTGCTGAATTAGAGCTTTTCTTGGGCTGTTGGAAAACTTGTGGTAAATATTGAAATTGGAGTGTTAGAAGGTCTGTTGTAGATGTTGAAGTCATAAAGGATATGATTGAGCATGAGTTGTATGGGTGATGGGTATGTGACATTTAGAAAACATGTATCTATGATATATAAACAGAATAGTATAATAAACCTCATATACCCAGTACCCACCTTCAACAGTTACCATAAAGGATATGATTGAGCATGAGTTGTATGGGAGATGGGTTTGTGACATTTAGAAAACATGTATCTATGATACATAAACAGAATAGTATAATAAACCTCATAAACCCAGTACCCACCTTCAACAGTTGTCAGCATTGTCATTCTTTGTCTGTATACCTCCACCCATGTGATTATCATTATTCTCATTTTATAGTTTTTAAAGATGTAATTTATAGCACTGAAATGCACAAATCTTGATCAATGGATATACTTCACATATACCACACCTTATAATCAATACCATTTCCACCTGCAGGAAGTTTCTTTGTGGTATATGACATTTTAATGTGACCATTTTGATTCAAAAATATGCTCATACAGCCTATAATCTAACCATACCACCCTTTTTATTATTATGAAGACATTCTCACTTTGTTCCTAAGCTCCACCTTGTCCCAAACTCCACCCCATCTTTGGTCTCATCCTTGAGCCTCGTTAGTCTCTCCTCCTGCTGCTGGCCAGGGATACCTGAGATAGCGAGGTATTGATATCATTTCCATTAATGGTGACTGTTTAGATATTTCGGTCCAGCCCTTTTGATATGCCCTTTTAAAAATGATTTTGACAAATATGCCTCATCAAAAGGAAAGACTGTGAGCCAAACGCTAAGATCAATGAAGGAAATCAGAGAATGTCATGGAGCTTGGTGGAGAGTCATGCAGAGGATGATTAGCAGGCTCCTAAGAGAGGAAGGTGCTGGGGAGCTGAGAGTGGAATGCTGGGCTGGAAGTGACAGTGGTGAGCACATCAGGGGAAGAGGGAAGGAAGGGAATCTAGGAAGTAATATGGTGTTGGTACATCAGGAAGATGAAAGGACTATTTTCTAAGGGAGTAGTTGAGGTAGATGAACTTATTCATGTTAGAAGGGGTGTTTCTCTGAGCACAGTGGGCAGGCTAGGAAAGGAGGAATCAGGGCTGGTATGGAGGACAGTGGGGTTTAGAATTGGGAGAGTGGGAGGCATTGGAGTGTGGGCAGTAGTTTACATAGTGGAAGATAATTCCTTAATGGAGTCCAAGCAGACTGTGGTTAGGGAAGGATGTGTGGAGGGATATGTTAGTGATGAAGGCTGGGGGGTGCATGGTAGTATAGGGGAAGCAAGACAGAATATTTTGAATTTTTTAACTGTAGAGATTTATAGAAATAATGAGTCCTAGGGTTACTGATGCAGTGTTGATATAGTTGTGACCTCGGCAGTTTACCTTCCAGGTATGTGTCTCCATTGCTAATAGCAACTCCTCATGCTTTATTTTGGTTGTACACTGTTGGACCAGGACAGATAGCCAGTGGAACAAGCCTTTGCAGATAAGCCATCTGGTACTGGGTTTTTTAATAACATCATCCCTTAGAACCACAACTATCCTTTGTATTTGAAAACACTGCAGCTGGTGGTGGATTTGTTTCTGAATGCCTCTGTGGGTGAAAGGAGCCATTTGGTGACCAAGTATACTTTTTGTATTGTACATACACACACACACACACACACACACACACACACACTGTTCAGAGACTAGCAGTTGCAGTTGTTCATGGAGCCTGTCACCACTTGACTAAGGGCTTGTTTAGGCAGGATCATTCTGTGCTCAGTTCTTACTGTGTGCGGGTGACATCTCTGCTGTTGTTTCTGAAACCATGTTATGTTACATCTTTTGAGCTTTTCTATTTTTCCTTTTTGAAGTTGGCTAATTTACTTGGCCTGGAGAGCAGGTGCTTGGCCATTCTGCTTTTTATCTGTTTCCTACACATCTCCTAGGATAGCTTGGAGAAATAATACTGTAATGGCTAAGAGCTTGCCCTCTGGAGTCAGACTTGGTCTGTGCCTACTAGCTGTGTGTCTTGATTTCTCTGAGCCTCATTGATCACATCTGTAATTAGGGACAGTAATATCTACTACCTAAGATCACTATGAATATTAAACACTGTGTTACTGAGTTCATTGTCAGTATTATTATGGTTATTTTTAAAACTTTTGTTTCCTAGTTTCATGTTCAGTAACCTGGCTGTGCTCAACAGTCTCACCATTGGTGAGTTAGTTATCTATCTTGCCATTTAATATTATTGTGCATAAGTGACATCAGTAGGATATTTTTTCATTTAATAGTTATTAGTCAAGTGCCCCACCATGTGCCAGATGCTTTCACGTATTTGTGTTATTTAGTCCTCATAACAACCAAGTTTATCCTCATTTTGCAGATGAAGAAGCTGAAACTGCAGGAGTTTTGCCCATATAGAATGGCAGAACAGTGACTGGAATTCAGACTTTCTGACCCTAAATGCTGCTACTTCCCTTTGTACCATGATTCCAGAATTCTTTTCTGCCTCCTTGCTTTCTTAATTACCTTCATATATTTAATCCCCTCTGAGCTATTACCTTGGTGAACCTTAATACTTCTTCTCGAGCCTGGATCTTTTTCTAAGCACTGGTTTCACATACTCAGTTGCCTTTTACTTACTTGTTTGTTTTGCCATTGCTTCAAACTTGTGGAACTACCATAGTGCCTGGAACATAATAGATGCTTAAAAAATACTTTTTGAATGACTGGAGATCTAAACTTGACCTCAGCTTACTACATTCTCTCTACAGAACCCCCATCGTTAGGCTCACATTTGGAGTCATTTTTACATAATTCTGTATTACAAGCATCTTCAATAAAGAGAACAGTTTTGTTCTACTGAACACTTAAATGTACAGGGGTTAGTACTGGGTACCACTCTTCAAGATAGTTGTAAATTGTTGGAATAGGAATGGGACTGGGGAAATCTGAGCTTAAAAATAAAAGATTGGTTAATAGAGGGGAGAGGGTAAACAGATGTGGGGAAATCTGCCTGAAGTTGAAGCGAGATTTCATTCAACATAAAGAAAATCTGATGGTATTAGAATGAACCATATTATGAGTTTTGGAAGTGTTCAAATAGACATGGGCTCTGAGGGTTATAAAACTAAAGATACTCCTTTATCAAACCAGATAGCCTCCAAGGACCCTTCCAGATCTGAGTTTCTAAGCTCATTCACTTTCCAAAACATCTTCAAACCATTTTTATTTTTTCTGTGTGTCTAGTGTCTACTCCTACTGCTGAGATTTAGCTTAGCTTTTTATTGCCACAAGTTTGGATTGTGTACTAACCTTCTTTATTTTTTTGAGACACAGTCTGGCTCTGTCACCTAGGCTGGAGTGCAGTGGTGCGATCTCAGCTCACTGCAACCTCTACCTTCTGGGTTCAAGCGATTCTTGTGCCTTAGCCTCCCGAGTAACTTGGGTTACAGGTGTGCACCACCATTCCCAGTTAATGGATTATGTATTAACCTTTTAATTGGTCACCTGATAGATCTATCAGGTGATATATATATAATATATATGTATAATATATATAATATTTTATATATATATATATAAAATCTTCCTAGTTCCCCTGCCCCATTATCTTGTATGCTGGTATCCAATTAATTATTTTAATATCTTTATTGAGATGCCATTTACATGCCATTAAGTTCACCTGTTTATAAAGTGTGCAATTCAGTGGTTTTTAGTATATTTACAGAGTTGTAAAAGTGTTATCATAATCTAATTTTAGAACATTTCCTTCACCCCTAAAAGAACTTCCACACCCATTATTAGTCACTCCCCATTCACTTAACCACCAGCTCTAGGCAACTATCTCAACTAATTTTCATGTAAAACCCGGCTTTCCTTGTGCTGTCTTCAAAAGGCCTTTAGTGTCTTCCTTGTCCATATGATGAAGAAGACATGTCTTACCTGGAATTCAAATTTTTCCATAATCTAGTTTCAGCCTACTTTTCCAACTTTGACGTATATCCTTCCCCAGTCTGAATGTATCATACTCTACCTAGGTTGCTACTCTTTGTTCTTGAGAATGCCATGTGCATTATAGCTTCCCTTTGGCTTCCACCGTTCCTCTGTCTAAATCTATTTATGCTTTGAGTCTTAACTTGAGTCCTACCCTATCAATAAATCCTTTAGCCTCCAGTGAGTTCTCCTTTCAATTTGAACTTCCATAGCACCTAGTGTTATAAAACCATCTTTTGCCGTTTAATTGTAAACTGCCACATGGGACCCCTTCCCTTATGTTATTCAGCTTTTCATGTGTATATGCTGATTTTCTGAATTGACTTTAAGCTTCTTGAGGGCAAGGACCATGCATGCCCCCTTTTTTTTTTTTAAATATCCTCTGTAGCTTAGCTGAGCATGTAGCTATGCCCAGAAATAGTATGTATGTTTAATGGGATGAATAAAGTTGGCATTGAGCGGAATATTAGACACTGTGAATTTGGATGTTGGCAGAAGTTTCAAAGCCTTATTAGACATGTTCATGTTTTATATAGCTTCACTTTGCCTACAGCTTGATACCACATTCTTTCATTGATTCATTCAGTGTATGTTTATTGGTGCCATACTTTTCCTATTAATTTCTCAAAACCTTGTTTTTTTTTTTTTATTTTTTTTTTATTTTTTTTATTTTTTTTATTCTTATTTTTTTTTGAGACGGAGTCTCGCTCTGTCGCCCAGGCTGGAGTGCAGTTGCCGGATCTCAGCTCACTGCAAGCTCCGCCTCCCGCGGTTCACGGCCATTCTCCTGCCCTCAGCCCTCCGGAGTAGCTGGGACCACAGGTGCCCGCCAGGGTCGCCCGGCTAAGTTTTTTCTGCTATTTTAGTAGAGACGGGGTTTCACCATTGTTAAGCCAGGATGTCTTGATCTCCTGACCTCGTGCATCAGCCGGGGGGGGGTGGGGGGTGGGGGCTCTCGGCCTTCCCAAAGTGCTGGGATTACAGGCTTGAGCCACCGCGCCCGGCCACCAAAACCTTGTTTTTAATTTAGTTAACTTTCTCTGACTGCTTTCACCTAGCTGAGTTCTCTGATAGCTCTCAGCTCTGCGTTATCCTTGAAATTCCTTGCTGTTTAAAGAACTTCCTTATGGTACGTTAGTACATTACCACAGCCTCTACAGACCTGCAGAGTCCTATTACTAGGACTTTATCCTTATAGGACTTTATTATCATAGGTTGGTGCATAACCTTATTCTCTATAGTCCCATTGTTATACCCTTTCATGGCCATGTTCTGGGAAATGCTATGGGAGATGACCGCTTTCCTCAGTTCACTTATGGCCTGATGGGGAATGTAGAGTGGCATTTTTAGTTTAAAACTGTAGCAGGAAAAGTATATTTGATTTCAGTTATTTGGTTTCTGATAAACTATTTCTCATCAAAGCTAAATTACTTTAGGAAAGTCTTCTGCTTGGATCACAAGTATTAATAAATAAAAGATATGATAATTAAGTTTTGACCTCTGTTAGGAAACACAGGATAGAACTACTACAGACAGTCTAGTTCATGAAGGGATTCAAGATGGAAACTTTTATTGGATAATAATTTTGTCAATGGAAAACAACAAAGATACAATTTATAACTGTTTTTTTCTCCCTTTACCAGGAGAAAATTAGAATTTATTCATTTAACAAACATTTGTTGAGCACGAAATAATACTTGGTAATACTTATTTGTTAAGTACTTATTGTTTGTCAGGCATTGTTCTAAGTTCTGTACACACTTACATATTTAATACACTAAATATATTATCTCATTTAGGCCTCAAAACAACTCTACAAGAAGTAGACGTCATTGTCATCTTCATTTCTCAGATTAAGAAACTGAGGGCCAGAAATAGTTAAGTAACTGCCTTTAGGTCACACAGCTAGAGAGTGTTGTAACCAGGATTCAAACCTAGGCAGTCTGACTCTAGAGCTGTGTTCTTAGCCATTATGTGTACTACATTCTAAGTGTTAGGAGTTATACAGAAATGAATAACACAAGCAGCCAGATTATTAAGGAGCTCGCAGTCTTATAGTAGAGGCTGACTTAAAAAACCCAAATAGCAATAAAACAGGCAGTACTGTGAGTGTTATAATAGAGGAGTAAGTGCCCAGGATCATAGCAGCCCAGAAGAGGGCTTGATTTCTTTTGCCATGGCAGAATTATAGTCTGGGAGCTGGAGGAGACTTTATAAGCCCTTTGACAACAGGATATGTTTTCATTTTTATATTCCCAGCACCTAGCAGAGTGCCCAGCATATATAAGGTGATCAGTAGATGATAAATTAGTGATCTGTTTTGCACTTTCCATTATGATAGCTACTAGGCTTATGTGGCTATTGAGCACTTGAAATGTGGCTAGTCAGAATTTAGATCTTTTGTGGGTGTAAAATATCAGAATTTGGAGACTTATTTTAAAAAGTAAGAATATTTCAATTTTTAATATTGGTAATATGTGAAAATGTTATTTATTGGCTATACTGGATTACATTATATGATTAAAATTAATTTACTTGTTTCTATTTACTTTTTAAAATCTGGGCTACTAGAAAATATAAAATTACATATGTGTCTTGTACTATACCTATGTTGGGTAGTGCTGGTCTCATTCAGCTCCCTCAGAGAGAATAAGTGATTTGAACAAGGCCACAAAGCAGTAAAGACATTTTTTAAATTGAGAATTTATATGTTAGATTCCCTGACTTTTAGATCTGTTCTCTTTCTAGGCATAAATTAAATTAGCACAATGTAAATATATATACTTTGAGGAAAAATAATGCCATTTTGGTCTGGTTTCTCTCTGCTTTAGTTCCACTATCACTGACCTTAATAATCATTAAGGTTTTTTTCTGTCTATATGTAAATTTTTATCCTCAGAAAATCTGTATTTTTGGTTCTCAGGGTTTTTTTACACTTGACGCTTCTATTCTCACTTCTCCCTTGATCTTCCTTTTAATCTTCCCCATACACATACATACAACTCACTATTTCATTCCTTAATTTGTTTCCATTAACATTAAAAAAATTTTATTAGCACCTTTTATTTGTATTTTGGGGAGATAGGCCCTGTGATGTTACATGATGTGCTGTATAAATAGCTGGTTGTTTTGGTGGTATTTTACTTGCATTTGTTATCTCCTTTAATCCTCTCAAAACTGCATGAAGTATAGGTCCTGTTATTCTGAGTTTACAGTTATGAGGTCTCAAGTTTAAGAGGGTAGTATGCTGAAGGTACGGCTGTAGTGCACAGAATCTGTTAGCTAGAACTGTGTAAGAGAAATGGCAGGAAGCCTGGGGATTTTTCCTGCACATTGGACAGGCATGTAAATATTGGGGAATTCTGGGTCCTTCGAGCTTAGGATTAATGTATTGGTGCATATACCAAAAAAAGTATAAAAATTCATTCCCAAATTTATTTGTGTATGTGTGTGTGCATATGTGAGCATGTGATGTATACATGGAGAATGACTGAATGAGTGAATGAATCTGATTGGTTTTGAAGACCAAGTTGCTATGTTTTCATCTTTCCTGACCCATTCCATCTCTCCTTCCTGACTCTCTTCCTTTTCTTCACTTCAGTTCAAATCATTATACTTAAGTATGAGCAGATGTTCTTCAACATGTTGATAGTGTTTTATTTTTGGAGAGCGAGATCTCAGGTTATTTTGAATTTCTTTTTTAACCTCTATATTATTTGAATTTTTAAAATAATGACCATATACTAAGAAAACTATATGAAAAGAGCAGCAAAGCTATTTTCACTTGGGAAAAAAATGAATGTGCTTGATAATTTTCATTCCAAAAATAAACCTTTCACCCTAAAATTCCAGAATCCCATAACTTGCTCTCTCTCATTCAGTGTTCTTTGGCTTTAATTTCATAGCCCTCAAACAGATGATTAAGTTCATTCCCCAAAAGCCATTTCTGTGTACACCATCTCTCTGTCACAGAGGTGAACTTTCTTCTAGAGCTAGCTTTTTTTCCTTTGGCAAAGGTGTTTAGTTTTCTTTGCCATATTGTTTTTAAACAACAGTAATTCTTAGCGGTCACATTCTGCAAGTATTTTTAAATGCTTTGAATCTAAACAGTTTACCTGCTGTGTTTATGGCATAATAGGAATTAGAAGAGACCCTGGATCTTATCTAACCCCTTATCTGATAAATTTTCTTTTCAAATTGCCAGTAGGTGGTTGACAGCAGGTGAATTCGTTTGCTGTTTCAGAACATTTGAAAAGTCCTTATTTTTCAGCTTGCGTTTCATTGTTGAACGATCTGGTTTATGTTCTTTTAAGATGCTAGTGATCAAAGAGAAGATGTTTATATTGGAAACCACATGCCTTGCCCTGAAAACCTCAATGGTTACTGCATCCATGGAAAATGTGAATTCATCTATTCTACTCAGAAGGCTTCTTGTAGGTAAGTCAGTGCTTCCAGATGAGTGGTGAGCATTTTTTTTCATCAATGGTTGTTGCTCTATAGAAGGGAATGAAATGTAGGCTAAATATTACCAAAAATTAGTGTTTATTTGCAGTAGACAAGTAAAAAAATAAATCAGCAGCATCATTTGGAAAACTGGCAAGTAATATGCAGAAAACAAAAAACAATTTTTAAAGGGCTTTGAGATTATAGGCAAATTTAAAATATAATACTATGCATTTTTAATATAAAAAATAAATGTGCCATATTCCAACACTATTTTGGTTTTTAGGCAATCTGTCACAAGGTGGTTGAGGGACTAAAGACTGTATTAAGAACAGAGAACGTGTAACTCAAATAAAATAGGTGCTAAAATAGATTTCTAAAAATAAGGGGATGGGGATGAAGAACCAGGTGTGAATTGAGAGATGAAAATGGAAAGGGCGTAAATCCTCAACTCCCTGATTCCAGAGAGGTTATGTAATTTGTTCAAGGTCAACAGCAAGTTAGAAATAGAGCTGGGAAAAAACTAAGTCTCAGACTTTCCAATACCCTACCTAATGATCTTAGTGTTTTTTGCTGCTCTTGCCTGTCTGTGGATACACCTTTTTGCTGCTGCTGGTAGGAGCTCATCATCTACTTGATGTTGGTCTAGTTAGCCAGGTGATGTTTCTATAGACAAGGGGACATTGCTGTCATTTTGCTTACCCTTGCCTCCTGGAGTTTGACCAGATCCTTTTTTCCTTTCTTAGTCAAAACATCAAAACATGGAGAAATAGTATACTTTTCTTTTGTTTGGTCCACCTAGAAGCCAGTAAATCTTTCCAAAAAGTAAGAGGAAGCAATTGGAAATCCAGTATCTTGGGTCCTTATACTTCTTTAGCTCCCTGCTCCTGATTTTTTTCCCTGGCCTTTCTCCTGCTTAAAAAACAAGAAACAAAACAAAACACTATAAACTGTTAATGGTTGAATAGTTCTTTGTTAAGACATTTGCTTTTTCCTGATTGAAAGTTCTCCTTGTCTTTGAAGAACCCTAGCCTCCTCTTCTTTTTTTGTGAACATTTAAAAAATCCAGCTGTATGAATGATAACAGGCCAGGTTTTTTTTTTTTTTTTTTTTTTTTTTTTTT
>NW_016807975.1:4207493-4252102 GCF_001698545.2 Rhinopithecus bieti | reverse complement strand
TTTTGGATACAGAGTCTTGCTCTGTCTCCCAGACTGGAGTGCAGTGGTGCAATCTTGGCTCACTGCAACCTCAGCCTCCATGTTCAAGTGATTCTCCTGCCTCAGCCTCCTGAGTAGCTGGGACTACAGGCACGTGCCACCATGCTTGGCTAATTTTTTGTTTTTTGTTTTTTTGAGATGGAGTCTTGCTCTGTCACCAGGCTGGAGTGCAGTGGTGCGATCTTGGCTCACTGCAACCTCTGCCTCCTGGGTTCTAGTGATTCTCCTGCCTTAGTCTCCTGAGTAGCTGGGACTACAGGCATGTGCCACCATGCCCAGCTAATTTTTGTATTTTTAGTAGAGACAGGGTTTCACTATGTTGGTCAGGATGGTCTCGATCTCTTGATCTCATGATCCGCCTGCCTTGGCCTCCCAAAGTGCTAGGATTACAGGCGTGAGCCACTGTGCCCAGCCTAATTTTTTGCATTTTTAGTAGAGACGGGTTT
The DNA here is from genome assembly GCF_001698545.2 of Rhinopithecus bieti. Classification (NCBI taxonomy): domain Eukaryota; kingdom Metazoa; phylum Chordata; class Mammalia; order Primates; family Cercopithecidae; genus Rhinopithecus; species Rhinopithecus bieti. The sequence goes on along the minus strand of NW_016807975.1, from coordinate 4,251,617 downwards.
TGCTGTGTTGCCCAGGCTGGTCTTGAACTCCTGAGCTCATTCAGTCTGCCTGCCTCAGATTCCCAAAGTGCTGGGATTACAGGCGTAAGCCACTGCTCCTGGCCCAAGCCAGTTTAAAAACGAAATCTTACAGTGGGCTCTTCATGTTAGTCCTATAGTGGCATGGATAGCTTGATAGAGGTTTGGATCTTGTCCTCTTAGGATGGACATCTTTCAAGATACTTAAATGAAGGATGAGAGAGAGGATCATGTTCTGGTAATGATGTGATACCAGGTCATTTTCTAGTATTTTACTAACTGAAAGTAAGAGGATTGAATGGTGTACAGGTTAAAGGCTTTGGAATTGGATACACTGACTTGGCCAATTATTGTCTGTGTGTTCTTTGGAAGTTACATAAAATACCTAAGCCTCATTTTCATCTTTCTTAAAGTAAAATAGTAATAGTACCTATCTCATGTTGTTAAAATTAAGCGAGATAATATATGTAAAGTGCTTAGCCTAATACCTGGTATGTAGTATGTACTTAGTGAATAGCAGTTGATATTATTAGACTGTAAGCCCATTAGGGGCCCTTTGTTTTGTTAACCAGTATTTTCCCTGTGCCTAGTGTAGGACCTAGCCCAGTAGGAACTCAGTAAATATTTTTGAATGACGTGTGATGATGATAAATTTTTAAGAGGAGTATCGGCTGGGCGCGGTGGCTCACGCCTGTAGTCCCAGCACTTTAGGAGGCCGAGGCGGGCGGATCACAAGGTCAGGAGATCGAGACCACGATGAAACCCCGTCTCTACCAAAAATACAAAAAATTAGCCGGGCGCGGTGGCAGGTGCCTGTAGTCCCAGCTACTCAGGAGGCTGAGGCAGGAGAATGGCGTGAAGCTTGCAGTGAGCTGAGGTCGCGCCACTGCACTCCAGCCTAGGGGACAGAGCGAGACACCGTCTCAAAAAAAAAAAAAAAAAAAAAAAAAAAAAAGAGGAGTATCTTAAATGCCAAAGAATCCCTTTTCTGCACAATTATAACTCCTTAAAAGCAGCTGATCTTTTTCTTTTGTCTGAGTCTGTGCAGTGTCTATAGGAATCAGGCCATGATACTTCTGCTAGTAGGTAGGTGTGTTTGTATAGCAGTAAACAGGTAAGGATAAACAGCTTTTAGCTATAGTCCTATTATTAGGTTAAAATCTTCTGGCATTATGGTACCATTGATTTTTTGTTTTGTTTTGTTTTGTTTTTGTTTTGAGATGGAGTCTTGCTCTGTCGCCCAGGCTGGAGTGCAGTGGTGCAATCTCGGCTCACTGCAACCTCTACCTCCCTCCCAGGTTCAAGCGATTCTCCTGCCTCAGCCTCCCAAGTAGCTGGGATTATAGGTGTGTGCCACCATGCCTGGCTAATTTTGCTATTTTTAGTAGAGACAGGGTTTTGCCATGTTGGCCAGGCTAGTCTCGAACTCCTGACCTTGGGTGATCCACCTGCCTTAGCCTCCCAAAGTGCTGGGATTACAGGCGTGAGCCACCGCGCCTGGCCTGATTTGTTTTTTTGATTGATTGACTGATTGATTGATTGACTTATTAATGCCGAATTCTCCCTGATATTGGGGTGTCAAATTCAACTATGACAGAGATCCAGGGATCTTGCCTTTAAAAACCATACAACCTGGTGGAAGAGACTGACAAGTAATTACAATATGAAAAATGCTATCATACCCAGGTATACATGAGGTGATTTGGGACTTCAGAAAAGGCATGTCAGCCTGAAGATGGGTGGGGGACATTGTTGGAGGAAGAGTCAGATCTTACAGGAACATCTGGCCTATCCCAGGAGCTTGGCTTTTATTTTAAAGGCGGTGAGACACCATTAGAGGATTTTAAGTAGCAATGATGCGATCAAATCTGAAAGTCACTCTGGTGACATTGTGGAAAGTAGATTAGAAAATTTAGGAGACTTAGTAAGAAGTAAGGGCCTGAATTAAGTATGAAGGAGTTGTTGTGAGGCTGATAAAATAAATAGATTGCAGAGAAATCATTAGGTGGTTGAACTCATAGATGTTGGTGACCGACCTGTTAGGTTGGATATGAGCACGAGAACCTGGGGTTGGTGGAGGTTAGTGGGATGAAGAGTCAGGAGAGTCTCCTGGGTTTCTGGCTAACACAAGATTGAGTGGGAAATGCATTGGGAAGAGGGAGAAGGTTTGAGGGGAAATGATATATTCAGTTTGACGTGCTTGGTCTAAGATGACTGTGGGATATCCGCTTACAGATGTCTGGTGGGCTGCTGGATATATTTTAGTTTTGGAACTGATGAGAGAGATGTGATTGAAGACATACATTTGAGAATCATTCCCTCTCTAGCATATCCATTTTACTTTCTACCTAGCAATTCTTCTATCCCACTAGCCCTCCCGTTTATTGATCCTATCACCTTTTCAGTGTCCCTCACTCCCCGGATATTCTCTTTCCCTCCCTCGTTAGTGTAAATTCCATGGCCAGTCATTGTAGTCCCTTTGCATTTGAATCCCTCTTTCCTCTGTTGCTTCATCATACTCACTTGCCAAAACTGTAGTCCTGGTTCCTCCCAGCTCTCCACCTACTGCATACCTATACATGCAGCTGATCATGGCTGTCAGTGAAAAGCACACCACCAGGTTAACTAGTCTCACTGACATATCTATAGGTCTCAAGGTGGGCCCTTTATGCTGCGCCGGCAGTCATTCTACACCTGCAGTTTATGCATTCTCCTCCTCTCCTATAGGATTTCTTTGTACCTTCTCATCTCTCCTCAGATTAGCCGTACCTCCTCTCTCATCCTCACTCTTGGCTGTTGATCTTCTTTCCAAGTTTACTGAGAAAATGGAAGCAATATGAGAAGTTGCACACACTTTCACTATCACATACCAGCAATCCTCTCCCTTTTTCTCTGTGTCGTAGAACTTGATATCAGTATATCTCATATATATTGATAAACTTTTATTTTTTCCATCTTGGAAAAAACTGCTCATTCTCATTCCCACCAGTTACTGTCCTGTTCATTTACTTTCCTTCATAGAACTCGAAAGAGTTGCCTAAAGTCTGTCTTCAGTTCCTCACTTCCCATTTCTCTTGAACTCACCCCAACAAGCTTTTGTCCCTAACACTCCACTGGGACTGTTCTCATTTCTAAATTCAGTGGTCAGTACTTAGTCTCAAATTACTTTTGAATGATCAGTAGCATTTGACACAGTTGATCACCCCCTCATGTGTGATATGCATTCTTCACTTGGTGTCAAGAATTATACTGTCTCTTGTTTTTTTCCTGATTTGCTGGACATTCCAGTTTTCTTGGCTGCTTCCCCCTTTGCTCCCTGACCTCTCAATGTAGTAGTGTACTCGGGTTTAGTCCTAGTCCTTTTTCCTTAGAGATTCTGTCCAGTCTCAGGGCTTTCCATGACATATGCTAATAACTCCTAATTTACATAAATCCCAGACTTCTCTGCTGAATTTGAAACTCGTAGATCCATCTGCCTCCTTTACATTTCCACATGGATGTCTGACACCTCAATCTTAACAGGACTAAAGCCGATCTCCTGATCTGTTCTCCCTCCCTTAACCTGCTTTACTTGCCACCTTCTTCATCTCAGTTGATTCCAACTCCATCTTTTCAGTTGCTCAGACGAAACAGCCTCTGATGTATCTCTGTCTTCTCTTTCTTATCCAATCAGCTGGGAATTCAGTTTCAGAATATCTCCAAAATTTGATTACTTCTCACCATTGTCAGTGCTATTCCTAGTGCAGGCCAATATTTCCCTGGGATGTTTGCAATAGCCTCCGTGATTGTATTCTATAGTCCATAATCAAAACAGCACACAGAGTGAGTGTCCCCGCCTTTTTTCTTTTTTCCTTTTTTGAGACAGGGTCTCACTCTGTTGCCCAGGCTGGAGTGCAGTGGTGTGATCTCAGGTCACTGTAGCCTCTGCTTCCTGGGTTCAAGCGATTCTCATGCCTCAGCCTACAGGCATGCGCCACCACACCCGGCTACTTTTTGTATTTTTAGTAGAGACAGAGTTTCACCACATTGGCCAGGCTGATTTTTGCATTTTTTAATAGAGATGGTTTCGTCATTTTGCCCAGGCTGGTCTTGAACTCCTGACCTCAGGTGATCCACCTGCCTTGGCCTCCCAAAATGCCGAGTGAGCCTTTTAAAATAAAAGCCAGTTCATATCATTCCTCTGCTAAAACCCTTCCAGCGTTTCCTTCATCTCACTCAGTGCAGAAGGCCCTACTTAATTTTGTTTCTTCACCTCTCTGTCTGGCTCTCCTCCCCCTCACCCCCTTCTCTCCAGCCACACTTGCTGTTCTTGGGCATGCCATGCATGCGTGGGTGCTCCCACCTTAGGGCACTTGCACTGGCTCTTCCTTTGCTTGGTATGCTGTCTTCCAGTTGTTTGCATGGCAGACTCCTCACCTCCTTCAAGTCTTTACTCATATGTCACTTTCTTTTCTTTCTTTCTTTCTTTCTTTTTTCTTTGAGACGGAGTCTCTCTCTGTCACCCAGGCTGGAGTGCAGTGGCAGGAATTTGACTCACTGCAAGCTCTGCCTCCCGGGTTGACGCCATTCTCCTGCCTCAGCCTCCCGAGTAGCTGGGACTACAGGCGCCCGCCAGCACGCCCCAGCTAATTTTTTGTATTTTTAGTAGAGACAGGGTTTCACTGTGTTAGTCAGGATGGTCTTGATCTCCTGACCTCGTGATCCACCTGCCTCGGCCTCCCAGAGTGCTGGGATTACAGACGTGAGCCACCGTGCCCGGCATATGTCAATTTCTTAACCTACCCGGACTGCCTTATTTAAAATTGCAGCCTTCCCTTCTTGCAATTTTCCTGGCTCATACCTGGTGTTTGCAGTTTCCCTTAACACCCCACACCCCACATTCCCTATAGTATCTATCACCTTCTAACATAACCATTTAATTCACTTCCCTTGTTTATTGACACTCTTCTTCTGGTAGCTGGTAAGCAGGCCAGGGATCTTTATCGATTCTGTTCACTGATGCATCCCAAATGCTCACCACAATAGGTGGCACATAGCAGATGCTCAATAATTGTGGTAAATGAATGTGTGAATGAATTCACACATGAGACAGTGGGAGTGAATAAGATTGCCTGTGGAAGGTGTTTGTGATGAAAGTAGAAAGTGGAGGACTGAATCCCTGGATCTGCCTTTAATCAGTAACAGAAGAAGAAGTAATAACCTAGAAGTTAGTGCTCTAGGTATTAGGAGAGTGTATTAGTCTGTTTTTACACTGCTGATAAAGACATACCCAAGACTGGGCAATTTACAAAAGAAGGGATTTAATTGGATTTACAGTTCCACGTGGCTGTGGAGGCCTCACAGTGATGGGGAAAGACAAGGAGGAGCAAGTCACATCTTATGTGGATGGCAGCAGGCAAAGAGAGAGCCTGTGCAGGGAAACTCCTGTTTTTAAAACCGTCAGATCTCATGAGACTCATTTACTATCACAAGAACAGTGCAGGAAAGACCTGCCCCCATAATTCAATCACCTCCCACTGGGTTCCTCCCACAATAATGGAAGTTGTGGGAGTTATTATTCAAGATCGGATTTGGGTTGGGCATAGCCAAACCATATCAGATAGTATAACCGAAAGTCAGTTGGAGAAAATAATACCCAGGGAGAACTGCATCGATAATATATGGCATATTCATTCTTTTTGATACTCAGATTATAATCTTTGGCTTAAGCCAAACCATTAGAGAGCTGCATATCTAGGACATTGTTACAGTTCCCTATGGAACTGCTTTTATTTTACTGAGCTTTGACTATTGTCCATTAGCTTATCATGAAGGACATTATTTTGAAAATCTCATGAGACTTCATTATATCATAGAATTTACTGCAGCTGTGTTGTTGAGGATACTGTTCTTTATGTTAGAAGGTGCCCTCTTTAAATGAGGAACAATGAGATTAAGTTCCCTTAAGTTTCATAACAGTAACAACTGTGCTTCTTTTGAACAACTTGTTTGATTACTGTACTTCTTTTGAACAACTTATTTATTTTTATTTTATGGAGATTGTATTTTGTGTCAACTGTCCTACTACTTTTCCCTCCCTCCCTCCCTCCCTGCCTTCCTTCCTTCCTTCTCCCATTGGTGTTTAGTATATGCACAGAGTTGTGCAACCATCACCACAATCAATTTTAGTACATTTTCTTCTCCTCAAGAGGATACCTCATACCCTTTAGCTTTTACTCCTAAATCTTCTCATGCTCCCTAGCCCTAGGCATCCACTAATTTATTTTCTGTCTCTGTAGGCTTACCTATTCTGGATAGTTCATGTAAATTGAACCATATAGTATGGGGTCTCATGTGTCTAGCTTTTTTCACTTAGCGTAACATTTTCCAGGTTCATCCATGTCATAACGTATATCAGTACTTCATTCGTTTTTGTGGCCGAATACTGTTCTATTGTATGGATAACACCACATGTTTTTAATCTACTCATCATCAATCAGTGAAAATTTAGGTTCTTTCCACTTTATGGTTATTATGAAAAATGCTGCTCTGAATGATCATTTGCAAGTTTTTGTGTGAACATGTTTTAATTTCACTTGGGTAAAGTTTAGTGGTAGAATTGCTGGGCCAAATAGTAACCCAGTGTTTAACATTTTGAGGAACTGCCAGACCGTTTTCCAAAGTGGCTGCACCGTTTTACATGCCCTACAGTACCTTCGTCAACACTTGTAATTATCTGACTTTTTGATTTAGGCCATCTTAGTAACTATAAAAACTGGTATATATGTTGGCTTTGATTTTTATTTCCATGATGGCTAATGATGTTGAGCATCTTTTTATGTGCTTATTGGCTATTTGTATATCTTCTCTGGAGAAACGTCAGTATATATCCTTTACTCTTTTATTTTATTTTTTGGCTATGATAGAGTTGTGTTAGTTCTTTATATGTTCTAGATATAAGTCCCTTATCAGATATATGGAACTTACATTTTTTTTTCCATTTTGTGAGTTGTCTTTTTACTTTCTTGATAATGTCCTTAAGAACAAAAGATTTTAATTTTGATTTAGTGCTACTTATCTTTTGTTGTTGTTATTGTTGTTGCTTTTGCTTTTTGGTGTCATATCTAAGAAATTGTTGTCTAATCTAAAGTGATAAAGATTTACTCCTATGTTTTATTCTCTTTTAAAATTAAATGTATTTAAAAATTGACAAAATTACGTATATATATAATGTACATCGTGTTTGGAAAATATATACATTGTGAAATGTCTAATCAAGCTGATTAACATATGCATTACCTCACATCGTTACCACTTTTGTGGTGAGAGCACTTAAAATCCTCAGCATTTTCCAAGAATACACTACATTGTTAACTATAGTCACCATGTTGTACGCTACATCTCTTGAACTTATTCCTCCCATCTAACTGAAATTTAGTATCCCCTGACCAACATGTCCTCAACCACCTCCTACCACCCCAGTTCCTGGTAACCACTATTCTACTCTACTTCTATGAGATCAACTATTTTAGGTTCCACATATGAGTTAGATCACTTAGTATTTGTCTTCTGTGCTTGGCTTATTTCACTTAATATAATGCTCTGCAGGTCCATCCATGCAAATGATAGGATTTCCTTCTTTTTTTTATGGCTGAATAGTATTCCATTTTGTATATATACCTCATTATTTTATCCATTTATTTGTTAATGGACACCTAGATTGAATCCATATCTTAGCTATTGTGATAGTGCTGCAATAAACATAGGAGTGCAGATATTTCTTTGATATACTGATTTTATTTCCTTTAGTTATATACCCAGTAATGAGATTGCTGGATCATATGGTAGTTATATTTTTAATTTTTTGAGGAACTTCCATACGATTTTCCATGATAACTGTATCTTATGTTTTTTCTTCAGAGTTTTGTAGTTTTAGCTCTTACATTTAGATCTGTGATCCATTTTGAGGCAATTTTTGTGTGTGACACGAGGAAGAGGTCTAGCTTCATCCTTTTGCATGTGGCTATCCAGTTAGCACCATTTGTTGAAGAGACGATTCTTTCCCCATTGAGTTATCTTAGCACCCTTGTCGAAATCAATTGACCATAGATGTATGGGTTTATTTCTAGGCTCTCAATTCTCTTCCATGATCTATATACCTGCCCACTGCTTGTGGTTTTTTTTTTTGTTTGTTTGTTTGTTTGTTTGTTTTCTGGGAAGCATAGAGCCCAATGTGAAATGTACTGGGAAGTGTCTAGGAACTTCAGGGACTGGATTGGTAGACTTGTACCACCACTGGATTTCCCTGTTTCCCTCCTCCCACATTTCTTTTTTGTTGTTTTAATGTGTGCTTTGTGATAAGCTGCCTCAAATTCTTTTGTTAATGAGTTGTGGGACATTAATAAATACTATTTTTGTACTTCAAATGTTTTATTAATCAGTTCTAACTGAAGACTGGCTAATTTATACATTTCACTGCTGTCAGCTTAAAAATGTAAATTGTCTGTTAAGTGTCTTAAATATTTCTCCCTGTCAAATTATCATCAGCTGATGCAGTTCCCTTTTTTATCTACTTTTAATTGGAATTCAGATAATTTCTAAGATTAGCGCCTACAGCTTATCTCCTTGACTGCTTGACATTGTTTCTGTCATTAATAACTTATTTTCATCTTACCCCTGCATCTTACATGTTTATATTTTATACACTAAAAAGTGTCTTGCATATAATTTGATGCTATGTTCAGGAACTGTAAATGTTTATACCTTTTTTTCCAATAGTCTAATTTTCAGGTACCTAGCCCTAAGCAATAACACTAACTATAGAAAGGTGCCTATTCACCAAGGTGTTTACCACATCTAATTTATAATTGTGAAAAATTGAAAATAACTGACATGTCTTAGAATTGGGGATAAGCTAGCTATATTATAGTCACTGGATGGAGTATTTCTATTTTGAAATTATATGTGTATCTATTTTGAAAAAAATGCTAAGAAAGTAGATTTTAGGTGTTCTCACCACAAACATGATAACTATACGAGGTAATGCATATATTAATTAGCTTGATTTAGCCATCCCACAATGACTGTACATTTCCAAATACCATGTTGTACATCAGCGGTCCCCAACCTTTTGTCACCAGGGACTAGTTTCATGGAAGACAGTTTTTCCGTGGACTGGGGTTGGGGTGGGGTGATGGTTTGGGGATAATTCAAGTGCATTACATTTATTGTGTACTTTGTTTCTATTATTATTACATGGTAATACATAATGAAATAATTATACAACTCACCATAATGTAGAATTGGTGGGAGCTCTGAGCTTGTTTTTCCTGCAATTAGACAGTCCCATCTGGGGGTGATGGGAGACAGTGACAGATCATCAGGCATTAGATTCTCATAAGGAGCAGTCAACCTTGTGTGCGCAGTTCACCATAGGGTTTGTGCTCCTATGAGAATCTTAATGCCAGTGATGATCTGAGAGGAGGCAGAACTTGGGTAGTAATGTGGATGAAGGGGAGTGGCTGTAAATACAGAGAAGCTTTGCTTACTTGCCCACCACTTACCTCCTGTTGTGTGGCCTGGGGGCTGAGGACCCCTATTGTACATGATAAATATACGTAATTTTATTTGTCAATTTTTAAGCAAATTTAATTTAAAAAATGAAAAAAAGGAGGAAATCTTTGTGGCCTTAGATTAGGCAATACTTTTTTAGATTTGACACCAAAAGCAAAAGCAAGAATAACAAAATGGGTGTATATTAACAATATTCAGCAACTTTAAAATTAATGTGATATAACTTAGATGAAAGAAGCACTATGTAGGCATATCAAAAAGACAGTAGGGAAATATACAAATGACATTTTCCCCCCAGATTGTAGGAAAGTGCTTGATTTCCTATTCCTGTTTAAATTTTATTACTGTTTTGTATTTTTTAATGTAAAAGCTTGGGAGTATCAAAATTTGTAATTTTCAGAGGAATATATATATTTTCCTTTTCAGATGTGAATCTGGCTACACTGGACAGCACTGTGAAAAGACAGACTTTAGTATTCTCTATGTAGTGCCAAGTAGGCAAAAGCTCACTCATGTTCTTATCGCAGCAATTATTGGAGCTGTACAGATCGCCATCATAGTAGCAATTGTAATGTGCATAACAAGGTAGGTAATGATGTAAGAAATATCAACTTTAAATTAGAGGCAGGCAACTGTTTATTTATAGATGCTTTGAGGCCACCAATCTATTAGGAAAAATCCTATGATCAGTTCCCAGAGGTTTTCAGTGGTCTCTCTCTATCCTTCTTCTTTAGAATACAGGCAAGGACTAATTCCTAGTCTTACAAGTATATCTGGGTGACAAGCAGAGAGGGAGTGAGAGTAGTCAATGAGATAAAGGAATTTAGGGATCTGAGAATTGTATACAGTTTTCGAGCACTATATTCTGGGAAAATAATATTAGTAGCAATTTTTTTTTCTTTTCTTTCTTTTTTTTTCTTTTTTAAGAGACAGGGCATCACTCTATCATCCGGGCTGGAGTGCAGTAGCAATTAGAGCTTACTGCAGCCTCGAATTCCTGGGCTCAAGTGATCCTCCAGAGTAGCTGAGACTGTAGGTGTGAACCACCATGACTGGCTTAGAATTTCTAGAATGGTCTGCACATGCATAGAAGAGCCATGCAGAAAATTTTAAAGCCCTGCACAACTGCAGGGTGTTTTATGCCCTAAGAATGTACTTTACTCACAGTTATAGTAAGAAAGGAAGAAATCAGAGGCTGAAGATAATTTTATTGTGATATCACTGTGTTAACATTACTTCATTTTCTGGATTGCAGCAATAAGTAATAAGCTTTAAAATTCTCTGTTATAAATAAAACCATTTGTCATAAATTAAATGACTTATTTGGATTGCAATGGCATAAAATGAGTCTTTTCTAAACTGAGTGGAAATACATAAGTCAGACTGAACTGGACTTGAGAAAAGTCAGAGTAAATCCAGCAAGTTCGTGTTGTCTTTGTGCTTTCCCAGTCTAATGTCTTTTCTTCCTGCTTACCTCTTTCTTTAAGATACAGTTCAGAAGTCTCATAAGCATCATATCTCCACTTCCCTGCATTATTCTGGGCAGAGGGTTGAAGCATTACAGATATTGGCAGGCCATAATGGATTTATGGCCCTTCTATCCAAGGTCTGTATAGAAGCCAGACCTTCAGTAGTCTCAGCCATCTGGAGCTGAAATGATAAATCTAGAAATGATAAAAAAAAGTTCTCCAAGTAACAGATATTTTTCATAACACCTAGGCACTAAAGTCAGTGAGCTTTATTTCACAGAACAGATGATCTGCCCTTAGGCAAGACTACTGAATATAAAATTGGACGGTAGATCAAAGTAGGCGCATAATCATGTAACAAATAATGATAACAGGGAGAGAAGATAGGGAAAAAACATTTAACAGCAGGACTGGCTATAGCCATTTAGTGTAGACTCAGAGGTTAAGTAATTTGCCTGTAGTCATCCAACTAGTAAGTGGAATTGTCTGGATTTGGATTCAGTTTGATTCCCATTCAGTCTTCTTTCCACTGAAAGGTTCCATGTTGAGTCATCTTGGGAAACATCTTTGCCCAATATGACCATGTCATGGGAGCAGGGTTCAAACTTGATTTTGTAGCAGTTTAGGGTTTTTGAGCAGGGAAAGGACTTGGTATAACCATTTTTTCAGAGTATTAATGAGTCATCAGAAAAATTCATTGGAGTAGTGAACATGTGAGGTAGGGGGAAGACCATTTAAGACATTATTAGAGTTAAATAGGAGTGAGGTAACAAATGATTTGGAAGGCAGAAGAAAAATTAAGGTAAAGTAAGGGAAGATGTTTGAGGCCTGGAGATAGTGCCTTTGTTTGAGACAGGATCTCACTCTGTCACTCAGGCTGGAATGCAGTGCATGGTCTTGGATCATTGCAACCTCAACCTTCTGGGCTTACCTCAATCTCCCGAGTGGCTGAGACTACAGGCATGCGCCACCATGCCTGGCTAATTTTTGTATTTTTTTTGTAGAGACTGGGTTTGGCCATGTTGCTGAGGTTGGTCTTCCACTCCTAGGCTCAAGTGATCTGCCTGCCTCGGTCTCCCAAAGTACTGGGATTGTGCCCAGCCAGATAGTGCCATTTTTAAGAGAATCAAAGGATGTTAGAGTCAATGGGAAGCAACTTTGAGTTCAACTCCTTCATTTAGAGAAGTCGGGAAACTGAAGCCCTGAGATAAGAAGTACCTAGGTCTAAGGTCCTAGAGCTACGAAAGCCCCCTTACAACAGTCCTTTACCCAACTCTGTCCTTCAGTGCTATAATGCTCAACTACTCAATTAAAATTACCTGGCAGGCCATTTTGAAGTAGGTACCCTCTAGTTTATACTCCAGATCCCTCCTTGTTGCCCTCACAGCCACTTAGACATCACAGTGTATTTCTAACTGTGTCACAGTGTCTTCACTGCCCACTGTCTCTAACGATTGAAGAGTCATCTCATTGAATTTATCACAGATTTCTCCTGGAGGCCTGTCTTTTTATTATGGTATTTCCTCCCCTAGAATGTCTTAATGTCTTGCTATCTTGGATTTAGAATATTCAGAATATATATGTACTTATGGATTTATTTCCATTGAATTTTTAAGTATCTCTCCCATACAGTCCATTATGGGACAGCTGTTGACATATACCATGGCGGCTGTCATATGGGAGGAATCTTCTTTAAAAGGATGTTCCCACTGACTTGTTTATCAAGACTGCATGAGTCAGTTTTTCTTCTTTTCTTCTTGGAATCTCCTCTCATGTTTTCAGACTCATAGAATGACAGATTGGCAGGAACCTGGAACATCACCTTAGCTAAACGCCCTGATTTTATAGATTTAAAAACCATGGCACTAAGAAATTGGAACTTTTCCAAGGTCATGGTGAGTTAGTGATAGTAAAAGAGGGTTGCTTGATCTGTCAACTAGTTTTCTCATTTATGAAATGGAGATGATTCTAACTCTATCTACCTCATACTTTTAAAATGAGGATTAGTGAGGTAAAACCATATACAAAATGGAAGTATTGTCAACACTTTTAAATCAAGGCAAAGCTGTACTCTTTGAAATTGAACAAAATGAGGAGTACTCATTGTTATAAGACTTTCTTTCCAGTTTGTAAATTTCTTGCTGGCAGAGATTTTAGAACCTAGTCCGACTTCTAATTTATTTTTTACATTTAGGAGAATTGAGGTTGCACAGTTAGTTATTAGCAGAGCCCAGAATTCATCTCAGCCCCCTTATTCCACATTGCAAAGCACAGCACCTTGTGTTTGCAATCTAGTGTGCAGGCACAAGAGCAGTTCCAACACAGTGAGATTTGTACTGCTGTTGAGAAACATGGTAAAATGAGAGCAGAGTTAAAGAATGTCCCTCATCTTCAGTGTGGCAGTTGCTTATGGGCTTCTGTGGTTTGGCCCAGGAGGGTGTGGACAGCTTCTTTTGAGTCATTGTCTAAAATCAGTAGATATTCCTGTGTATTCATAGCTGAGGTTAATAAGCACACTTCTTCCTGATTTCTGCCTTCATCTAACCTGTTCTTGTCAGTTTTGAGCTGTCTTGTCATAATGCTCAGGGAAAGTACATAGGCCAGAGTCCTTTCTACTGCAGGGGTTTCATATTATCAGTCACTGTGACTAGGGAGTTTCTAGGCTGGAGGAAGGGTGGGATAGCTGTCAGAGGTGCATATATAGTAGCATAGACACTTGGAATGAATTTTGCTTGTGCCAGTACCTATATTACATATCTAATCCTCTCAACTCCCAGCTTTGTAGGGGAGGTAGCGGTCCAAATTGTGTTCATCTTCATCTTGTCTTGCAACAGATACCGTCTCATTTCCCTTTCACGTAATTGCTTGCAATGTGGCTTTGTGTGCAAAATGTGTATTACTTTGGAAACATTTGAAATATCCTAAACAAAATCATCAAAACAATATTTTTCTCTTTTTCTTTTTTTAATGCAACAGAAAATGCCCCAAAAACAATAGAGGACGTCGACAGAAGCAAAACCTAGGTCATTTTACTTCAGATACATCATCCAGAATGGTTTAAACTGATGACTTTTATATGTACACTGACCATGTGATGTACATTTATTATGTCTTTTTTTAAAGAATGGAAATATTTATTTCAGAGGCCTTATTTTTGGACATTTTTAGTGTAGTACTGTTGGCTCGTATTTAGAATATTCAGCTACGACAGTTTTGGACTGTTTAGTAGTCTTTGTTTTATGTTTTTAAATACAGAAATTGCTTTCACAAATTTGTACCACATGGTAATTATGAGACTTGTTCTTTACCCATGGAATGTAATATTTTTGCAAAGATGGACTACTTCACAAATGGTTATAAAGTCATATCCACTTCTTCCACAATGACCACAGCAAATGACCAAGCATGAACTAAAGGTAAAGATGTTTACAGATTACTTTTCTTACAAAAAAAAAAAAAAATCTAGAAGACACTGTGTTTAAATAGATATCTAAATGTTTTTGAGATTTAGTAACTGATTTTTTAGACACTGCCTATCGCATGAACTGTAAAGCTGTGTGTGTTAGGTGTAAAATATTTATAAGATATATGGACTGGGGAATTTGATTATTCCTCCCTTTGAAAAAATAATTCTAATAATTTGAACAAGTATGTTAGTAATGATGGAAGAGATCATTGAAAAGTAGATTTAGATATTATGAGAATAGGCTGTTTAACAGATTGGAATAAAGCCTACTCTACCAGTTAAACTACTTTAATACACATTCATTTTTCAAGAAAATATTTGTTTTAACATAAATAAACAAATCGTATCAGTGTTTGTGAATAAAATACAAAAATGATTGTTAATGATTGGTGCTCTTAAAGTGAGCTTAAAATTTATCCAAGACCTCTATCCAAATTTGTCCTGTAGTAATAGATTAATATTCATAGATTGTTGGTGTTTAAAGATCTGAAGTGTGAGTAGAATGTATTCAACTGTTTAACATGTAGTTTAGATATTCAAAAGTATGCATGTAGAATTTAAAGAATATGTTTAAAATTATTAATTTTAATATTTTGTTTGGAAAAGCATGTTATAATATAATGTTTTCACTATATGGCCTCTTTTGGTGTGTTTATTTACTAAATTTTTTGATATTGGTGTTTCAGTATATTTAATGTATGAAATTAGTAGAAAAGCAGATTTTGGTTCAGAATTCCCCTTTACTCGTACAAATACTGATTGAAATTATCTAAAGGCAAAAGCTTTACCCAACATTTGGAGTTTGCTTTTTTGATCATTTGGCTTCTAGGTTTAATATTAGTTACATGGTGGCTTTAGTGAACTTTTTAAAAAAGCTTTCCTCTTCTACCCACACAGTCTTATTTGAGTCCCTTAGTCAGTCAGCAAGCATGTTTGGAACAGTCCCCGGTACTTTGCAAGGGTTCAGATTGCAGAACAGTCACATATGGGTATTTGTAGTTATAAATACTTGACCGTTCTCCAGGGGTGGGGTTTCCAACTCTTTAAACAGCCCTGTTGCCTGTTACCAAGCTGACTTTTTGCTCCAAGTGCCAGAATTGATTGTGGTTAGGACATCTTACGCTGAGAAATAAATAAAATGGAACATAATGGGTCTGCTTCAAATGCTGATAAAATCCACCAGAATCGCCTGTCGAGTGTTACAGAAGATGAAGACGCTGCTCTTACCATTGTGACTGTGCTGGACAAAGTAGCCTCCATCGTGGACAGTGTGCAGGCAAGCCAGAAGAGAATAGAAGAGAGACACAGGGAAATGGAAAATGCCATAAAATCTGTCCAGATTGATCTGTTGAAGCTTTCACAGTCACATAGCAATACAGGGCATATCATTAACAAGTTGTTTGAGAAAACCCGAAAAGTTAGTGCTCACATTAAAGATGTGAAAGCCCGGGTAGAGAAGCAACAAATTCATGTGAAAAAAGTTGAAGTCAAACAAGAGGAAATAATGAAGAAAAACAAATTTCGCGTGGTAATATTCCAGGTAAGCTTGCACTTGTGTTCAGCTTGCTTATTCTAATCTCTTGCATCTTTTAATTGCCAACAAGTCATATCAGAGGTTTCCACTGTCACATCTTAACTATTGTATGTATTCATACAATGGAGTTCTGTATTAGCAGCAATCTCAGGATAAAACCATTTCTGTGTTAACCAAAGTGCTATCTATCATTTTGGAATTTTGAGCTTCTCAACCATTTCATGTAATATGAACTGTGGCTCATAGCTTAGGCTATTTCTTGCCTTTGAAACTTAATATTGGTAAGTCCCTTTCAGCATATTAGCCTTATTAGCATGGTGCCCTCTCATAGACTTTGAAAATGTTAGAACTAGAAGAAGACTCAGAAGCCTCTAGTTTAAAACACCTCTTTGTTCTCTAAAAGAAGAAACTGACAACCAGTAGCTCCACAATGTGGTTTTTTTCGCTTATGTGGAGAGCCTGGAAAGGCCTAAACAGTAGATATAAACTTTTCAGAATGTGATTTGTGTGTTGGAATTTTTGCATATAGATCACAATGATAGCTATTTTCCAATGAACAATGAGGCAATTATTCTTATTTTTCTTATTGTTATAGTAATACAAATATATGAGTCACATAAATAATTTCCTATGTTTGATTACAAAGTCTTTTTACTTAAGTGATTTAATATAATATTTTGTGTGTGGCATTGTGTATTGAGCTAAGTTCCCATATTCTGTGCTTGGCACTCATATTTTTGGAAATAGGAACATATTCATGGCAAATGCGTAATATCTATGGTATATTTTTAAAACTCTTACAGTTAAAAGGAAAAAAATTGAACATTCCTTCACAGTAGAAAAGTGGGAAACTGTCATTATCAGGCAGTTTACAAAACACAAGTAAGAATAAAATTCTACTTTCACTTATTTAACTGTTGGCAGTTATTAAAACCTATACCAAGAGGTTAATTTAAGAATTGGAAAAAAACACTTTCATATTCTGTTGGTAGAAATATTAATTGATAAAACATTTTTGAAAGGCAAATTTGGTAGTATGTATTAAGAAATTTAAAAATTCACAAACTTTTTGGCCCCAAAATTTCATGTCAAAGAATTTGTTCTATGCATAAAATCAGGAATGTGTGCAGGAAAGCTCACTGTGCATATAAAGTGTTATTTTTTAAAATGACACCTGTATTTTAAAAATGAGTACTTATGTACATAGGAAAAAAACTAGAAGAATATAAACTAAATGAAATGGGAACACAGTTGGATTATGTAGAAGATAATTTGTAGAACACTAGGGATGTGGCCTATAACTCCCCATGGCATTCTTTACACATTAGGCAATTCTCCATAGCCCTCTCTTGACTGATAAGGTTACACTGGGATGGTAGAGTGGTATTTTAGGTCTGTTTTAAAAAGCTTGTAGGTTATTTAGGAAAAATAATAGGGAGGAGAGTGAAGAGTTGCTTATTTCAAAGGTAGATAGGGCAGACTATGCCATTTTAAGTTCTTTATCATTTCCCTTTCCTTTCATGTCCCTGGAAGTCCTTCTGTAGGCTTAAAAATTTGGGAGGAAAAAAAATGCCTGGGCAATGTGGCAAAACCCCGTCTCTACAAAAATAGAAAAGTTAACCAGGTGTGTTGTCACGTGCCTGTGTTCCCTGCTATTCAGGAGGCTGAGGTGGGAGGGTCACCTGTGGGGAGGTTGAGGCTACATACAGTGAGCCATGATTGTGCCACTGCACTCCAGCCTGGGTGATAGAACCTGTCTTAAGAAAAAAAATTGAAAAATTGAAAAAAAATCAGTCACCTGATTTTCAGAGGCCAGTTCCAGTGTAGTGGGAAATGTAGTATCCATTCTTCGATTTGCCTTCTGAAGATGTTCGGAATTGTGGGTATATCTTACCCTCCACTGGCATGGGCGCATGGCCAGGAAACATATTTGGCATTCACAACTGCTGAGAACCTCTGTGCAAAGCAGTGGACTAAGTGCCAATTAAGATTTACAAAAGCAAGAGCAAAGAAGTTTCTGAAAAGTTTCCATTGACTCTGTTCATTGACATAACTCTTCCTTAAACTTTAAGATGTTTCTATATTCACCTGTGTAGTCCCTGTAACTAACTGCTGATTGTTCTTTTCTTTGATCCTTTGCAGTTATTTAAAGCAACTGAAGGGTCCTAGTTTAGGGCACATCTCTTTTCTTGTAAGAAATGATGCCATGAAGATTCTGTATAGTTAAGTTGTTCAGAGTAAGCAGCAGTTCGTCAAAAAGTAATTGCTATCATTTATAATGGGAAAGCTTGTAGAGAAAAGAATAATGGACATAGAACTCTGATTCAAAGATGCATTAGATGTTAGAACACTGTATACATGGTCACATGGTTATTCTTGGCAGTTAAAATTAGTTATAATTAATCATCATAGTTAAGGTATATAAATGGTTATATTGAGATTGCCCCTTCGGCTAAAATTAACTTGAAACTAAGCAATTCAGCCGTAGTAAACATTACCTATTTCTTATACATTTATTATTTCTCTTCGAACATACTATATCTTCACTAATAGCCTCAGACTTTTGTATATTCAAAATTTCCCTAGCTATATTACTTTGAGAGCTTCTTTGGAGGTTCTAGGAGGGGAGCACAGCTACTCGTATACTCTTGACCAAAGACCAGTCCTCCTCTATCGTGGATGGTCGTCCTCTTTGACTGAGCATGCGGTTTCGAGAGGGATGCATATGGAGCAGTGAGGGAGGAAGGGGACACCCACTTAGCCAGCCAGATCAGCTGAATCAACCCTGGCAATCAGTGGGGTGACAGATGTTGCAGCCACTTGCCCTCACATCCCCTAGCTATATTACTTTGATGTTCAATCCAGCCCACAGTACTCTGATGCACAGTATTCATTCTGTTACAAAAATGGTCTTTTTACCTGGAGTTTTATATTAAAAGATGCAGTTATATTTGGAAGTCAACTATAATTTAACATCTATAATCTTCAATTATAACAGTCTGTTAGCTCTTTTTTTTTTTTTTTTTTTTGAGACGGAGTCTCGCTCTGTCACCCAGGCTGGAGTGCAGTGGCCAGATCTCAGCTCACTGCAAGCTCCGCCTCCCGGGTTCAAGCCATTCTCCTGCCTCAGCCTCCCGAGTAGCTGGGACTACAGGCGCCGCCACCTCGCCCGGCTAGTTTTTTTTTGTATTTTAGTAGAGACAGGGTTTCACCGTGTTAGCCAGGATGGTCTCGATCTCCTGACCTCGTGATCCGCCCGTCTCGGCCTCCCAAAGTGCTGGGATTACAGGCTTGAGCCACCGCGCCCGGCCAACAGTCTATTAGCTCTTGATAGCTCTGTCTCATTGGAGTTGCAACTAATAGATCTACGTAACAAGTACTTTTTTGTGACTCTACCCCTGTTTTGTTTTACTTTAAAGACTGATTTTATATTATTTGTTGTGTACTTAAAGGAGGGTATGTGATTCCTGGGCTAAGCTATATCTGATTTCTTCACAGCAAGATTGTGTTTTTTCCCCTACCTAACAGTAATTAACTTTTGGCTCTTTCCCTTTCTAATTATACCTTCTCAGGCCGTGCCAACCCACATTGTGTTGCTGAAGCTACTCCCTGCAGCAGGTGTCAGGAAAGGAGAGGAATACTTCCACTGCTTCTAACTGATTCATCAGAGAGTTATGAGACGCCCACCCCTGCCTTTTTTTAGCTCCTAGACACTCTAATCCTATAGCCAAAGAATTTAATTTTAAATAAGTATCAAAAGAAATAAGGTTCCAGGGATATCTTCTTGACTATCAGGCTGATAGGTTTTGGAATATGCATAAATGTGTTTTGTATATATTTATATATTTTTTGATTGAATAGATTTAATCTGGATCTCATGTGGGGGCCAGTTTCTTTTAGAAATTTTAACTTGTGGTTCAGTTAAAAATCTCATAATTTTTCAACTTTTGTCTGTTTAGTTTGAGAAATGCTCCCTATTCAGTTGGGTTCCTCTAGCTGCTGTGGTTGGGCTGGCTCTCAAGGTTTCCAGTGTGTGTCATGTCCCAAATCCAGTTCTCATCCTTATTCTTTTGACACATTTGGCACGATTGGACTTCCTCTCTCTCTCTCTCTCTCTCTCTCTCTCTCTCTTTCTCTTTCTCTCTTTAAAGAGACAGGGTCTTGGTCTGTTGCCCAGGGTGGAGTTCCATGGTGCAGTCATAGGTTACTGCAGCCTCCAACACCTGGGGGCAAACGATCTTCCCTCTTCAGCCTTCCAAGTAGCAGGGTCTACAGGTGTGCATCACCTTGCCTGGTTACACTTTAAAATTTTCGTAGAGACGAGGTCTCACTTTGTTGCCTGGACTTGGCCTCAAGTGATCCTCCCACCTCAGCCTCCCAAAATGTTGGGATTATAGGTATGAGACACCTTAACCAGCCCCTCCCTTTCTCATTGAAACTTCTTTCCTCTGGACTTCTGGGGTTACTATGCTTTTTGGGAGTTCCCCCTGCCTCACTGGCTGTTTGTCCTTTTTTTTTCTTTTCTCATTTCTTCCTTCTACCAGTCCAAAATCCATGCTGTGTAACACCCATGTTCAAAAATTCTCAAAAATATTTTTAATAATGTATTTGACAGCAAGACCTAACTTGACCTGAAATTATTCAGTAGAAAAACCTGACCTAAAGTAGCAGGAGGCTATTTCTAGCTTTTATCCCAACTTAGTGTGAATATTCATATTTTTTGCCACAGAAATGTTTCTTCCAAGATCTTGCTGGGAATGTTATGTAATATATTATTTCCAAAGTTTGAAATATTCTGAATTCTGAAACACACCTTGGTGCCAAAGAGTTTTGAGTAAAACAGAGCATAGATCCATTCACTTAGTTTCTTTGTGATCTCTTTCATCTGGTCTCATGACTTTAATTCCATCTTTACATCAGTGACTCCTAAATTTGGATGTCTAGCCCAGCCCTCTCTTCTGAATTCCAGACTCATCTACTCAGCTGCCTGCTCAGTGCCTCTGCTTGCATGGCTAGTGGGTGTCTCCAAGACAGTGTGTTCAGATCCCATCCTTCCCCTCCAGTTTCTTCCTCCTCCTGTCTCCCCCATCTCAATTAATGGCAGATCTATCTTTCATCTGCTCAGGCTGTGTACTTGAGGATCGTTCTTGATACTCTGGCACTCCACATCCAGATCTAGCAGCAAATCTTGTTGGCTTCTGCCTTCAAAGCAGCTCCAAATCAGACTGCTTCTCACCCCCACCCTGTCAGCAACCTTACCCAGTGCTCCCTTGCCTCAGTGCCCTCCACCTGTTCACCCTGCTTCTTTTCTTGCCCCTACACTCTGTTTTCAACAGAGTGATCCTTTTATAATGTGGGGCAAATCCTGGCACTACTCTCGTGCAAACCATTCATTCATTCATTCATTTTTTTAGACGGAGTCTTGCTTTGTCACCCAGGCTGGAGGGCAGTGGCACAATCTCAGCTCACTGCAACCTCCGTCTCCTGGGTTCAAGCAATTCTCCTGCCTCAGCCTCCTGAGTAGATGGGATTACAGGCATGTGCCACCGCTCCCGGCTAATTTTTGTATTTTTAGTAGAGACTATTTCGCCATGTTGGCCATACTTCTCTTGATCTCCTGACCTCAGGTGATCCCCCTGCCTCGGCCTTCCAGAGTGCTGGGATTACAGGCATGAGCCACTGCACCTGGCTTCCTATCAGGCTTTTAGAAGACTTCCTGTTATGCTTAGACCTCATCATTGGATACAGAGCATTGCGTGACCTGGACCACCTGCTGTCTCTCTTACCCTCTTGCCTCCCCTTCTTGCCCTTTCATCACTCTGCTGTCACCACACGGCCCTCCCCACTTTCTCTGTTCTTCCCAGATCTATATGCAGCCTTCAGGACTAGGCTCAGGTGTCACCGTATGAGTGAGGCCTTTCCGACCACTGTAGTTCAAACAGCACCTCCTTGTCACTGCATATTCCCCTTCCCTGCTTTAGTTCTCACCTTAGTGTGTATCTTGCCATCTAACGTGCTATATAGATTTTACTTGTTTGTCCCTCTCCGAGAATATAAGCTTTTTCACTCTTTTGTCTTCAAAGAAGCTTCACAGTTTTTAGAACCAGAAAATTTACTGGTTTGTGGTGGTGCTTAATCACTTTGTTGAAGGAAGGTGTACACCTGTTTGATCCAATAATCATTCATTGAGTATGCCTACTATGTTCAAGACAGTCTGATAGATGGTGGGCATAAAACATAAATAAGACACATGATCTCTGCTTTCAGGGAATCTGGAGAAGACCTCCGGGAGACACATATTTTTGAGTAAAGCTTCAATTCAAACTGTGATAAATGTTATAAACAGAGGATGTATGTGTAAATTTGAGATAGAGTTAGCCACTTGGGGAAGTTGGGGACACTTGGATTATTGAAGAAAGATTTCATTTACAAAGCCAAAAAGAGGTGAAAGGGGACCTAAGATGTCAGAAACTTCTGGGTATGGTAGCATGTGCCTGTAGTTCCAGCTACTTGGGAGACTGAAGCAGGAGGATTCCTTGAGTCTAGGAGTTCGAGTCCAGCCTGAGTAATGTTGTAAGACCCCGTCTTTATGAAAAAAAGAAGATACCAGAAATCACATATACAAAGAGGGATGAAAACATCTTGTGATTGAGGAATTGAGAGTGATTGTATGTTTCTGGGCTGGAAGAGTGGGAAAGTAGGTTTAGCTAAAGCTGAGGAGCCTTCTCATCATACTGGACAATTTGAACTCTTCGTTGAGTATTGATGAGCTCTCCAAAGTTTAAAGCAGAGAAAAGATGTGATCAAAGCTATGCTTTAGTAATATTTCTCAGAAAATACTTAGGTGATGTTCTGGAGGTAGAAGGATCAGTGAGGAGGCATTGCAGAAGTTAGGACTGAGATGACAAGGGCCAGAATCAAGACATTGGTAGAGGGAATGAGGAAGGAGGAGGGAACGGACATGTTGTTAGGCAGTATTACCAACAAAGCTTGGTGACTGGTTGGATATGGAATGAGAAGGAGAGGAAATATTTGGGATGGTGATTCAGGAGTTTCTATCTTATGTGGCACCTGGATGGGTGTTAGTGCTGAGAGGTAAGGGAAAGAAGTAGAAATGGAGAGAATGGTGGATGGGCCTTGATTTTTGGACTTGGTAAGTTCAAGGTGACTGTGTTACGTCAAACTGTGGAGCAGTCTGCCCATCATTCACACATGTGTCTTCATCTTAGGAGAGAAGGAAAGTGAAGATAAAATACATGTGAGTTTACTTACAATTGGATCTGAAAAATGGAGTGGTTAAGGTTGCCCAGGGTGAGCCTGGGAGATGAAGAAGAGGAAAGGGCCAAGGTAAGAGAAATCCTAAGAAATGCTAACATTTAAGGACCAGGCAGAGGATAAACAGCCCATGGAAAAGATTTACAAGGCATGGCCAAAAGGTAAAAGAGCTGATCTGTAGTGCAAAGGAAGCACTAATATGCTTTGTTTTTTCTCTCCTTCAGGAGAAGTTTCGGTGTCCAACATCCCTGTCTGTTGTTAAAGACAGAAACCTAACTGAGAATCAAGAAGAGGAGGAGGATGATGTCTTTGATCCCCCAATAGATCTCTCTTCAGATGAAGAATATTATGTTGAAGAAAGCAGATCTGCCAGGCTTAGGAAGTCAGGCAAGGAGCGCATTGATAATATCAAGAAGGCATTTTCCAAAGAAAACATGCAGAAGACACGGCAAAATTTGGACAAGAAAGTGAACAGAATTAGAACTAGAATAGTGACCCCAGAGAGGAGAGAGAGGCTAAGACAGTCAGGAGAGAGGCTGAGACAGTCAGGGGAGAGGCTGAGACAGTCAGGGGAGAGGTTTAAAAAATCTATTTCTAATGCAGCTCCCTCAAAGGAGGCTTTTAAGATGCGTAGCCTCAGGAAAGGCAAGGACCGAACAGTGGCCGAAAGTGAGGAATGTGCCAGGGAGATGGGCGTGGACATCATTGCCAGGAGCGAGTCTCTGGGCCCCATCAGTGAACTCTACTCTGATGAGCTCAGTGAACCAGAACATGAGGCAGCCAGGCCGGTGTATCCTGCCCACGAAGAAAGGGAAATCCCCACCCCTGAGCCTGTAAAAGTTACTTTTAAATCTCAGGTGAAAGTAGAGGATGATGAATCTCTTTTGTTAGATTTAAAGCACTCATCGTAAAGAGGAATTAGGTGTATCCTAAATATGAAACTCCCAATCATGCAGTTTTAGTTTGAATAGTGTAGTCATCTACATTTCTGTGCCATGTAGGAAAACA
The DNA here is from genome assembly GCF_001698545.2 of Rhinopithecus bieti. NCBI lineage: Eukaryota > Metazoa > Chordata > Mammalia > Primates > Cercopithecidae > Rhinopithecus > Rhinopithecus bieti. Next base: position 4,227,295 of record NW_016807975.1, on the reverse strand, counting down.
TACATTTATGTTTTTTATCTTTAAAATCTTGAAGATAATATAAATATTATTTTCACTCTTTTTCACGGCAGCTGTGGATTTTTTAGTTCCTTTCTCTTGTCCACTAGAAAAATAGTTTCCTAGGTTGGGCCAGTTACATGTTTGGTAAGGGCAACTTTGCAGCCATCATTTGCAAGAGAACTCTAAATATTGGTTAGGACTGATACTGTGGCCAGCCTCAAAGGGGAGTAACTCATGTGTGGGTTATATCATCCAAATGTTCAGATCAACAGATTTGTTAGTAGCAGTCACACCCCTTTTTTGATGCTTTCACATTAAAAAATTGAAGTTTTGGACTGGAGCATTTGGTTCTAGTATCATAGCTTTACTTATAAGAAAGCCCTGGGCAAGTTATCTGCTTATTCTCATCAGTGAAAAAGGAGAGGGTTGGCCTCTGCTGCCCACCTCAGAGGACTGTTGTGATGATCAAAGGAAATGGCACACATTCTGGGGGAATAAGAAGCGCACCCAGAGAAAACAAGCCTCACCAGTTCTTCAAAAACAGAATTGAAAGAGTTATACCTTCTGAAAAAGACCTAACCACCAATCAATAAGGTCCTAGGTTGGACAGAAACTAAAACTGGTCTTCAGAAGCCTGTTCACAGAATCAGGAGTGAAAAATAAATATTTGGGTGACCACTTTTTCACCAGACTAACTAAACCTTGGGTTTTAGTTGGGTCTCAAAATGTTCCCTGGCCAAACCCTTTCTAATTTCCTTTTGATTAAGATCTTTAGTGGACGATAGCACTAATTTGTTTGAGCAGTATGAGGCATAAAATTGTGACTATGCTTCTAAAGTCGGCCCTGATGCATTGGGTTTGGAAATGACCGCAAATATCCCTGTTAGTTCCTGAGTGTACCCTTCAGGGTCCAACTGTCCAAAACAGTGTTGATAGGAGTTTATCATAGCTGCTTTGGGAGGAAGCCAGATTCCCCTTATCTGTTAGCTTTAGATGGTGGAATCCAGGAAGTAGAACAATGTCTATTGTTGCTAAAGAAAGAAAGAAATGGGCCGGGCGTGGTGGCTCATGAGAATAATCCCAGCACTTTGGGAGGTTGAGGCGGGTGAATTACCTGAGGTCAGGAGTTCAAGACCAGCCTGACCAACATGGCGAAACCTGACTCTACTAAAAATACAAAAATCAGCCAGGCGTGGTGGCATGTGCCTGTCCCAGCTACTCAAGGAGGCTGAGACAGGATCATTGCTTGAACCCAGGAGGCGGAGGTTACAGCGAGCTGAGATTGTGCCACTGCACTCAAGCCTGGGCGACAGAGCAATACTCTGTCTCAAAAAAAAAAAAAAAAAAAAAAGAAAGAAAGAAAGAAATGGTAATACTGGTTCTGTACTTGTAGGATGTTTAATATAGCATGGTGTTGTAATAGAGAAGAAATGATGAAATTGTTGAATTTGAAGAATTGGGACAACAATCAGCTCTCTTACTTTTTTTGTCACTTTCAGATCATTTTGTGGATAATCATGTGGTAGTTGAAATAATAAGTTGTACATATATACACACAGGCATACATAAATCGGCTTGAAAATATTTGACTCAGTTACTCAGATGTTTGGGTTTGGGAGTCTGATTCAGCATCATTTCCTCTTCACCCTACATGAATACATAAAATGATAAATTATTCATCTTGTTACCTTTTTATATTGAAAATTAAAGTGTATACAACATTGGATAACACTTTCAAATGAATAATTTTAAAATGTTTTATGACATTTTGGAAAATCTTGGATGCCTAATCACATATTTTCTTAAGAGCCATAATAAATTTGAATTTAAGAAAATGTTATTACAACATTTGATGTTAGTGTCCTATAAATATTTTACTAATAATGCAAACAGTGAATGTAAAGAAGTTACAAGCTTTTCTTTTTTCTAGTCCTGTGTAGAATAAATATCAGTTGGCCTGGAATATTTTTCTGCAAACATTACTGTCAGGGAATTTTTATAAAGTCAGTTTGCTTACTGATTCATTATATAACCAGACTTGACATTTTATGGGACATTTCACATCTAGCTGTATTTGAATTTTGATGAGAAGGGAGTTATAACCTGGTCAGCTCTTCATCGTGGTAGACTTTGTGCAGCCCCAAAACACTGAACAGTTTCATGTCCTGGAATTTTATTGTAACCTTGTACTGCTTTCTTGGTACTTGCTTCTGTCTGTCTACATTTCTTCCCATATTTGGGACATTCCCAAATTCTACATTTATAATTTATTATCCCTTTAACTTAATTTTCTTGATATAAAAATAATGGGCTGCAAACTCACATGTCCCATTTGATATAAGGAATATTCTAGTCAGTGTTCCTATTTTAAAAGTTTCAGGTAACAGGGACAGATTATTTTACTTACTCATCTGTATTTTAGAAATTATACATACCAGATTTTAAACGGTGTATTCAAATAAAACCATTAGCAAGATTCCTTGCTCTGAGACAGAACAGTGCAGCATCTATAGACACCAGGGGGCAGAGAGCTACATAGGCTCTTCTGCAGAATAGACAGGATAGAGCAGGGGGGTGCAAGTCTGTCTCCGGCACGTGATGATGCAGGTCTTTCTGTGAGTGGTTGATAGCCTGATTCTAGCTTACAGGTTAGAGAAGCAGGGCAAACAACAAAGTACATGAGAATTCAAGGCCGGGTGTGGTAGTTTATGCCTGTAATCCCAGCAGTTTGGGAGGCCAAGTTGGGCGGATCACTTGAGTTCAAGACCATCCTGGCCAACAGGCTGAAACCACGTCTCTACTAAAAATACAAAATTAGCTGGGCATGGTGGTGTGCGTCTGTAATCCCAGCTACTTGGGAGGCTGAGGCAGGAGACTCACTTGAACCCGAAAGGTGGAGGTTGCAGTGAGCCGAGATGACACCACTGCACTCCAGCCTGGGCAACAGAGTGAGACTCCTCAAGAAAAGAAAAAAAGAAAAAGAAAAGTACATTCAGCTTGCTGAAAATGTACTTGTGGGGTGTGTGTGTGTGTGAGAGAGAGAGAGAGAGAGAGAGAGAGAGAGAGAGAAAATTCCCTGAAGCCTCCATAAGTTAAAAATACAAATCAAGATAAAAATACAAAACATTTTGATTTCATTCTTTACCTTCCATGCCCATTAAAGGGTTTGGTTTAGACCAAGACCTGCAGTTCATTGTGATTCAGCTAAAAAGCATGGGTCATGTTATGTAAAATATTCCACAGAACCGTTGTTAAGTGCAGTTCCATTACATGAAATCATTGGGCTCATTTTTATTCTGAGACATGTTTACTGTGGCTTCTCTTATTGAACCCTGCTAAGAAAATTATAGATCATGATTCCTAAATCGGCAGAGTGACCATTGTAGTTTCTCCCTCAATTCTGTTTGAATTTGGGGCATGCTAGTCCCTGGTCTGTAGTGAATAAAAAATGAAAAAACTTCATGCTAAATTTTGTGTGTTGTTCTTATGGCCACCTCTGAGTTATGTTGTCTCAGGATTTATAGTTGCCCTTCCCAGGTCAGAATCTGTCATTGTATTTCATAAGCAGTGGCTAGGAGATTTAGGATAACCACGACTTCACTGTGCATGTCTTAGGACATCCAAGGATCCCTGAGAGGGTAGACTGGAGTGGCAGAATATCCTCAAATTCGAATTTACTTTGGGCGTCTTCCTAAAATCAACCACTTTTGTCAAAAGGCCCTCCCCAAATGCTCTGCCACTTGATGCCTTTGCCCATGCTGTATGTCTTGGAGCACCACTTCCCCTTTCATTCTGAGAGATGCCCTTCAAGTTCACTGAGAATGTCAATTTCCTAATTTTAGCTTTCCCTGGTCCCTTCATCCCCTAGGAAGGGCATGACTACTCCATATTTTACACACACAGAGATTCTATGTGAGGCACTGAGGATTCAAAGATGAATAGAAGTTCCTTCTTCCCCACCCTTTCCTATCCCGTATCTCAGGCTCACAGTTCTGGGAGACAAGCAAAAATTCAGCAGTGTGACTAGTGCTATGTATCAGATGATGGAACTGTGGAGATGGAAGCTGTTGATAGAGTATTTTGATTATGCATCTGCCCTAGCACTTGCACAGTATTGCAGTTTATTTGTGTAACTGTCTTCTAGACTAGACTGTGCTTCTTAAGGTCAGGGACTGCATTTTACTCATCTTTGGGTCACCAGCACTTGGAGAGCTTCCCAAGTGCTAGCCGTCTGTATCATGAATCCAGAAATGAAAGACGTGGTCCCTATGCTTAAGGAACTTTTCCCTTGGTGGAGGAGATAGACACATCATGCTCAGATTGCAGAAAGGATGATAGGGGAACATAGAGGAAAAATATCTCATAATCTGGGGAAATGCTGTCAGGGAAAACTAGAGAAAGTGTTGCTTGGCATTTGAAGGCCATTTGAGTCAAGAACAGAATTCAAGTCAAGATGCAGCTAGAAAGATTGTATGAAGGTGTTGTGAGATTTATGTCAAAGGCCATAGAGAGCCATTGAGAGGTTTTAAAGGATGTCCTGTTAACAGACCAGAGGCAGACGGACCAGTTGGTAGGGGCCTTGAATTTTTCCAGGTAAGAGGAGTACCTAACGTAAAGCAGTAACTGAGCTATGGAGGGGTCAGCTTGACTGTGGGTTGTGATGGGAACAAATGACTGCCAGGTTTCTGAGTTGGGCAAGTCACAAGTGGTGCCACTCACTGGGACAGGAAATATAAAATGTTCTAATACAGCCCTCTCCTGATGCTTCTGTCTCTCCTCTGACAGCCTTCATTACTCATCCCTCAGTGTGGCTAAGGAACAAAAGGGAACTATGCCCATACTCCAGAAGTTCCCCTTCTAGAGTTCTGCCCAGTCCAGCTGTTGTGGCTCCCACCTATGCGTGAAGAAGCCTCCTTTAAAGGGACCCTTTTCTGGCTCTAGCAGGTGCCTTGCCATCTCCACCAAGATGTGAAAGTCCTTGGGAAGCAGAACTGCCTTGCAGATCTAAGGCCATTGTGAAAGCTGCTTTCTCATCTGTGTCTTTGCTCAAGGCCGAATTTCTGTTTCTGTTTGTGTGGTCCAAAGAGAGGCTACTTCTGATTCTAAGAATGGATTATAATTTTCTAATCTCACTTTTTTGTTGGGCACCTGAGGATTCCAGACAAAGCTGTGCTTTATTCCATCTGACATCACAATAACAGTTGCTGTGACCAGCTGCAAAGGCCAGGGCCAGTTGCCCAGGTTCATGTATCTTCTCCAGTCAGCTGCCATGGTGGCAGCAAGAGCCTCGATCTCATTGTGGGTACTTGTTTTCAAATTTAATCCCGCCATGTCTGTCATATTAGATATGAGTCATGGCACCAAAAATGTATCAGAGGTTCAAGGTGGGTTTGATGCAACCCATTCTTCTTCCCCTCCAAGTTTCTGGTTTATGGAGAGTTCATACAAGGATTGTCAGCAAAATGGAGAACACCTTTATTACAGGCTGGGCATGTGTTCAATAAATCCCCCCAAAGTAGGGCCTTTAGTAAATTCAGCTGGTGAATGTGGCTTAGGCCCTCCCTGGGACCTGCGTGCTCTGATGTGGTGGTAAGTGAGCAAGGTTTGCAAAGCAGGAGCAGAGTCCATTTTATCAGCTAGCAGTGAAGCCTGCAGGCTTGCTCACATCTTTATCTTCAGCCAGGGAGAGCAATGGGGATGGAGTGCCTTCCCTTTGTGGTCACCTCCAACTCAAGTGAGCAGGTAGCAAGGAGAGGGAAGGCTGAGAGACCACAGCCTCTGGGACAGAACATAGGGTCCAGTTTGAAGCCACAGCCTCATTTGCACTTTTCAGGCCTACTATGCAGAGTTAAACAGAGCCCTCTGAACCTAGCTGCTCCATGTTGAGCATCCCTAATCCAAAAATCCAAAACCTGAAATGCTCCTAAATCCAAAACTTCTTGAGTGAGGACAAGACATTTTAAGGAAATGGTCAACCTGTGTAATGCAAATATTCTAAAATAAAAAAAAAATACCTGAAACACTTCTCCCAAATACTTGTTCCCAAGCATTCAGTTACAGGATACTCAGCCTGTAGTGCTTCTGAGGCCTGTTGTGGACACACCGAATTGAGGTACGTGCGTCTTCGCAGGGACCAAGTGAGGACCAAGTGGAAGGTAGGCAAGTTGGATATTACAGATTCCAGCCCAGAGACGAAGGCTGGATAACACATTTGTTAAAGTATAGGTAAGTGCAGTTGTGAGTTTTCATGCAATTTGAAAGGAGTGGATAAAGATCTTTTATTTGTCAAACTTCTAAAATAAAGTATTCTGAACAATTGTTCTTGGACTCTTATTTCAAAAATTCTCCTGATCAGTCTGTGACTGGCATTACCTTTGAAAGGGCAAACAGTCTCTGTCCTCATTCTGGTTTCCAGCCCCTGATAGAATCACTTTAAGAGGAACATTACATATTGTTCTAAGCTGAAATTTAGAACTACAATGAGCACCCCCGTCTGAAGAGTTTGGCTCAGTTTGTTACTGTGAATCCATTAAGGTGTTACTCCTGGCTGAAGTTTGCTCACAGCTTCATGTTACAAGGCAGCCAAGGTCTCCTAATAATGTCATGGGCCAATATTCGTAACTTACTAGGGTCTAACTAGGCTTTTTATCTGAACAGGCTTTAAAGTCTCAACAAACTCTGGTTATGTAAATATGTTCTTTTAGGGTAAAATAAAATATATTGAAATGAGTGTATCACTTTAATTGTATTAGCACCTTTCAAGTGGCCATATTTGTTTGGACAGTTTCCATAAGGAGAAGAAATAAATTAACAGAATTATGCATGGGATGTGTTCCTTTCTAGTTGAAAGCAATAGAAAAGATTTCAGAGTGAAACATTCATATGCTGTCAGCTGCCAAGAAATAGAACTGTGTTTTCTTTAACAGGAGAGAAAATATCTCAATAAATCATAGGTTGTAGATTTATTAGGAAAATGTGCCAACGTATTCTCTACTTGAAACTCGTACATCTTACATAAAAGGAAATCATCAGCATTTCAGACAAGCCTTTATTGGAGGGTAAAATCACTTAAGATTTGCTAGTTAGTTACCTGTTTTTTTTTTTTTAAATCATCCTATCCAGTGATAATCTGCTAAAGCATCCTTCCACCCTGTTTATTTTCCAGAATGCCAGCCCCTCTCAAGGTAGAGAAGCTGGAGAAGACTGCATTGGGCCGGGTCCAAGGAAGTCTGTGATTTACTCCTGTGGCTTGATAAGACCAAGCCATGTGCATATGGTGGATTATTTTTCCTGACTTTGTCTCAAAATTCTGTGTAGAAAGGATGATGATTATTACATTTTTCCAGGGGCATGAGGTATAGGAATGGGGAAATTGTATATGGAAATCATGAAACTTAATTGGGAGTTTTGGCCAAAAAAACCCCCCAAAAACAAAAACAAAACCAATTCTCAACTGAATTAAAGATCAAAGGCAAGAGCACTGTAAATTGTGCACGAGGAGGAATCTAGAGAAGGGTAACCTGTGATCTTTGTTGTCATTGAAAACAGAGCAAAATAAAATGAAAAAGAAAATGGGTTTAAATGCAGGAGACAGGAATCGGGTTAATCACAAAGAAAGCCTTCTACTGCAGAAACATTTCCATCTGGAGGTTCTAACAATTGAATGAACAATCTTGTATTTGGAGGCAGAGTAGCAAATGAAGTGCCTAGAGAGATGCTGCATGCATCATGTTTCTGTTGTTTCACAGTTTTTCATAGTGGGCAGCCATATTGTTATATTCACCTCTCTCCCCATCTTTTTTTTTTTTCTTGAGACAGAGTCTCACTCTGTCGCCCAGGCTGGAGTGCAGTGACGCGATCTTGGCTCACTGCAAGCTCCACCTCCCGGGTTCACGCCATTCTCCTGCCTCAGCCTCCCGAGTAGCTGGGACTACAGGCACCCGCCACCTTGCCGGCTAATTTTTTGTATTTTTAGTAGAGACGGGGTTTCATCGAGTTAGCCAGGATGACCTTGATCTCCTGACCTCGTGATCAGTCCACCTCAGCCTCCCAAAGTGCTGGGATTACAGGTGTGAGCCACCGTGCCCAGCCTTTTTTTTTTTTTTTTTTTTAAAGTGGGGCTTGCTCTGTTGCCCAGGCTGGAGTGCAATGGTGCAATCACAGCTCACTACAGCTTCCATCTCCTAGGCTCAAGTGATCCTCCCACCTCAGCCTCCCAAGTAGCTGGGACCACAGGCACGTGCTCACTCTGCCTGGCTATTTTTTTTTTCTTTATTTTTAATAGAGATGAGGTCCATTATGTTGCCCAGGCTGGTCTAACACTCCTGAGGTCAAGCAATCCTCCCTCCTTGGCCTCCCAAAGTGCTGGGATTACAGTCATGAACCACCACACCTGGCCTATATATCTCTCGCTTTGTAAAGCCCTTAAAAATTGTGTGCATTCTCTCTGAGATTCTGTTTAAGTGCAAAGGACTTACTGTGTTTCTCATTAATAAGATAATAGGTATTTAATAAGTACCTACTGAATGAAAACAAATTAATGCCTCTTTGAACTATGGCCTTTTCTCTGAATATCTTTGAATTAAGATCATTTATTTGATGAGTATTTTTTTGAGCACCTCATGTAAGCCTGGCACTCTTCTAGGCTCTGGGAGTAAAGTAGTGAACAGAATTCTTGCTTTCAGAGATTTCAGAGAAAGACTAATAACTAGTAAATATAGTATGTTAGGTGGTGAGAGGTGCTGTGAAGAAGTCAGGTAAAGGGGCAGGGCATTATGTGTGGGGTGGTGCAGGCTGGTGCTATTTTAGAAAGGGTGTCTGGGAAGGACTCTGGTAAGGTGAACAAAATGTTTTGAATCTGATAAAGAGTCAACCATGCAGCTGTTTCTAGGAAAAGTTTCAGTTGTGTTCAGGAGACAGTGTGGTTGAAATGGATGAGGTTGCAAGAGTGGGAGCAATGGGGTGTCACAGGCTTTTCTAAGGACTTTTGGGTTTTACTCTGAATGAGAAGGGGACCCATGGGAACGTGTTAATATGAAGAACGACATGATCTAATTTATTGTGTTTATACTCATTGAAAAATCAAGCCATTGTGTTCATACAAAAAGCTAACTACAGTTCCTGCCTTAGTTTACACTGCAAAGGAACTCACCAAGACTCTCGAGTTTTCCATTCCATGCTCGCTCTCTAAGCCCCATTGCAGCTCAAGGCTGACATCTAGTGGATATTTTCATAATTGTTTATGCACATGGAGTTTGGAACCTATCCAGTGTAGATTAATAGAGGGGGAGGTTTAACACAGAAAATCACAAACTGGATGATTAGTAGAATACTGTAGTGGATTTGCCTTTGTTTTTCTTTGGCTCTTATTCAGGTACATTTACGTTTATCTAGCGTATATTAGCATGTATTAGTTAGCGCTGGTGGGTTCAGCTGCCAGAGATTAGAGCATCAAAATCATGGGTTGGTAAAGAGGAAAAAAAGTATCAGGTGGGATGAGCCAGGAGAAAGTATCCTGGTTCTAGTGGTGGCCCTCCAAAGGTAGCTGTGGTTTGTTGTATGGTGTTTTAAGGGTGTGTGTATTCCAAACCTGTGCTTGCATCAGGTTGGCATTGATTTACAAAGGGAGTCTACTGTATAGGGCATGGTGGAATGAAGTTCAAGGCAGCATGGAGATACTGAAAGTCGTGAAGTTGAGTGTTTCCAAAAGCTTAGGTCGGGTATTTCAGTGTAGCAATCAAGAGCTTTAGCTTTATAACTGGACAACTGGCTTTGTGTCTGCCATTTACTGACTGTGAGAACTTGGGCAAATTATATTATCTGAACCCAGTTTCTAAATAGTACCCACCTAAAGGTGTTATATTAAGCCAGATATTTTATGGAATGCACTTAGCACACTTAGCATTTAGTAAGCAGTCAAAAATAGCTAGGCGTTATTGTTCAGAGGGACTACAAGTAGCCTCTAGAGATAGAGAAGCAGGCTATTGTAATACAGATATCTGCATTACAATATTTTTTTTTTTTTTGCTCCTAGCATTTAACATTAACAGAATTTAGTTTGAAACTATTTTGTAGATGTATATGATCCATTTTATCTACTTTGTGGGCAGTTGAATATTCCGCTTAACTAAGACATAGCATTTTTACTACATAGAGATTAAAATCATCCAGTGGCTTTCATAACTTTTAGGAGAAAAAGGCTCATGTATGAGCTCTGCAGGATCTGGCTCCCACATGCCTAACTTCATCCGCATCTCTTATTCTTCCTCCTCAGTTTCTGCATTCCGGAGACACTGGCCTCACAGGTCCTCCAATGCCTTATCCAACCTGTCTCAGGACCTTTGCCTAGGCAGTTCCACTTGCCTGCCCCCACCTTTCCTACTCCCCTTCCAACCAACTAAGCACACACCTAGTTCTTTTCATCTTTCGGATTCCATTGAAAATGATACTTCTTCAGGGAAGCTTTCCATGCCTCTACATCACTCCCTGATGGGGAAAGCCTCCCCTGTTATACAATAAGAACACTTACTGTAGTTAAAAAATATATATTTAGGTGGTTATTCACTCAGCTAGATTGTAAGCCTCTTGAGCACTGGCACTGTGTCTGCTCAGCCCATTACTCTGTCCCTGCCACAGTGCCTCAGATAGAGTGGTCTGAAAAGAGAGGGATTTTATTTGAAAATTAAAATGTAGAAATAGGTAAAACACTTGGTGACTGAGTATGAGGGGTGTAGTGGGTTCTAGATTCCCTCTAAGACTTGTCATTCATCCCTCCAGATGCTGGGAGTTTTGATGGCTGATGGCTCTCGCCCAAGTCTGTCTCCAGAAATCGCCCTCAGCAGAGAGAGCCACCTCACCCAAGGTCATGCCCCTTCCTGAGAGCAGCCCACATTGAGTGACAGGTTGACTGGGGGGTATGTGTGTGGCTCCTGGCTTCAGCGTGGAACAGCTGTGAAGGACCTTCCTGGGTCCAGAGCTTGCCATAACACTGGCTGAAGCCTCGGTTTAAACCTTATTAACTGTTCAACTCCTGTCTCCATCCTGCGTCCTTCAGCACTCACAGGTGCTGTTCATGAGAGCATCACGCAAACCACCTACAATACCTCCGAGTCTGTTTCCTAGGGAACCCGGCCCACAGCTGGGCATGATGGAGAGGGAGGAGTCTAAGGTGGCTCCTGGATTTCTGGCTTGAGACAGCACATGATGCTATCCAGTGAGAAGAGGGACAAAGAAGAAAGTGTACAGAACTTGAAGCAGGTTTGCTGGAAAAGATACGGTTTAGGGGTGCTAAGTCTGAGGTGCCTGTGGGATAGCAGGAGTTTGAAGCTCAGCAGAAAGATCTAGGCTAGAGGTTCAGATTTGGGAGTCATCAGCACAGCAAAAACAATGACATTAAAGAGATCTTCACCCCATACAACTGTGGAGTGTGAAAAAAACAAAACAGGAAGCATGTGTCCTGGGAGCCAAGAGAAATGGGCAGGGGAAGGAAGACACACTCGTGGCAAATAGAGTGATCAGAGAGTTTTTAAAACTGGGAGTGTGAGCATTGTGGATGACAGAGGGATTTTAAGCAGTTTCAGATATATGTGTCAGGAACTGCAGAGAGAGCAGCCTGGAAAAGTGCTCATTGGGGTGCATGATAAGGTCGCTGAGGACCTTGCTGGTAGCAGTTTGAGTGGAGTAGGTAGAAGCAGCCAGATTCCAGTGAGTTGGGTAGATGGGATGGGAGAAGAGACAAATGTGATAATCTTTGATAACTCTCATGAGATGGGACAGGAGAGGTAGGTAGGGACAGGAAGGAGCACAGAAAACAGGAGGGTATTTGTAAATAATGGGGGAGACGGGCTGAAGGAGAAGGCCCAGCCAAGAAGGGATAAAGTGAAGGCCGCAGGTGTGGCAACTGGTTAAAATTCTCGAGCAGGTGGAAGATGACTGAGCAAACAAAATTACTCCTGGAGAGGAAGAACCAAATCTCAGGCGCCAGAAGTGACGGAAGCAGGTAACAACAGCCACAATTTATCATGCTCTTTCAGGCAAGGAACTTTAAGTACTTTAACCCTTACAACAAATCTACACTCGAATACCACGCAACTGGCCGGAGCAGGTGCGGCTGCGGAGGAAGGGCCTCGGCTCTCTCCCCGCAACCCCTCCCAGTCCCCAGGTAGGCGGGGGAGCCTACGCTCCGGCAGGACCGGGTAGTTCCAGAAGCTACCCCTCTCTCTTGAAACCGGCTCCGCAGGCTAGGAGGAGGGAATTTTGCATTTCCCGGCGCCGGGGCCGGGGAAGAGCCACGTGAAAAGCGCTAATGGCATAACGCATGCGCGTCGCGGAGCGCCGGTGCTGTGCCGGCTCCTTGGCGCAGGCGCCGAGGTCTGCGGGGCGGGTGTTCTCTTCCCGTGTCCGTCAGCTTCCAGGTTCAGCGCCTGGCTTCAGTCCGGTTTCTTTCGTAGGAATGCCTGTTAATTCCTGTCGCAATCTAGCCGTCTACCTATAGGAAATTTGTTAAAATATAGTGATTTGCATATGACGGGCTATTTTTGAAGCTCCACTCACGCAAACCAGAAATGTAAATTACTCCCTTGTCTTGATCTCCTTATAGTTGAAAAATTATTCTCTCCTGGCACTGTGCTATTTATGGCTGGCGACCGAGCTGTTTAAGCTTTGCAGTTTCTGTCTCATTGGTTGAATTAGACTTAGGAACAAATTGTACATATGATGACAAGAGGGCAATGATGAGTGAGTTTTTCCTGGGCCAAGCGGGTCAGTGGTAGGGAGCTGGGGCCACTTGGAAAAAATATTTCTCCTTAAGACACTTCCTCTCGAAGGTGAGAGCTCAGCAGAAGGGGCTTGGAGCCTCACTGTCAGATGCGTAAGTTGAGGGGGTTGTTGTCAGGAATCCGCTGGAGGGGAGGCATTGCTTGAGGAAACTTTGAAAGAGCTCCACAAGGAAAAAAAAAAAAAAAAAAAAATCAGCTTTGAGAATTTGCCACACCTGAAAGGCACCAGTCTCCAGATTTCTTGGATGGGAATGAAACAGCAGTGCACTGCATCCCTTGGACTGCAAGCTCCCTGAGTGGTCCCTCAGAGGCCTCTTTGGTAAGCTTGAGGTTAGAGGCAGGCCCCTCACACCACTTCCTTTGGTTGGGGGTTCAGTAGATCTCCCCAAAGGATCCTCACCTGACCTTTCTTCCCATCTCTACTCTTTGACCTCATATCTTCTTTATGGACAGATAATGAATTCAAGGTTTTAGCCAAGTCCTGCTTTGCAAATCCACCAGGATGGTCTGTTTCACTACTGATTTTGAGATATGGATTCACACTTCCAAAATGAGAGGAATCTTAGCTTGGTACTGCAGCATTATGCAAGCCCACCTACAAGCAAGCAACACTTCCATGGAACAAAAGAGCTTACTCGAATCTCAGAAACCACGACTACCCTTACATTCAGATTTGTCGAAATCCTGGTTCCACCAACCAGCAGAACTCGATTCTTTCTCAGCACACTTCCTATGTGTGCCATTGTATTGAGAGAGCTGAATTCAGAGGGGTACCAAGAGAGAGAAACTGTTCTTTTCCCACTGACCATCTCAGGCATGTTCTTTTTTTTTTTTTTTTTAATTATACTTTAAGTTCTAGGGTACATGTGCACAATGTGCAGGTTTGTTACATATGTATTCATGTGTTCAGGCATATTCTTATAACTTCTTTGGTTACTGTCAGATAATAAAAAAATTCTTCTAGTTACTTTTAGACCCAAGAGTAATCTTATTTGAGTTATTAAAATTCCAGTCCAGTATCAAAATCATATAACAACTTTATCCAATTGAAAACTCTCTACCTTCAGTGAAGTCATAAACACACACACACACACACACACTGAAGGGTTTATTTAAAAAACAATAGTCGGTCAGGCACGGTGGCTCACGCCTGTAATAGCACTTTGGGAGGCCGAGGCAGGTGGATTACAAGGTCAGGAGATGGAGACCATCCTGGCTAACACGGTGAAACCCCGTCTCAACTAAAAAGGCGCGGTGGCTCAAGCCTGTAATCCCAGCACTTTGGGAGGCCGAGATGGGCGGATCACGAGGTCAGGAGATCGAGACCATCCTGGCTAACACAGTGAAACCTCATCTTTACTAAAAATACAAAAAAATAAGCCGGGCGAGGTGGCGGGTGCGCCTGTAGTCCCAGCTACTCCTGTAGGCTGAAGGCAGGAGAATGGCATAAACCCGTGGTGGAGGCGGAGCTTGCAGTTGAGCTGAGATCGGCACTGCACTCCCAGCCCAGGCCGCCAGAGCAGGACTCCGTCAAAAAAAAAAAAAAAAAAAAAAAAAAAAAAAAAAAAAAAAAAAAAAATTAGCCGGGCACAGTGGCGGGCAGCGCTGTAGTCCCAGCTACTCAGGAGGCTGAGGCAGGGAAAGTTGTGAACCCAGGAGGCAGGAGCTTGCAGTGGCACAAGATCGCACCAACTGCACTCCAGCTGGGCAAAACAGTGAGACTCCATCTAAAAAAAAAAAAAGGCAGCGCGTGGCTCAAGCCTGTAATCCCAGCACTTTGAGGCCGAGCGGGCGATCACGAGGATCAGAGATCGGACACCTGGCTAACACGGTGAAACCCCGCTCTACTAAAAAAATACAAAAAAACTAGCCCGGGCGAGGTGGCGGCGCCTGTAGTCCCAGCTAACTCGGGACTGAAGCAGGAGAATGGCGTAAAACCCGGGAGGCGGAGTTTGCAGTGAGCTGAAGATCCTGCACTGCACTCCAGCCTGGTGACAGAGTGAGATCCTTTCCTCAAAAAAAAAAAAAAAAAAAAAAAAAAAAAAAAAAAAAATCTCCAAAAAAAAAAAAAAAAAAAAAAAGCAATAGTCACTTGCCCTACTTCTCTCTCCAGCTACAGTTCTACTGCCTAGAGGAAACCATTCTAAACACTTATTTTTGTGTTTAGTAAATTATAGTTGTTGATAAATTTACGTCAACCCTGGCTTCTCAGTGGGTACTCAGATTCTGCTACTTGGCGATTTAATGTTTGGGAGACATGAGGGATGACTCAGAGGCATGCTGTGACTCTTCACCTCCTCACCTGGACTCCCCTCCCCCCATTTTCTTGAGATAGCATGTAGATCAAAGGCTTGTATGAAGCCCCAAAAGGCCAAGATTGCTGGCTGTCAGCCAAAAGGCCTTGTCACAAGTCATGCTCACTGTTGTCTAGTAATATTTTAGATCCAAAGGCCTGCCCTCATGGGCCTGGCTGTGACAGTGTTTGTTTGCATGGATTGGGCGTGGCTTTTGTTGGAACTGATGTTCTTGTTAAGCCTGGCAAGTTTGTCTCTTGGGAGCAACACTACTCCTTTGCCTTTTGTATACAAAGAATGGACTCCACACAGCTGGTGCTGCCAATCTCTTGTCTTAGGATCCGTGTATGACAGCTGACTCTCCTTGGTCTCTTAGCCATGCCTTTCGAGGCAGCTCTTCTGCAAGGTCAGTGAGCACAGGGACATAAACCATGCTACTTGGTGTCCTTCCCATAGTCCATTGGGAACTTGCTCATGTATTTGTTCCAGAACCTATAGGTTATCATCTCCTTTTCTTCCCTCTCCTAGGCTACTTAAGCACCTCCTAAATGGTTTATTTGTATGCATTCTTACTCTTCTTCTACAAAGCTCTCCATTTAAGAGGCCAATATTTGCTGGTTATCAATTTATGGCCCCTCAGTTTCAAATCCACTCTGCATAGGCTTCTCTGGCTGGGTCCTTTAAATATGTTTCCTTTGCCAACTGACTTGTTGCTAAGTTTTGTCAGCAGAGGGCACTGGAGAGACACTGGAGGAGGAAGGAGTTTTCTCTCCTAGTTGGACTGTATGGCTCTCTGGCTCTCTGGCTCTCTGCAGCCTCCTGCAGTGCGCATAGGTTCCCCAGGGCTCACCTTCTGTGGGCAGCTTCTCAGGCACCAGCTTCTGTAGTGCACCATGGCCAGCAGCACCCAGTGGCCAGAAACTTCCTGTGGCATGCTCTTGGGCAGTTTCATAGTGGAGTGCCTCTGGAGAGTTACCTCCTTTTGAATGGCTTTCCCTGGTACTCTAGAGGGTACGTTTTTCAGTAAGTTCCACCGCTGAGACTTCTGTGTTGTCCCATAAGCCATGGCTATGGCATCTCCAACAAGCTCCAGATCTCAGTAGGAGGCTCCTCCTTGGTTAATGGTAGTTTCTTATATCAGCTATGCTTGTAATTCTTTCTTTCTCCTCGTCTCCAGTTTTCTTTATTTCTCACAGACCATCCCTTGTGACTTCAATTTCCTGTTAGAAAGCTAATAAAGCCGGGCGCGGTGGCTCAAGCCTGTAATCCCAGCACTTTGGGAGGCCGAGACAGGCAGATCACGAGGTCAGGAGATCGAGACCATACTGGCTAACACGGTGAAACCCCGTCTCTACTAAAATACAAAAAACTAGCCGGGCGAGGTGGCGGGCGCCTGTAGTCCCAGCTACTCGGCAGGCTGAGGCAGGAGAATGGCGTAAACCCGGGAGGCAGAGCTTGCAGTGAGCCGAGATCCGGCCACTGCACTCCAGCCTAGGTGACAGAGCGAGACTCCGTCTCAAAAAAAAAAAAAAAAAAAAAAAAAAAAAAGCTAATAATCCTTGATAATAAATTTTCTCCGTTCAAATTGCTGCACAGTTTCTGTTTCCTGATTGAACCCTAACTGATACAGGATGTGATCTTTTTTGAAATGCAAACCTGATTCTGTCACTCTGCCTTACTTAAACTATTTTATAGGTTCACTCTGATTATGGGATAAAGAAAAACACCTCCTTTCATGCCTTCTGAGGTCCTGCACCATCTGACCCCACTTTACCTCCTGGCCTTATCTCATACCAGAGTCCCCCCTAGCTTTTCTCCACCACATGGTTTTTATAGTTACTGCTTCTCTCTCTAGAATCATCTTCTCTCACTTGTTCACCTGGCAAATCCCTACTCATCTCAGACCTCAGTTGAATCATCTTATCCTCAGGGACATCTTCTCCACCTTTCCTGCTTAGGCTGAATCCACTTTATCCACTTTCAAAGCATGATGGACAGCTCCTTCAGACCATTTTTCACAGCTGTGATTTTACGTATGTCCATATAATTTTTCTGATTAATATCTATCTATTCTTCTACAGTTGTAAACTCCCTGAGGGCAAGGGACTATGACTTTCTTGCCTCTCTGCAGAGCCCCTGTGTCTAGCACGTGTTACAAAGAGCTTGTTACAAAGCAGGCATTCCAGCTTGTTCCAGTCTTGGTCCAGTGATTTTCCTGTCCATATTCCAATTTGCCACAAGATGGCAGGCTAAGATACTCTGGTACTTGATGTCCTTTGAGAAAGAAGTGGTACTTCAGGTTAAAATGCCTTTGAGCCGGGAGATCTCTTTGAAGTGAGTATGATTGAGTCACTTAACACAGAAGACTTCTCTGAAAATGTTCGCTGCATCTTCACTTCTTCACTGACCCAGAGGAACTGTATGGAATACTATCAAGCAAGACGGCTTCTCTTCTGCTTGCTTGAGAGGCTACTGCGTGATTTAGGAAACAGTTTTAGGGAGAGCAAAGAACCCTGAGCTCTGAAAATAGGGACATGTATATAATATTTACTGCTCTTCATCTCACACTTTGTTTTGCATGAACTGTGAGTTCTAAAAGGCCTACAGAAAGAGGTCAGCAAACTATGGCCCTCCGGCTAAATTTCTCTCTCTACCTGCTTTTGTGAATGAAGTTTAATCGGCACACAGCCATGCCCATTTGTTGGCATATCTTAAGTCTTTTGCACAACTGTGAATAGTTATTGTTACCAGAAAGGGGTCCCGATCCAGACCCCAAGAGAGGGTTCTCGGATCTCGTGCAGGAAAGAATTCCAGGTGAGTCCATAGAGTAAAGTGAAAGTGAAAGCAAGTTCATTAAAAAAGGTAAAGGAATAAAGAATGGCTACTCCATGGGCAAAGCAGGGCATTCCCGAAAGTAAGAGGAGGGATGCACCCAACTAGGTACACTGCTTGCTTATATTGTGGGGAGATGCATTCTACTAGAAGGGTTTGTGATATGGTTTGGCTGTGTCCCACCCAAATCTCATCTTGAATTTCCACGTGTTGTGGGAGGGACCTGGTGAAGTAGTTGAATCATGGGGCAGATCTTTCTCATGCTGTTCTTGTGATAGGGAATAGGTCTCATGAAATCTGATGGTTTTAAAAACGGGAGTTTCTCTGCACAAGTTCTCTTTTTGCCTGCTACCATCCACATAAGATGTGACTTCTCCTCCTTGCCTTCTGCCATGATTGTGAGGCCTCCCCAGCCATGTGGAACTGAGTCCGTTAAACCTCTTTCTTTTGTAAATTGCCCAGTCTGAGGCATGTCTTTATCAGCAGTGTGAAAATGGACTAATACAGTTTGTGATAAAGGATTAATTTTCTTTTCTTTTTTTTTTTTTTTTTTTTTTTTTTTTGAGACGGAGTCTGGCTCTGTCGCCTAGGCTGGAGTGCAGTGGCCGGATCTCAGCTCACTGCAAGCTCTGCCTCCCGGGTTTACGCCATTCTCCTGCCTCAGCTTCCCGAGTAGCTGGGACTACAGGCGCCCGCCACCTCGCCCGGCTAGTTTTTTGTAGTTTTAGTAGAGACGGGGTTTCACTGGGTTAGCCAGGATGGTCTCGATCTCCTGACCTCGTGATCCGCCCGTCTCGGCCTCCCAAAGTGCTGGGATTACAGGCTTGAGCCACCGCGCCCGGCCCTAATTTTCTTAATTACTATATTTTGCAGCAATTGATATTATTATCTTTAAAGCAAAATTACAAATGCTTTTGTTCTCAAGATATTGGGATATCAGGACATTCCTGAGTCTAGGTCTGTTTAGTAGACATTATCAATTTGTTCCCTTAACCGTAAGCATCTAGAGGCTGGGAATACCTAACTTCCTGGGAATGCAGCCCAGTGCGTCCCAGCCTCATTTTACCCAGCCCCTATTCAAGATGGAGTTGTTCTGGTTCAAATGCCTCTAACATTATGACAGTGACCATAGGGTCTGCAAAGTCAAAAACACTTACTATCTGACCGTTTAAAGACAAAGTTTGGGAACTTCTGGTCTAGATGGATATAAACTTTTTTAGAAGCCTTAATATCTGGTTAGCATTTAACTGACTTTTCATGACAAATAGTGATTTGACCCTTTTGGGGAAAGACTTGATTTCCTTCTGGAAAGCAAACATTCTGGGTAGAATGATATAGATTCTTAAGGTTTCTTAGAAATGGAAATATAAATCAGAATTATATTTATAAATTCATTTCAGGAATTAAATATTCAAGTGTGCTATATCTTTTTCTCTTTTAAGTGGGAAAAAAATGGGCCTATATGATGTACATTCCTTGTAGCTTCTTAGCATACTTTCCCACAGTGGGAATAGTAAGTCACTGATATACTAACTACAGTATTCCCACCTTATCTATAGTTTTGCCTTCTGCAGTTTCAGTTACCTGTGGTCAGCTACAGTACAAAAATATTAAATGGAAAATTCCAGAAACAAACAATTCATAAGTTTTAAGTTGAGCTCTGTGCTAGCAGCATGATGAAATCTCACGCTGTCCTGCTTCCTTACTTCATTTCATCACGTAGGCATTTTATCATTTCACATCAACAAAAGAAGGGTGAGTATAGTACAATAAGATATTTAGACAGAGGCCATATTCACATAACTTTTATTACAGTATGTATACACACACACATATATGTATATGTGTGTGTGTGTGTGTGTGTGTGTGTGTGTGTGTATATATATATATATATATATAT
>NW_016807975.1:4179962-4207196 GCF_001698545.2 Rhinopithecus bieti | reverse complement strand
TTTTTTGAGACAGAATCTTGCTTTGTCCCCCAAGCTGGAGTGTAGTGGTACAATCTTGGCTTACTGCAACTTCCACCTCCTGGGTTCAAGCAATTTCTTGTGCCTCAGCCTCCCTAGTTGCTGGGATTACAGGTGTGCACCATCACTCCTGGCTAATTTTTATATTTTTAGTACAGAAGGGGTTTCGCCACGTTGGCCAGGCTGGTCTCGAACTTCTGGCCTCAAGTAATCCATCCACCTTGGCCTCCCAAAATGCTGGATTACAGGCATGAGCCACTGTGCCTGGCCTATTATTGTATATTGTTATAATTGTTCTATTATATTATTGTTTTTAATCTCTTATAGTTCATAATTTGTTAATTAAACTTTATTGTGTGTATGTATAGGAAAAAAGATAGTATATATAGGGTTCAGTACTATTCACGATTTCAGGCATCCACAGGGGGTCTTGGAATGTATCCCCTGCAGGTAAGGGGGGACTACAGTACTTCATTTGTCAAGATACTGATCAAAGGCCCTGTACTTCTATAGCTATTTACCTTTCATTCAAAAAATATTCTTGGCATGGATGGTGTGCTCATTTATGAATTTGTGAGTGCTCAGACATTGCTGAGTCAGAATCAGGTTAATTCATTTTGCAAATTTTACGTAATCCACTTTAAATCCACTTTGTTCAGAACCTCTTCCTGCCAAACATTTTGAGGAGATAGTGGATATTCCTTACCATTTCTTAGTGTTCTTATAAAAACCGGCAAATCAGAATCAAGCCAATTATCTTTGAGCATACCCAGACAAGAGATTTGCTGGACCCTGTTAGATCCCCTTAGTTTAGGCAGATGATAGCTATGGCTCAACAAGAGGGTCTGTTCTCCGGGCAAGGTCTGCAGAAAGGAGCTGCCAGAAGGAAAATTCTCTGCTCGTGAATATTTGTGAGAACAAAGCAGGCAGGCTGTCTATCCTCCCCTTAGTGGTACCTTTTTTGTAGAAAGTTTTTCAGGCATGTAGGGAATCTCTTTCTTATAGTCCAAAGTAATTATGCAATCAGAATTCTTATCTATACCAAAGGATGGGGCACGGAAGGGTTTTAGAGACATATTATTGTAGTTAAATTTATTTTTAAAATATTATATGTTATTTCAGAACCTTTTTTCTCTGAATTTGTAAGCTACAGCTGTAATTATTTACATGATACATATTTATGGGATTTTAGTGTTTCACTCCAGTTCTTGGTTGTTGCAGAATTCTTAATGCTGGTTTATGCTTTAGTATGCTGATTTCTTCAAGCACTTTTAACAATGAAGATATTTGTGTCATACATTTCACACATTTTCTGCACACTTGCCTTTATGGGAATACCTTTGCTTTTGTACATATAAAAAAGTGAGTGTAACATTTTGATTCACAAGCATTCCTTGAAAAAAAAACCACTATAATAATAGTGTTGAAGGGCAATTAAAAAAAAAAATAAAATCATGACTCTCATACAGATACAAAATGAACGTGTATGAAGAGTTTGTTTAACTCATTAATTAATGAAGGATGCAGTTAAAATGTTACAGTTGGTTCAAAGGGAAATTAAAATCACCACAAATTATGTAGGAAAATAAAGAATACTGGAATGAATTTACAAATAGATGGAAAACAGATCTATCTATGAGGGAAAAATCAGTTATATTCTACTAGACACAATTAATTTGCATTTTTATGGATGGAAATCATTTACATTGTTTTCTATTTTCTACAACTTACAGAGTTGTAAAATAGCTCAAAGACGATGAAAGGTTAATATAACCTGGAAAGGTGTGCTAGACAGACACTTAGTAATTTCTTTGGCTCATTTTAATGTCTTTAATAGCCTTTTTCCTACAATAATAACATTAGTGTTTAGTATATCTGGTATAGTTACAAACACATTATATATCTTAACTCAATAAACCTTCACCAAATTATCTTTATTGTAGAGATGAGAAAATGAAGGCATTGAGATTTTAATTTGCTCACGGTAAAATGAAGGAGCCAGAATTTGAAAATAATATGTATGCTTTCTTATATATATACATATAAAATCATACATATATATAATTATACAGATGTATAAAAGCATACATATATGTAAAATATATATGCAGAAATTATTAAGACAAAAGAATGTAGTCTTTATCAGTGGTTTGTGGGATATCCATGATTTATGTTAAGAAAAAAAAGGAAGATGTAGAGTAATGTGTGTAGAATAATTTTATTTCTATAAAAACAAACTTACATGGGGCAACAGGAACTCTTGTTCATAGCTGGTAGAAATGCAAAATGGTACAGCCACTTTGGAAGGCAGCTGGGATACTGTTATCATACATGACAGCAGTTGCATTCCTTGGTATTTCCAAATGAGTTGAAAACCTAGGTTCACACAAAACCAGCAGAAGGTTGTATATAGCATCCTTATCCAGATTTGTCAAAACTTGGAAGCAATAAAGATGTCCTTCCTAGGCGAATTGACAAACTGTGATATGTCCAGACAATGGAATATTATTCCATTGTTTTTAGACAAGAGAGTCCTCCTAATCATACAAAGAAGTAAGTTACCAAGCTATGAAAAGACATAGAAGAATCTTAAAGGCTTATTAAACTTAAGCCAATCTGAAAAGGCTACATACTGTATAATTCTAACTGTATGACATTTTGGAAAGGAAAACTATAGAGACAGTAAAAAGATCAGTGATTGCCAGCATTTAGGAGGCAGGAGGGATGAAGAAGCAGAGCACAGAGGATTTTTAGGGTGGTGAAATGATTCTGTACCATACTGTAACTGTATGACATAGCATAACATATTATTTATGTCAAAACCCATAGAATGTATAATACCAAGAGTGAGCCCTAATATAAACTATGGACATTGGGTGATAATGATATGTCAGCGTAGGTTCATTGATGATAACAAATGGACCGCTCTGATGCTGGATGCTGATAGTAAGGGAAGCGATGTTGAGGTGGGAGGAAGACAGCATATGAGCACTCTGTGTAGTTTCTGCTCAATTTCTCTGTGTACCTAAAACTACTCTAGAAAATAAAGTATATTGAAGAAAACCAACCAACAAACCAACAACACTGACCAAATAGCTAACCAGCAAACAAGCCAAACCCCTCTGTATGTATTTACATGCTTGTGTATGTTTTTGTGACTGGGAGGAAGATGTGGAGAAGTATTCCACTGGTTTTGATTAAGGATCAGAGGATGGGGGTGGACTACTTGATTTGGATGATTGTTTTCTTTGTATACCTTTTGTTTTACTTATTGAACAAGCAGGCGTTATTTTTACCATGTGAAAGTTATTAAAGAAAAAGATTAAAACAAGTACAAATCTGTGGCTTTCTTTAGCAAGCTGTATGTATTATGAAATTTTCTTAATGTCTACTTTTAGTACTTAGCTTTGGTGAATTTTTGTTACTCCATAAATGTGACTGTAAGCTATTTTGATTAGAGTTTTGTGATAAGGTGACAGTTTCTGTAATTTCTATATTTACAGTTTTTTCTAAGGGAAGATGGGCAATCATGACAAGGTGATCAATTTAAGCTCCTTGAGGAAATTTTTCTAGTTTTCCATTCTAACTGGATTTTGACACGGTGATCATTGTTGATCTTAGTGACAGCAGTTATAGAGGACTGGTAAGAGTAGAATCCAGATTGGAAAGAGTGGATGGTGATGAATAGAGATTGTTAAGGTATGTAACTCTCTGGAGATGTTTAACTGTGAAGGAGGGAAAAGAGGAGAAGGTAGATGGGGCATGAGTGGAGAGATATATATATATTCTATTGTTTTTTATTAAGGACCAGAGGATGGGGGCAGGCTCCTTGATTTGGATGCTCGTTTGATTGGATGTTACATATATTTTAAGTTCTACTTGATTGAATGTTACATATATGTATGTGTGTGTGTATATATATATATATGATGGAAGATATATTAGGATTCTCCTAGATATATAGCTATAGGTAAATATAGAGAAAAAGATTTATTATGAGGCTTTGGCTCTTGTGATTATGAAGGCTGAGAAATCCCAATATCTGCCATTGGCAAGCTGGAGGCCCAGGAAAGCTGCTGGTGTAAGTTCCAGTCCAAGCCCAAAACCCTGATAACCAGATGAGCCAATGATATAAAGCCCAGTATGAGTTTGAAGGTCTGATAACCAGGGGGCCGATGGTGTAAGTCTTGGTCTCAGTTCTAAAGCCTGAGAATCAGGTGCTGATGTCTGAGGACATTAGAATCAGGAGCACCGATGTCTGAGGACTAGAGGAAATGGATGTCTCAGCTCAAGCAGTGAGAGAGCAAATTCACCTGCCTTTTTCTTCTCTTTAGGCTCTCTATGGACTGGATAATGCCTACCAAAACTGGGGAGGGTGATCTTCTTTACCAGTTCAAATGCCAATTTCTTCCAAAACACCCTCAAAGACACATCCAGAAATAATATTTAACCAGCTATCTGGGCATCCTTTAGCTCAGTCAGTTGACACATACAATTAACTATCACTTTGAAGAAAGTCTTGGATCTGCTCAAAAGCTGACCTGAAGGAGTCAGTAGAGCAGAGAGAGATGGGAAGTGAGGCTGGAGTGAGGGTGGGCTATTATTTACTACCTAGAAGACCCTAAGATGATGGGGGAATGGAATCCAGAACATGGGTGAGAGGGATAGTTTTTAGACAGGAGAGCACTCCTAATCATAACAGGAGGGAAGGAGGAAAGGAAAGTTGATGGAGTTTTCATTTGATAGTGTTTTTTCTCTGTGGTAAGTACGAGGTGAGATTATCTGCTGGGAGTGAGGAGGTTAAAGGGGAGATTAGATGTTTGAAGAAAGTAGAAAAATGTTTTAGGTTTAAGTAGTTGTGTGGTCAGGGTTCTTCAGAGAGTCAGAACCAATAGGATATATAACTATATATTCATATCTGTATCAATATAAATATACAGTTGTCCTTTGGTATCTGCAGGGAATTACTTTCAGGACCTCCCTGTGGATACCAAAATCCATGGATGTTCAAGTCCTGCACTTGGCCTGGCTGAATCTATAGATACAAAAAGTCAACCCTCTCTATCCATGAGTTCTGCATCCTGCAAATACTGTATTTTCAATCTGAATACTATATTCTTGGCCTGCAGTTGGTTGAATCCACAGATTCATAACTGTTGGCTACAGAGGCTGGCTGTATAGATATATAGATATCTGATAGGAGATTTATTAGGGGAATTGGCTCACATGACTATGGAGGCTAGAAAGTCCCACAATCGGCTGCC
The DNA here is from genome assembly GCF_001698545.2 of Rhinopithecus bieti. Lineage (NCBI taxonomy): Eukaryota > Metazoa > Chordata > Mammalia > Primates > Cercopithecidae > Rhinopithecus > Rhinopithecus bieti. The sequence continues at coordinate 4,201,914 of NW_016807975.1, read as the reverse complement.
TGCAAGCCAGGAATATTGGTAGCATGGCTCAGTCCAAGTCTGAAAGCCTCAGAACCAAGGAAGCTGATGGTAGCATGACTTGGTATGAAGCTGAAGGCCTGGGAATGTCATGTCGGTAGGGTTGGTGGTAGGAGGAATGCTGGTGTAGGTCCTGGAGGCCCAAGGCCAGAGGACCTGGAGTTCTGATGTCCAAAGGCAGGAGAAAAAGGATGTTCCAGAGAAAAAGTGAATCTGCCTTTCCTCTGTCTTTTTGTTCTATCTGGGCCCTCAGTCGATTGGATGGTGCCTACTCACATTGAGGGTGGATCTAACCCCACTCAGGTAACAGATGCACATGCCAGTGTCCTCTGGAAACACCTTCACAGACACACACAGAAATAATGCTTTACTAGCTTTCGAGGTGTAGTTGACACTTAAAATTAGCCATCACAGTAGTGATAGTGCAGAGCAAGCTGACTAGAGAAGGCTTTGGGGATTTTTCTCAAATATGAACAGAAGCTCAGGCATATGCATGGGGCAGGTGGGTGATTGGACATATCCAGTAATAGAGTTTAGCCAGGGAAATGTGAGAAATTGAAAGAAATATGGAAAGGATAGTTCTTGGCATGTGAATTGCATAGGGTGAGCAGGAAGCCAGGATGGGCTAATGGCTGGGAAAAGGTGGATGGGCCAATGTACTGTCAATTCTGATGAGGTCAGAAGATTAGGAAGCTATGGTCTAACTCAGTGACTGTTGCTTCAGGAGATGACTATGGTGTGACCATAGGAGTGATGGAGGATAGAGAGGCTCTCAATAATGTAATTCATAAGGGCTATTCTGTTTCAACCGTACTGCATACACTTTCCATAGTTTGTTTATAACTTAAAAAAACCCCTATGTGCTTCCCCACATATTGTTAAACATGTAACATTTAAAATTTGCATAGTTCAGAAACATCCTCACAGGGAATGACGCTAAAGAAGAAATAAAAATGTTATCTTTATCCAGTGGCCATGCTCAGTTCTCCATGGCAATATGAACAGTGGGAAAATACTATGAAGATGAAATTGACTTCCCTGACATTTGAATCCTAAGAATGTCTTACTGGAAAGAGAGGAAATGAGCGGACAATGATCCTTAGTGGTCACACTAGGAGTTTTGCAGCTCTCTGCATGATGTTTCTTAATCTTTTATTTCCCACAGCAAATCTGCCCTTCTAACTTGTGGTTACCTGGATCAGTGCTGGTTCAAAGTAAAACAGAGATGTAGCAAGTCTTTTGGATGGCTTTTATTTCCCCTTCTGGGGTCCTTCCCTTCCTGCAAAGTCCCATCTCAAGGGAGCATAGATACTAGGGTGGAAACATTTTTGGCCATTTTTGCAATTCACCACACTGTGTTAATCCCATCTCTCTATAGTAGTGTCAAGAGGTCTCTGACCACACAGGAGCATTTTCCTGGGATTCTTCCATGTTCATAGTCACATTTTCTATCTCATAGTCCTTTCCTATTCTTAGGGAACATCCTTTCAAGAGCATAAATCAAAAATGCTTCCAGAAAGGACTTTTTCTTTCATTTAATTGGGGCAAAATCTCACATAAATATTTTGAGAATTTATAACAAGGAAAGGCCTCATTTAAAACATATATTTATGGATTTAAAAATAAAGATGTAAATAATATGTTTAACTCACAAAACCTAAAAAATGGGCAAACATAAAGAAAAAATATTCACCCACAAACATATTACTGAGTGTCTATCTGGTTGTTATTCCTAAGGGCTTGTGTGTGTTTGGGGTAAAGAATAGTATAGAATAGAGGTCAAAAACAGGGATTTGAAGTCAGATTGCTTGGGTTAGAACTTGCCAGATTAGGCAAGCTATAGAATCTCTTTGTTCCTCAGTTTCTGTATTTTCAAATAGAATAATATCTACTCACAGAGGAATAAATGAATATATGTAAAGAGTTTGGAACAGCACATGTCTCAAGATGAGTGCTTTGTAAGTTAGGTTTTATCTGTATGTATATCTAATTTCTTGGCTTCTGGTTTGTCCATCCCCAGGGCATGCCTTCCCCTTTCAAGCCTGCTTCTTGAGTCTGTGCACTCAGTTTGTTGAACACTGTAAGTGCATCATTGACCACGTTCACTTCCCCTAGTTATATATGGGGCTTTAAAGGAATCATAACAAGTTCCACAAATCCATCTTATCACCTTTGTCTCCACCTCCAGCATGGCAGGACTCCTGGCTGGTGCTCAATGTTCTACCAGCAACTGCTATGTCCTGTGCTATTAGCCACTTTCTGGGGTTCCTAGACCACTGTCTCCCTAAAAATGAGGCTGCACCAGTATCTTCTCTGTATTGGTCTATTTTCACACTGCTAATAAAGACATACCTGAGATTAGGTAATTTATAAAGAAAAAGAGGTTTAGTGGACCCACATGGCTGGGGAGGCCTCACAATCATTACAGAAGGTGAAAGGCATGTCTTACATGGCAGCAGGCAAGAGTGAGAAAGAGCCAAGAGTAAGGGGAAACTCCTTATAAAAACATCAGATCTTGTGAGACTTATTCACTCCTTCGAGAACAGTATGGGGGAAACCACCCCCATGATTCAATTATCTCCCACCAAGTTCCTCCTACAACACCTGGGAATTATGAGAGTTATATTCAAGATGAGATTTGGGTGGGGACACAGCCAAACCAGATCACACTCCCAACCATGAACTGTCTTAAATTCCTAAATCCCAGTCAGAACAAAGCTTAGCATTTCATAAAGATGCATTGAAGAAGTTGAGATAGCAAAACATAAAAGTATTTTCCTGTCACTCTTCAGCCCACTGTAATTTGGCTTCTGCCTCCTTTTGCCTCAGTTTTAAGCACATATAAAACTAAGGAACAAGTACAGCCATGTATTGCATAATTGCATAATGATGTGTTGGTCAATGATGAACTATATATTTAACAGTGGTCCTATAAGAGTATAATTCTGTATTCCTTGTTTTTTTTTTTTAATGGAGACAGAGTCTCACTCTGTCACCCAGGCTGGAGTGCAATGGAGCAATCTTGACTCACTGCAACGTCTGCCTCCCGGGTTCAAGCAATTCTCCTACCTCAGCTTCCTGAGTAGCTGGGACTACAGGCGCATGCCGCCATGCCCAGCTAATTTTTTTTGTATTTTAGTAGAGATGGGGTTTCACCATGTTGCCCAGGCTGGTCTCGAACCTGAGCTCAGGCCATCTGACCGCCTTGGCCTCCCAAAGTGCTAGGATTAAAGGCACGACCCACTGCACTGGCATAATTCTGTATTCTTCTGTATTCTTACTGTACTTTTCTGTTTAGATATTTTTAGATAAACGAATACCATCATGTTATAATTGCCTGCAGTATTCTCTACAGTAACATGCTGTACAGATTTGTAGCCTAGGAGCAATAGACTATACCATATAGCCTAGGTGTACACTAGGCTATACATCTAGATTTGTGTTAAGTTCACTTTTTGATATTCACATGACCACAAAATCACCCAACAATGAATTTCTTAGAATGCATCCCAGTTGTTGAGTGACATGTGACTGTATAATGAATCACTGTGTCCCACTACTCATCCTCAATAATTACTAGTGTTTTGCCAATCACCTTTTATTTATCTTATCCCTTTTCTGGAGTATTAGAAAGCAAATCCTAGATATCATGTTAGTTTACACATAATGCTTGAATCTGCATCTCTTTAAAACTTTTAAATAATTTTTTTTCTCTTTTTTTCCTAGAGACAGGGTCTCACTCTATCATGCAGGCTGAAGTACAATGACATGATCATGGTTCACTGCAGTCTTGACCTCCTGGGCTCAAGCGATCCTCCTGCCTCAGCCTCCCAAGTAGCTAGAACTACAGGCACACAACCACACCCAGCTAATTATTTTATTTTATTTTTTTGCTGTGCTTCCCAGGCTGGTCTTGAACTCCTGGCTTCAAATGATCCTCTTTCCTTGACCTCCCAAAGTGCTGGGATTACAGGTGTGAGGCACCATACTTGGCCTTAAATATATTTTTACATACTACCATGGCATTATAACAAAATGTCTCAAGATCATATAATACCACCAGTCCATATTCAAATTTCCCTGTTTGTCTTAAGAAGCTCTGTTTACAATTCAGGATCCAAACAAGGCCAAATCAGGAGCCAAACAAGGTCACGTGGGAAGGAGTGTTCTTCTCTTTTTCCTTCTTCTTCTGTTCAATGCTCCTTTCCCTGTCTTTCCTCACTTCCTCCTCTGAAATACAACTTTTACCATTTATTAATATGTCTGATACAGGAAAAAGGGTAGCATCCACAGCAAAAGCTAGATGTCTTAAATCATAAGTTATATGGATTACCTTTAATTCATGGTTATAACTAAAAATTCCCTGCCACCTCCATCCTTTCCAGAAATTGCTTTGGGATTCACAGTTGAGGGAAGTCATTGTATTCATAAGAATACTTGTACATTCAAAAAGTGGTTTGCTTTCATAAAGCAGATTTTGTGAAAATGGGGGAATAATGACATTTGAAGGGAGACTCAAATATAACTTTTGAGAACAAGGGAAACCACAGTAAAGAAGGTTAAGTATGCATTTGAAAGTAAATTCAGATATATATTTATAGAAAGAAGTCATCACAGTATTCCCACGGTTTATAACTTTTAGAAAAGGGCTATAAAACTCTTGATTATGGCCATGCTGATTTTTCTCATCTGTATAAGGTCACCTCTGCTCTGTACATTTATGTTTATGTATTTGTTAGGCTATAATTATACTTAAGAGACACTTGAGGCAGGTTGTGATAGTTTAGCTGTTCTCCCCACATTGATTCTGACCACCTCCTCTGCCTTTCAGTAATGCCGTAGCTAGAGTGATTGTATAAGGTAAATAATCTAATCACCCCTTATTAGTGGTTTCTCATTGTGTTTGGAAAAAACCAAAATTTCTTAGCCTGGGTTATAAAGCTTGGATTATAAGGTTTACCCCCCGCCTGTCTCTCCAGCTTTAGTTTGGATTGTTTTTCTTTCCTTTTGCTTTGGGCCTGATGGTCTTCTCTCTGTCTATGGAATGTCATGCTCCTTTCACTCAATCTTCTGATTGGATTATCCAGCCCACCTCCCACCTTCCATCTAAGCAAGGTGACTTCTTAGAGAACCATGTTCTTCTCTTTCTAAGCATTTATCAAGTTTGTAATCATTAATTCAGCAATGGGATTATTTGGTTAAGTCTGTGCTCTCCACTCAGGTGTTGCACTATATAATTTATGGAAATGGTGGCCCTGCTGGCTAGACCACAATCTTTCAGAAAGTTAGGGCAGTGTATATATTTGCTAAAATGATTAAGCCAAGGTATCCCATCTTTTGGCTTCCCAGGCCACATTGGAGGAAGAAGAATTGGCTTGGGCCACAATAAAATACATGAACACTAACAACAGCTGATGAGCTAAAAAAAATTGCAAAAAATATCATTTTTTTTTTAACTTTTTTAAAAATTACACTTTAAGTTCTGGGGTACATGTGCGGAACATACAGGTTTGCTACATAGGTATACATGTGCCATGGTGGTTTGCTGCAACCATCAACCCATCATGTACGCTAGGTATTTCTCCTAATGCTATTCCTCCTCTAGACCCCCAGCCCCCTGACAGGCCCCAGTGTGTGAGGTTCTCCTCTCTGTCCATGTGTTCTCATTGTTCAACTCCCACTTATGAGTGAGAACACATGGTGTTTGTTTTTCTGTTCTTGTGCTAGTTTGTTGAGAATGATGATTTCCAGCTTCATTCATGTCCCTGCAAAGGACATGAACTCATCCTTTTTTATGGCTGCATAGTATTCTATGATGTATATGTGCCACATTTTCTTTATCCAGTCTACATTGATGGGCATTTGGGTTGGTTCCAAGTCTTCGCTATTGGGAACAGTGCCGCAATAAACATACATGTGCATGTGTCTTTATAGTAGAATGATTTATAATCCTTTGGGTATATACCCAGTAATGGGATGGCTGGGTCAAATGGTATTTCTAGTTCTAGATCCTTCAGGAATCACCACACTGTTTTCCACAATGGATGTACTAATTTACACTTCCACCAATAGTGTAAAAGCATTCCTAGTCCTCTACATCCTCTCCAGCATCTGTTGTTTCCTGACTTTTTAATGATTGTCATTCTAACTGGCGTGAGATGGTATCTCATTGTGGTTTTGATTTGCATTTCTCTAATGACCAGTAATGATGTGCTTTTTTTCATATGTTTGTTGGCTGCATAGATGTCTTCTTTTGAGAAGTATCTATTCATATCCTTTGCCCACTTTTTGATGGGGTTGTTTTTTTTCTTGTAAATTTGTTTAAATTCTTCATAGATTCTGAATTCTAGCCCTTTGTTGGATAGATTGCAAAAATTTTCTCCCATTCTGTAGGTTGCCTGTTCATTCTGATGGTAGTTTCTTTTGGTGTGCAGAAGCTCTTTAGTTTAATCAGATTCCATTTGTCAATTTTGGCTTTGTTGCCATTGCTTTTGGTGTTTTAGTCATGAAGTCTTTGCCCATGCCTATGTTCTGAATGGTATTGCCTAGGTTTTCTTCTAGGGTTTTTATGGTCTTAGGTCTTACATTTAAGTCTTTAATCTATCTTGAGTTAATTTTTGTATAAGGTGTAAGGAAGGGATCCAGTTTCAGCTTTCTGCATATGGCTAGCCAGTTTTCTATTAAGTAGGGAATCCTTTCCCTATTGCTTGTTTTTGTCAGATTTGTCAAAGATCAGATGGTTGTAGAGGTGTGGCATTATTTCTGAGGCCTCTGTTCTGTGCCATTGGTCTATATATCTGTTTTGGTAGCAGTACTATGCTGTTTGGTTACTGTAGCCTTGTAGTGTAGTTTGAAGTCAGGTAGCATGATGCCCCCAGCTTTGTTCTTTTTGCTTAGGATTGTCTTGGCTATGCAGGCTCTTTTTTGGTTCCATGTGAAATTTAAAGCAGTTTCTTCCAGTTTTGTGAAGAAAGTCAATGGTAACTTGATGGGGATAGCATTGAATCTATAAATTACTTTGGGCAATATGGCCATTTTCACAATATTGATTCTTCCTATCTATGAGCATGGAATTTGGGTGGAGAGTTCTGTAGATGTCTATTAGGTCTGCTTTGACCACAGCTGAGTTCAAGTCCTGGATATCCTTGTTAATTTTCTTTCTCATTGATCTAATATTGACAGTGGGATGTTAGTCTCCTGCTATTATTGTGTGGGAATCTAAGTCTCTTTGTAAGTCTCTAAGAACTTGCTTTATGAATCTGGGTGCTCCTGTATTGGGTGGATATATATTTAGGATAGTTAGCTCTTCTTGTTGCATTGATCCTTTTACCATTATGTAATGCCCTTCTCTGACTCTTTTGATCTTTGTTGGTTTAAAGTCCATTTTGTCAGAGACTAGGATTGTGACCCCTGCTTTTTTTTTGCTTTCCATTTGCTTGGTAAATATTCCCCCATCCCTTTATTTTGAGCCTATGTGTGTCTTTGCACATGAGATGGGTCTCCTGAATACAGCACACCAATGGGTCTTGACCCTTTATCCCATTTGCCAGTCTGGGGGCATTTTAATTGGGGCATTAGCCCATTTACATTTAAGGTTAATGTTGTTATGTATGAATTTGATCCTGCCATTATGATGCTAGCAGGTTGTTTTGCTCGTTAGTTGAGGCAGTTTCTTCATAGCATCAATGATCTTTACAATTTGGTATGTTTTTGCAGTGGCTGGTACTATTTATTCCTTTCCATGTTTAGTACTTCCTTTAGGAACTCTTGTAAGGCAGGCCTGGTGGCTGGTGGTGACCAAATCTCTCAGCATTTCCTTGTCTGTAAAGGATTTTATTTCTCCTTTGCTTATGAAGCTTAGTTTGGCTGGATATGAAATTCTGGGTTGAAAATTCTTTCCTTTAAACATGTTGACTATTGACCCCCACTCTTTTCTGGCTTATAAGGTTTCTTCCAAGAGATCTGCTGTTAGTCTGATGGGCTTCCCTTTGTGGATAACCCAACCTTTCTCTCTCTTAACATTTTTTCCTTCATTCAACCTTGGCGAATCTGACAATTATGTGTCTTGGGGTTGCTGTTCTTGAGGAGTATCTCTGTGGTGTTCTCTGTATTTCCTGAATTTGAATGTTGGTCTGTCTTGCTAGGTTGGTGAAGTTCTCCTGGATAATATCCTGAAGAGTGTTTTCCAACTTGGTTCTATTCTCCCTGTCACTTTTAGGTACACAAATCAAATGTAGATTTGGTCTTTTCACATAGTCCCACATTTCTTGGAGGCTATGTTAATTTCTTTTCACTCTTTTTTCTCTAATCTTGTCTTCTCACTTTATTTCATTGAGTTGATCTTCAGTCTCTGATATCCTTTCTTCTGCTTGATCGATTCAGCTACTGATACCTGTGTATGCTTCATGAAGTTCTCGTGCTGTGTTTTTCAGCTCCATCAGGTCATTTATGTTCTTCTCTAAACTGGCAGTTAGCAATTTGTCTAACCTTTTTGCAAGGTTCTTAGCTTCCTTGCATTGGGTTAGAACATGCTCCTTTCACCAGGAGGAGTTTGTTATTACCCACCTTCTGAAGTCTACTGCCAATTTTCAAACTCATTCTCTGTCCAGTTTTGTTCTCTTGCTGGCGAGGAGTTGTGATCCTTTGGAGGAGAAGAGGCGTTCTGATTTTTGGATTTCTCAATCTTTTTGCACTGGTTTTCTCCCCATCTTTGTGGATTTATCTACCTTTGGTCTTTGAAGTCGGTGACCTTCAGATGTGGTCTCTGAGTGGATGTCCATTTTGTTGATGTTGCTACTATTCCTTTCTGTTTGTTAGTTTTCCTTCTAACCATCAGGCCCCTCTGCTGCAGGTCTGCTGTAGTTTACTGGAAGTCTACTCCAGACCCTGTTTGCCTGGGTATCACTGGCAGAGGCTTCAGAACAGCAAAGATTTCTGCCTGTTCCTTCCTCTGGAAGCTTAGTCCCAGAGGGGTACCTGCAGATGCCAGCCAGAGCTCTCCTGTATGAGGTGTCTGTTGGCCCCAACTGGGAGGTGTCTTCCAGTCAGGATACATGGGCATCAGGGACCCACTTGAGAAGGCAGACTGTCCCTTATTAGAGCTCAAATGCTGTGGTGGGAGATCTGTTGCTCTCTTCAGAGCTGTCAGGCAGGGACGTTTAAGCCTGCTGAAGCTGTGCCAACAGTCGCCCCTTCCCCCAGGTGCTCGGTCCCAGGGAGATGGGAGTTTTATCTATAAGTCCCTGACTGGGGCTGCTGCCTTTTTTTTCAGAGATGCCTTTCCCAGAGAGGAGGGAGTCTAGAGAAGCAGTCTGGCTGCAGCAGCCTTGCTGAGCTGCGGTGGGCTCTGCCCAGTTCGGACTTCCTGGTGGCTTTGTTTACACTGTGAGGGTAGAACCCTACTCAAGCCTTGGCAATGGCAGATGTCCCCCCCTCCCCCACCAAGCTCCAGCATTCCAGGTTGAGCTCAGACCGCTGTGCTGGCAGCGAGAATTTCAAGCCAGTGGAACTTGGCTTGCTGGGCTCCGTGGGGGTGGGACCCACTGAACGAGACCACTTGGCTCCCTGGCTTCAGCCCCCTTTCCAGGGAAGTGAATGGTTCTGTCTCGCTGGTGTTCCAGGTGCCACTGTGGTAAGAAAAAAACTCCTGCAGCTAGCTCAGTGTCTGCCCAAACAGCTGCCCAGTTTTGTGCTTGAAACCCAGGCCCCTGATGGTGTAGGCACCGGAGGGAATCTCCTGGTCTGCAGGTTGCAAAGACCATGGGAAAAGCACAGTATCTGGGCCAAAGTGCAGGGTACAGTCCCTAATGGCTTCCCTTGGCTAGGAGAGGGAGTTCCCTGACCCCTTGCACTTCCTGGGTGAGGCAATGCTCCACCCTGGTTCGGGTTGCCCTCCTTGGGCTGTACCCACTGTCCAACCATTCCCAGTGAGATGAACTGAGTACCTCAGTTGGAAATGCAGAAATCACCCACCTTCTGTGTCGATCTCTCAGGGAGCTGCAGACAGAGCTATTCCTATTCGTCCATCTTGCCAGCAATCCAGCAAAAATCTCATAATGTTTTAAGGCAATTTATGAATTTGTGTTGGACCATATTCAAAGCCATCCTGGGCCGCATGCAGCCCATGGGCTGTGGGTAGGATAAGCTTGGGTTAGAGTGTTACACCCAGCACAGAGTAAGAACTCAATACATATTTATTGATTGAAAAAATGAATGTCTACCAGAGATGGCTCTTATTCAGTATAATTTCTCCAGCTTCAGAAACTAAAGTTCCTGAAGTTTTTTTGACTCATTTGTGTATATCATCCATTCTTCTTATTCACAGTAGTAATAGTTTATAAAGTTGCTACAAACACAGAATTAGTGAATACTGAGCCATTGCTGCTAGAAGAAATACAAGGTTAGGCTCCTGTGAACTTCTGGTCACAGCATTTTTGTCAATCAGTCAATATATAACCTTGTTTTATGTGTGTCCTGTGTAAACGCATTGTTTAATATCATTTTGATTTATTGACATTGAACTCATGGCCAATGGCACCATAGCTCAGGCCTGATGGGAGCTTATCTAACACACATTTTCTCTGTAAGGCAAATCGTAGTCTTCTCCTTCAGAGCACTAGATAGCACCTCAGTGTTATGCTTGGGGGCCATTTTAAACAGTGACATCACCAACAAAATACAGAACAATGTGGAACTAAATAAAATGTGAAAAGGACAGGACATGTGTTTACAATACGAGAGCTGAAACAAGAAGGTGGAATGTTGCCTCATTTGACCTTTGACCTCAGCTCTGAACATGAGTATGGGGGGGACTCAGATTTTTTGCTGCTCTGCATATGTCCAAGAATGATTGGCAAAGTGTCTTGAGTGTTATTTTGGGGTTACCAGTAAACTGTAGCAAATAGGTAATTTCACCAATATGGAATCCATGAATAATGAGGATTGACTATATATGTATACATAATGATAAAATATATACTATACAAATATATTTTACATATATTTATATATTATATGTAAGGTCTATATAAAATACATAATGACCTAACTGTTAATACCTTATACATAGTGTTCCGCTCCTTGGCAATATACTGTATACAGATCAATACTCTTTTACAAAATATATTCCAAAAAGTGTTTCCCAGGCCATTGTTAAGTCAGTTTGGGAAATGCTGAGATCAAGGAATCCTCTATGCCTGTGGCATCTAAAAAAACCAGTGCCTCAGGTTCTTATAGTTATGCTTTAAAGGGGACAGGGTCACTTGTGCCAAAAAAGAAGCTAAAATCAATACCCCTCTTGCACTTGCTTATTTTGCCTGTGTTTTGTTACTTTGCTTTTTCTAATTCTCATAGGCCATTTTACTCTATCTCATTGGATGAGGCACAATTGGATCCCTTTGACATGATTATATACCTACTCATGAGAGAGGGTGTTAACTATTAATTTTGTAATTACAATTTTTCTCTTACATGGCACAGATTTTACATGTAGCTTTCATCTGAAAAGGTGCAATGTAAAAGTTTTAGTGAAGACCTTGGTTCTGTCAGAGCCTCAGCATCAGTTCATTCAATTTTGCATTCCTACAGCCCTGTTCTGCGTTTCCACTTCATCCTTGCTCTCTAGGCATTCAACAAGAGCTTAATTTGACAAGAAGCCATGGGTTATCCTCAGTTCAAATAATTTTCTTTTTTTTTTTTTTTTTTGAGACGGAGTCTCGCTGTGTCGCCCAGGCTGGAGTGCAGTGGCGAGATCTCGGCTCACTGCAAGCTCCGCCTCCCGGGTTTCCGCCATTCTCCCGCCTCAGCCTCCGAGTAGCTGGGACTACAGGCGGCCGCCACCGCGCCCGGCTAGTTTTTTGTATTTTAGTAGAGACGGGGTTTCACCGTGTTAGCCAGGAGGGTCTCGATCTCCTGACCTCCTGATCCACCCGCCTCCGCCTCCCAAAGTGCTGGGATTACAGGCTTGAGCCACCGCGCCCGGCCAATTTCAAAATCTCTTATCAGATGGCTCTTTTGGAAATGTCAACAATTTCTAAAATGTCAACGCTACAATATAAACAATGCTACATACATTGTTAATAGGAGAAGTAATTTCTAATCCCAATAAAATAGACCCTAGGGAAGTTTGTTGTGATGACATGTTTTTCACTTGAGATCAGTAAAGACCCAGCTGCAGCTGGTGCCTGTCCATGGCCTGGCATTGGAATTGTCTCATTTTCTAAGCCTAAGCATTATGGATTACATCTGGTATGTTGAAATTTTGATAAAATAAAAATGAACTTTGTTTGATAATAATTTCAACTGCATATAACTTTTAAAAGTAAATACGTATAATTTTTGCCTTTTGGAACTTATATGCTCTTCCTGTTCCCATAGTTTTTCTTTCACTTTTGAATTGAAAATGCAAACAAACAAACAAAACCCTACTCTAGTGCAAAATATCCTTTTAGTATGGTTTTATGTGCTTTGTTTAATATTCTATAATAATCAAAACCCAATAGATGAGTTAGTAATTATGTTGTCCTGATTTTTTTCTTATGTACACATATTTATGTGTTAAATTCAGATATGATGAAAAAATATTGCACATGCAAAAATTTAGAAAATAACGATAAAGAGAAAACTCCCTACAAAAACCCTTAGACAGCTGGGCACAGTGACTCATACCTGTAACCCCAGCACTTTGGGAAGCCAGGCAGGAGAGTTGCTTGAGGCCAGGGGTTCAAGACTAGCCTGCATAATATAGTAAGACCCCATCTCTACAAATACAGACAAACAAACAAATAAAGAACCTATGGGATGTGATCAAAACTGCAACCACAGATATATCCATGGCCTTCATTTTTTTTTATTTTAATAAGTTTTTGGGGAACAGGTGGTGTTTGGCCACATGAATAAGTTCTTTATTAGTGGTGATTTATGAGATTTTGGTATACCCATCACCCAAGCAGTGTATACTGTACCCAATGTATAGTCTTTTATTTCTCACCCCCCAATCCTTTACCCTGAGTCCCCAAAGCCCATTATATTATTCTTATGCCCTTGCATCCTCATAGCTTAGCTTCCACTTATGAGTGAAAACATGTTTGGTTTTCCATTCCTGAGTTACTTCACTTAAAATAGTGGTCTCCAATTCCATCCAGGCTGCTGCAAATGCCATCATTTCATTGCTTTTTATGACTGAGTAGTATTCCATTATGTGTGTATGTGTGTATGTATATATGTGTGTGTATATATATATACACGTATATATACACATACCCCACATTTAAAAAAATTCACTCATTGATTGATGGACATTTGGGCTGGTTCCATATTTTTGCAATTGCAAAATTGTGCTGTTATAAACATGTATGTGCAAGTGTTTTTTTTGTGTGTGTAATGACTTCCTTTCCTCTGGGTAGATACCCAGGAGTGAGACTGCTTGATCAAATGGAAGATCTACTTTTAGTTCTTTAAGGAATCTCTGCATTGTTTTCCATAGTGACTGCACTAGTTTACATTCTCACCGACAGTATAAAAGTGTTCCCTTTTCACCACATCCAGACCAACATCTGTTATTTTTGATTTTTTGATTATGGCCATTCTTGCAGGAATAAGATGTTATCACATTGTGGTCTTTATTTGCATTTCCCTGATCATTAGTGATGTTAAACATTTTTTCACATGTTTGTTGGCCATTTATATATCTTCTTTTGATAATTGTCATTCATGTCCTTAGCCTACTTTTTGATGGGATTGTTTGTTTTTTTCTTGCTGATTTATTTGAGTTTGTTATAGATTCTGGATATTAGTCCTTTGTCAGATGTATAGATTGCAAGCATGCCCAATCTCATCTGGACTTCATATTTTTATTATTAAATAACAATGACAGTAAATGAACACCAGCATAAGTGGATTTAAAATAACCAACAGCCCTATAAAGAGCCCAGCACTTTGGGAGACCAGGCAGGAGGGTTGCTTGAGGCCTTATAGAGAACTCTTAGAAATCAATATTCAAAGTTAAAAGTATCTTAGGAGAAAAATGGATGGGAGAAGAAGGCCCACGTGCAAACAGTTTTTGAGTCCCCAGAAAGGGAAGACTGGCTAAAAAGTCTTCAGATGGGATTTGCTTTGGGACTCCTTGACCACTGGGCCTTGTGATTTGCACCAGATTTACTTTCATCTCTTCTGGTAAAAGATATAAAAAGGCAATTTATGAAAGGACCATTACAGATACCAATAGATCTAATAGATGTCATACTTACTAAATAATAAATGAGTGAAAAAATAAATAAAATATGAATCTGCCACATTGTCCCAATAAATTGGCAAAAAAAAAAAGATAATATCTAGTTGGGTATGGGTATAGGAAAATGAGCATTTTCATTCTGTTTGTGGAAGTATAAGCTGATTCAGCTTTTCTGAAGCAAAATTGGGCCCTATATATCATGAATCTCTTTTGAGCCATCAATTTTATTACTGGGATTTTATCCTGAAGAAATAAGGATATGTGTAAAGGTAGATAAATAAGGATTTTCTTGTAGCATTTATAAGAGGAGAATATAGGCTACCATGAAGTCATTAAATGTACTCATAGCTATCCTTATCAAACATTTACTGCATACAAGGCAATATACTAAGTATATGATGTGCTATCTCATCTATGAGGTCAATATTTTAAAAATTGTGGCATAAAGAGGTTGTGTAATTTATCAGAGGTCACATAGTTAAGAACGAGCAAAACTTAAATGAAACCATAATCTTACGACTATAATAAATGTCCTTTATCACTGAAGAACTACATTTAATGACAGAAGGAAATGTTTATAACATATTACTATTAAAAATTAGGCTATCCTTAATATCTATTAGATATAGGACTATTCAGATTTTCTGTCTTGCCCATACTTTTCCAAAGTTATGTTTTTCTAGGAATTAGTCCATTTCATTTACAATTTCAAATTTATTGGCATAAAGTTGTTAATAATATCCTCATTATATTTGAATGTTTCTAGGAGCCATAGTTGATGTTCTTTTTTTATTCCCGTTTTTTCTTTTTTCTTGGTCTTGATAGGGATTTGTTAATTTAATTCAACTTATTTATTATTTATTTATTTATTGAGACGGAGTCTTGCTGTTGCCAGGCTGGAGTGCAGTGGTGAGATCTTGGGTCACTGCAACCTTTGTCTCCTGGGTTCAAGCAATTCTCTTCCTCAGCCTCCCAAATAGCTGGGATTACAGGTGCCTGCCATCACAGCCAGCTAATTTTTTTTTTTTTTTGTATTTTTAGTAGAGACGGAGTTTCATCAGCTTGGCCAGGCTGGTCTTGAACTCCTGACCTCGTGTAGTAATTGGTTTTCAGTTCCTGTGTTAGTTCACTTAGGATAATAGCCTCCAGCTCCATCCATGTTGCTGGAAAAGACATGACCTCATTCTTTTTTATGGCTGCATAGTATTCCGTGTGTGTATATGTACCACATTTTTTATATCCAGGCAACAGTTGATGGGCATGTAGGTTGATTCCATATAATGACATATTTTAAACTCCAAGTGACATTATTACTATTTTTTTGTAGTTAACATTCACTTGATGTACTGATAGACTTTACCCTTCCCCACATTTTGTATTCTGTCCTATACCTCAAAGCTTCTTTCTGGGATTATTTTCCTTTCCCTTTTTATATGTCCTCTAGTGTATTTGTGCTGATTACAAATTTTGTAGTTTTGCATTAAGTGTATTTTACCTTAAATTTCAAATGAATTTTTGATGGTTATAGAATTCTGTATTCAGAATTCTTTTAGCAAATTGAAGACACTATTTTATCATCTTCTCCTCCCTGCCTTCCCCCACCACTGTTAGGAAATCAGTTGATAGTTTTATTGTGTTACATGTAATGTATTGCTTTTCTTCTGGGTGATTTTAAGGTTTTCCCTTTGTCTTTGTTTTTCAGCAGTTTGACCATGATGTGCTAAGCCACCATTTTCTTTATATTTATTTGTCTTGGAGTTTGTAGCACTTGGTGTTTTAATCATTTTTTGGGGAAAACTTTTGCCATTGTGTCTTCAAAGTTAGCTTCTGCTTTACTCTCCCCTCTTCTTGGACCATTTCATCATATCTCATGGGTCTTTTGTGTTTTTTGCTGTATTTTTTCATCATTTTGATTTTCCATACTTCAGCCTGCATATTTTCTTCTGATGTTCTACTTCACTAATTATACCTTCAGTTGTATGCAATCTGTTAAATCTATCTATTGTACTGTCGATTTACAATGTTTATTTTTTACTTCTCGACTTTCTAGAATTTTCATTTGATTTATTTTCTGCTTTCCAGTTCTCTGCTGAAATTCTCTATCTTCTCATTTAATTGATTGGACATAATAGTTTGTCTTTGATACTCAATATTTGTATCTCTTGTGAGTTTGTTTCTATTGTGTTTTTTCTTGATTTTTACATAAATCTTATCTTTTTACCTGTTCCTCCCCCCAACCATTTTCAGATTGAGTGCCAGATATTTTTTATAAAGAATTTTAGAGAAAAATTGAGGTTCTGGGCATTCTTTCCCCAGGGAAGATTTGTCTGGACAGGTCAGCTTAATTCTTTCAGAAATTGCGAGGACTCAAATCTGGGCTTCAGTCCTTGGGTGGGTTAGTTTGCTTCTAGTTCACCCTTATTCTTTGGTGCAATCTTTCAGAACCTCACTGAAAGTGTAGGGTATATGCCGGAGACCCTTCTTTTTGGGAAGCCTTGAACTCAAATGTTCTCTGAGTCCTGTGAGAATGAAGAAAATTGTGCTCACTTTCTTGCTTCCCATTTGTTATTTTCATTTTTAGAATTGGCAATTTGCCTTGAGGGGAAACGTGCTGTAAATTCTGGCATTACCTCTCTTGGTTTCCCTAATCTTCTAGATATTGGCCCCACAACTTCTCACTGTCTTGGTAGTTCTTTGAGGCCAACATATATTTCAAGTATATATTTTAAAACAGCTTATAGTTGTTCTCCACAGGAGGGTTACTCTAAAAGTATGCATCATCCATTGCTAAAGCAGAACTCCATTTTTTTTCCTAGTTGTAGAAATATGCATAAACAAATGGCTCAAGGAATTTAGAATTTTTGTAGTACCATGGATGCTTTTGCTTTCATTTTTACTCCCTTATATGTGCATGAATTATGCTTAAATGTTTATTAAAATGAAAATATATAGAACATTAAAATCTGTATGTAAATTAGGATACCAGCAGCAGCATTGATTTGTAATTGTTTTAAAACATAATAATAATAATAAAAAAGATATTAATATATAAACCAAAGCATCACCTATAATCTCCTTGTATAAACTTACCTTTTTTATTTTGTGGTCTGTGCCTTTATTTTGCATACAGATATAACAGTGTGCATGTTAAGTGAGTGTTCATAGCATTGAATTTTAATGATGTACTTTGAGAAAAAATAGCCTCCATGTATTTTTTTTCTAATACCATGTTTATAATACTGGTCAATATCTTATCATTCTTTACCTAGAATTAAAAGATTGGGGTTTATAGATTTTGTTCTATCCTAAAGGTATGTAGTTAAAAGTGTCAGATAAATGGTTAAGATATTAACATCACTAGAAGATGTATATGGCATCTTTCTACAGATGTTTCTCTTTCAAATTAGAAAAGACATAAGGTGAATTTTGCTTCAGAATATTACATTTGGTTTTGCCTGCCTTTAAAAGCTTTATTTCAGCTTGTATGGATTATTTTTTGCTCTTCTTTGTTTGAAATCCATTTATCAATCTTCAGATGTAGTTTTCTTCCCAGAACAATGCCTTTGTGTCATTAATGGTGATGGTATTGATCCTGAAGATACTAGAATGATGACTTGGAATCCTTTGATGATATCTCTGATAAACTTTTAGAAAAGACAAATTATTAGATTCACATTAACATCACTATACTTATAGGTATCTTAATCAAATTCTTGACAATAAATGGGGAAGCCAAATTTTAATTGAACATTGCCCTTAAAAATGGAAGAATCCCAAGATTTTTTGTAGCTAGGCAATATTAAGTAGGTGAAAATAGGAAATAAAAATGTGTCTGTTCTTGGAAATAAAGAGTTTCAGGACTTAGTAAACTGGAAGAGAGTCTTCTCTGAAAACGATGCTAATAATTCTTGTTACATTTAAAATATCAGTATTGTGAAAAAAAACAGGGATTAATCTAGGTCACATATCCACTCCTTTGAAAATGTGGCAACTCTAAGTTATGCAGTGAACTTTATTTTTATGAAAGGCTCTGGTAAAGAACTTATATGGAGTTCCAGCTCTGGAAACTTCACTAGAGGTCCCAGAACCCTAGCCACTTGTTTTCTCTTTAGATTCCTTACGTTGAAGTCTGTTATTTTAATCTATTGAGTAGTGAATACATTCACAGGTAAAGGGGCCGAGAGAGAAAAGAATAAAACTTCAAAAGATATAAAAGGGATTATAGGAAGAAATCTTTTGCCATGGATCCCCAGCCACCCAGTTCTCTTCCACGGAGACAATCTGTGTTGTCTACTTCTAGCATATCTTTCTAGGAGTATTTTAACTATTTACAAGTAAATACATTTAAGTATGTATTTCTCCCTTCTGTACGCAAACTCGATCTGTTCTACATTTAGTTTTCTCATAACGTATCTTGCAGACCATTTCATATAAATATGCAAAGAGCCTCCTCCCCATATTTTCCCTCTCTTTTTTTAAGGTAGTTTGAGTCTTACTTTTTAGAGATACTTGCACACAATAATCTACTAAATGGCAGTGCATTTTTTTTTCTTTCTGCAAACATATATTGAGCCTTCTCTATACCAAGAACTGTGCTCTACCAAAAGTCCAAAAGTACAATTACTAGGGGACCTCACGGGAGTCTTTTTTTTTTTTTGAGACAGAGTCTTGCTCTATCGTCTAGGCTGGAGTGCAGTAACACGATCTTGGCTCACTGCAACCTCCGCCTCCTGGGTTCAAGCGATTCTCCTGCCTCAGCCTCCTGAGTAGCTGGTACTACAGGCGTGCACCACCATGCCCAATTTTTGTATTTTTAGTACAGACGGGGTTTCACTATGTTGGTTAGGTTGGTCTCGAACACCTGACCTTGTGATCCACCTGCCTTGGCCTCCCAGACTGCTAGGATTATAGGCATGAGCGACCGCGCCCGGCCAAGGGAGTCTTATCAGTTTATAGTTTATATGTATTTGTTACTTTGGTGAACTCCTGTTTTCTCATAGTGATGAACAGCAACATTCTAAAAAATGCACCTTGTACATACTTTGAGATATCACACTGAAGGGAAGGGTGAGGACCAGGGAGACAGGGAAAGGTTCCATGAGAAACAGTGCAGGTGATAGTAACTCTAAAATACAAAGGAAAGCAGTACAAGCTCTGACGTCGGGCAAAATGGGCTCACAGAGGCAAAGAGGGCGGATGGAAGCAGAGTGTGGTTAAGGCTGGGGGTCTGGGTGGTTTCCCAATGCCTTCACCTTCTCATTCCTCATCCTTCAGAAGAGCCATACTGGTGGAAAGACAACTTGCTGTGTTTTCGAGTGTAAATCGGAAACATATATCTGTTCAGGGTGCTATTTAGAAAAGAATTACATCAAATTACAGAGAATGAAATGGTAATGTCATTTGAGTAAATTACCTATTCAATGTCAGCCATGACCTAATAATATGTTTTCTTTATATATAAAGGCAATGTCATTCCTCTGCTATCAGTAGGGCTATTTCCTCCCTCTCTCTTTCTTCATCCCCCTGTCTTGCTGAGGGGAGGGGTCAGGTGGAAGCCATGAAACACAGTGACCCTGAATAACTTTCACAACAATTGACACTTGGTCATGGCTTCCTTAATGTCTTGTTCTGAGATTAATCAGCCTCAGGCAATAATCTGATAGTTGGATAATTACATCACATTTATTTCCATAATACTCAAGAGCATTATTAAAGAATATGTACAGTTTTTTTCTCTGAATTGTTCTGGGTAGAACTTTTATAGATGGAAAACAGTTGCAAAAACAGTTAAAATGAGATTTTCAAGGTTGTATAACATATTCTATTTAGATATAAGAATTTTACAACATCCCATTTAGTCTGTATTTTTGCAAAGACCTTTTATTTACAAGAAGTTGCATTTGCTAGTAAGTGTTCAGAAATATCCTTGATTTTTTTTTTTTTGGCACTGATCATCTATTTACTTAACAACTTAAAAATACCATTCAGAAGCTCATATCCTCAACCCTTTCCCCTTAGCTTCTCATACTTTCAACACAGCATATCTTCCTCTGAACTTGTCTTTTGTTTTCGTTTTTTTTTTGTTGTTGTTGTTCAGAGACAGAGTTTCACTCTGTCTCCCTCAGCTCCCTGCATCTGAACTCCTAAAGCTCAGGACTGTTCCAGCTCCTGAGCCTGTCCAGATGGGGCCATGGGAAGAAACAGCCTGAGACTTCCTATTTTGTGAACCTTGGAATAAAAACCTGCTTCAGTCCAGATGTTGGATGTGTCTTCCTTGAGGCCAGTTTCTGCAGCAGGTTCCTTACCCCCAGCCGTTATTTTATGTCCAAGTGAATAAGGAACTCTGGATCTCAGTCTGGTTCCTCTCCTTATTGGATTTATGTTGTTACCTTTGCTTTATGACTGCGCCTGTGTACTTTGAAATTTATGTGTGACTATGATAAGGATAAGAGTTTGAGTTCTGGAATCAGATGAGATAATTTTTAATTCTGGCTCTACAGTTTACCAGCAGAGTGGCCTCAGAAAGGTTATCAACCTCTCTTCAAGCCTCAGCTTTTCTTGTCTATAAAATGTGGATAATAACAGCATCTCCCTTATAGGATTGTTGAAGGATTAAGTGAAATAATGTATGTCAAATTCTTGGCACCCAATGGTTGCTTAATAAGTGTTAGCTATTATTATTACGACTTAGATGTTGACTATTTGATGTAACCAATACAGGTAGATAGAACTCTAAGGCTCCTTATAGGTGGAGACTATGATAGGTCCATTGGCATAGTAATTAATATTTGTTAAATGAGTAAATAATGGAGATGTCCTTTTTTTTTTTTTTTTTTTGGGACGGAGAATCCCCCTCTCACACAGGCTGGGGGGCAGGGGCCGGTTCCCCGCCCCCTGTAAGCCCCCCCCCCCGGGTTTAGGCCTTCCCCCTGCCCCAGCCTCCCGAGTAGCCGGGACTGCAGGCACCCCGCCACCTCCCCCGGCTAGTTTTTTGTATTTTTTAGTAGAGACGGGGTTTCACTGTGTTGGCCAGGATGGTCTCGATCTCCTGACCTCGTTTTCCGTCCGTCGCGGCCTCCCAAAGTGCTGGGATTACAGGCTTGAGCCACCGCGCCCGGCGAGATGCCCTTTTTATACAACTTTCAAATAACAGGTTTTTAAAAGGGCCAGAGTGGTTTGTTCTTTCAAAAAAAATATCTTTTTTTTTTTTTTTTTAAAGAGATGGAGTCTCACTGTGTCATCCAGGCTGGAATGCAGTGGCGTGATCATAGCTTGCTGAAGCCTACAACTCCTGGTCTCAAGCAATCCTCCTGCCTCATCCTTCTGAGTAGCTGGGGCTATAGTCACATACCACTATGCTTGGCTAATTTTTTTATTGTTTATTTTGTAGAGATGGAGTCTTGCTTTGTTGCCCACGCTGGTCTCAAACTCTTGGCCTCAAGTGATCCTTCTACTTTGGCCTCCCAAAGTACTGGGACTACAGGTGTGAGCTGCTGTGTTTAGCTTCTGGAAATATTTTTCAATGCTTTCTGCATATAAGATCTTGTCAGTGATACAATAAAGTACAATTTTCTTTTCTTTTTTTAAGGGTTTGTGGTCCAAAGGACAGTTTATCTAAAACAAAGGTGATGAGGTATAGGAAGAAGAAAGGAAGGAGAACAACAATTCTAACATAAAAACACAGGAAGCATCTCAAACTTAAAA
>NW_016807975.1:4125472-4176720 GCF_001698545.2 Rhinopithecus bieti | reverse complement strand
ACTGGTTATTCCTTTCCATGTTTAGTGCTTCCTTCAGGAGCTCTTGTAAGGCAGGCGGTGACAAAATCTCTCAGCATTTGCTTATCTGTAAAGGGTTTTATTTCTCCTTCACTTATGAAACTTAGTGTGGCTGGATATGAAATTCTGGGTTGAAAATTCTTTTCTTTAAGAATGTTGAATATTGGCCCCCACTGTCCTCTGGCTTGTAGGGTTTCTGCTGAGAGATCCGCTGTTAGTCTGATGGGCTTCCCCTTGTGGGTAGCCCAACCTTTCTCTCTGGCTGCCCTTAACATTTTTTCCTTCATTTCAACCTTGGTGAATGTGACAATTATATGTCTTGGGGTTGCTGTTCTTGAGGAGTATCTTTGCGGTGTTCTCTGTATTTCCTGAATTTGAATGTTAGCCTGCCTTGCTAGGTTGGGGAAGTTCTCCTGGATAATATCCTGAAAAGTATTTTCTAACTTGGTTCCATTCTCCTTGTCCCTTTCAAGTACACCAATCAAACATAGATGATTTGGTCTTTTCACATAGTCCCATATTTCTTGGAGGCTTTGTTCATTTCTTTTCACTCTTTTTTCTCTAATCTTGTCTTTTCACTTTATTTCATTAATTTGATCTTGAATCACTGACATCCTTTCTTCGGCTTGATCGAATCAGCCATTGAAGCTTGTATATGCTTCACGAAGTTCTTGTACTGTGGTTTTTAGCTCTATCAGGTCATTTAAGCCTTTCTCTACATTGCTTATTCTAGTTAGCCATTCATCTAACCCTTTTTCAAGGTTTTTAGCTTCCTTGTGATGTGTTAGAACATGATCCTTTAGTTTGGAGAAGTTTGTTATTACCAACCTTCTGAAGCCTACTTCTGTCAACTTGTCAAACTCATGCCCCATCCAGTTTTGTTCCCTTGCTGGCAAGGAGTTGTATTCCTTTGGAGGAGAAGAGGCATTCTGGTTTTTGGAATTTTCAGCCTTTCTGCTCTGGTTTCTCCCCATCTTTGTGGTTTTATCTACCTTTGGTCTTTGATGTTGGTGACCTATGGATGGGGTATTGGTGTGGATGTCCTTTTTTATTGATGTTGATGCTATTCCTTTCTGTTTGTTAGTCTTCCTTCTAACAGACAGGCCCCTCAGCTTCAGGTCTTGGAGTTTGCTGGTGGTCCACTCCAGACCCTGTTTGCCTGGGTATCACCAGAGAAGGCTGCAGAACAGCAAATATTGCTGCCTGATCCTTCCTCTGGAAGCTTTGTTCCAGAGAGGTACCCACATGTATGAGATGTCTGTTGGCCCCTACTGGGAGGTGTCTCCCAGTCAGGCTACACGGGGGTCAGGGACTCACTTGAGGAGGCAGTCTGTCCATTATTGGAGCTCAAACACCTTGCTAGGAGAACCACTGCTCTCTTCAGAGCTGTCAGGCAGGGATGTTTAAGTCTGCAGAAGCTGTCTGCTACCTTTTGTTCAGATACGCCCTGCCCCCAGAAGTAGAATCTAGAGAGGCAGTAGGCCTTGCTGAACTGTGGTGGGCTCCACCCAGTTCAAGCTTCCCTGCCACTTTGTTTACACTGTGAGCATAGAGTTGCCTACTCAAGCCTCAGCAATGGTGGACGCCCCTCCCCCTGCCAAGCTCCAGCATCCCAGGTCAATCTCAGACTGCTGTGCTTTCAGTGAGCAAGGCTCCATGGGCATGGGACCCGCTGAACCTGGCATGGGAGGGAATCTCATGGTTTGCTGGTTGTGAAGACTGTGGGAAAACCACTGTGTTTGGGCAGGAGTGTACTGTTTCTCCAGGTACAGTCACTCAGGGCTTCCCTTGGCCAGGAAAGGGAAATCCCCTGACCCCTTGTGCTTCCCAGGTGAGGCAATGCCCCACCCTGCTTAGGCTCACCCTCCACGGGCTGCACCCACTGTCCAACCAGTCCCAGTGAGATGAACCATTTATCTCAGTTGGAAATACAGAAATCACCTGTCTTCTGCGTCGATCTCTCTGGGAGCTGTAGACTGGATCTGTTCCTACTCAGCCATCTTGGAAGCGACCCCTGCCCACAGTTGTTTGTAAATTAAACTTTTTATTTGGAGTTGGTTGTAGATTCACATGCAGTTGTAAGAAATAGTAGAGACATATCCCTTCTACCCTTTACCCAGTTTCCCTCCAGTGGTAACGTCTTGCAAAACTATAGTGCAATCTCACAGCTAGGAAATGGACATCAATCCAGTCAAGATACAGAACAGTTGCATCATCATAAGGTCCTTGGATAGAAGTGCAGGCTGTTGGCGGCCTTTTTAGTCTGCACTCATTGGTGTTTCTGCGTTGCCAGCTCCTCCAGCTGTTAGTCTGGGATGTATGCAGCAAAAAGGAAAGCAAGCGGACTTGCCCATGTTATTCCCTAGCTAGTCTGTCTTCTTCTCTTGCAGAATCTTTTGGTTATTTTAGATATAATTTCCAGGGTTTTTAGTTGTGCTTAGTGGGAGAGATAGGAAAAAATACGTCAACTCCATCTTCCCAGATTAAAACTGTTTTTTAAAATCACCCATTTTGCCAGTTTGTGGCGTAGCCTTGTGCCTCACTTGAAATTTAGTATCTCAGTGCTTCAGACAAAATTTCCTATTGGCATCTAGTTGCATGCACATGAAAAAGAAAGGGTTGCAAAATACAGTACGTTTGCAACACAACCAATTATGTAAAAGAGCCTGTGTTTTCATTGTTCTAGTAACAATGCATAAGGTGGCGGGCGCCTGTAGTCCCAGCTACTCGGGAGGCTGAGGCAGGAGAATGGCGTAAACCCCAGAGGCGGAGCTTGCAGTGAGCTGAGATCTGGCCACTGCACTCCAGTCCGGGCGACAGAGCGAGACTCCGCCTCAAAAAAAAAAAAAAAAGATATTCCTAAATTACTCTCTTTCTAGCTTCAGGGAGATCATTCTGCAAATATAGGTTTTGGGAAAATTATTAAAGAAGTGACCAAGTTCCACTGCTGATAAAAATGAATATTGTTGTTATGCGTTTTTTTCACCTGTTATAACTAGAGGGCTATTTATTCTAGTAACAGGGCAGCCAGGGTATAGAGAGTGGTGGGCTGCAGCCAGTTTGCATGGGCTTGTGAGATATGATTGTTTTCAGGAATTCTGGAAGGTGGTAATTGAACATAACCATTATTAAAAATTAAATTACATAACATTTCAATAAATTATATTATAAACAAAAGTAATAAATATTCAAAAATCACTACTTCCTAGTTGTTTTTACCACATTCCACTACTATGTCCTTGAGATTATTTCCATGTCTTGTTTCCATGTAGTGGAAATACTCTATAATGGCATCTTACTGTGCGTCTCTTCTCACCTAATCTGCTGTTAAGATTCTCTGCGTTCAATGATGCCACATGGGTAGCTTGAAATCAGCCACAGTGGGAGTATTTATGCCACAGAAATTGGAAAAATGTTACAATTCAGGGCTTTACCTCTGGAAAGCCTGTTGTTAAATATTTTCTAGAACACCACTGGGCATAAGCCATTTTTCCCTAGATTCTCTCTGTTCCTAAAGATTATTTTTTTGTATGCTTCAAAACCTGCCTTATTCTCAGGAGCTTTTGAACTTCTAGACCTAAATTATTTGCATTTTATATAACGTAATAGCAAGATAAGACCAAGTATTTCTTTAACCTTCGTAATCCACAGTGGGAGACAGATAGATGTTTTCTATTATTCTGCCTTTTGAGGAAGCTTTGCGGATGGAGCTGATGGTATGTTCAGATTAACTATGTGAACAGAAGGGTGGGGGAGGGGGAAGACAAATGACTTGTTTCTCCAACACAGCTGCTCTGGCTAGTGCCTTTAATTACACTCCTCCTGGACTGATAAGGAAGGGGCTTCTGACAGCTGTGAGAAGCTGCCACACCACCAAGCCCTAATATTTCTTTTTGGGTATTAGCAATGTCTTGTGCACTAAACAACATAGACATGAATTATTTTTGATAATTGTGAGTGGTGGCTGTGTTTCTAGTATGCCTAGGGCCTCAATTTTCTTAAAGTGACATGGCCTCTCTTTAGAAGTTTACCCTCCTGTATTTAGTGAGGCAGGAGGTTGTAGTGGTTTGAATGTAGATGTGTTTTTCTCGCTTTTCAGCATATTCCTTATTCATATGCCTTTGTATTTGTCATTTCAAGATATGCTTATATCTGTTTAAAAATATGACTGATAGCTATGACTTATCTAGGTGAATTTACCTTTCCAGTTCAGCAATCATTCTCTGAGGCTCTTTTGGATATCCCAGTAGTAGTGTGAACCCAAAGCAAAGGCATATGACATAGACGACGTGTGCTTTTTAATTTTTTTTTTTGTAGGAAAAAAGCTAGCAGAACTGCACATTTCAGTCTTTTATCACCATCATCCTCACCTCCATTGCGGTAAGTGGTCAAATGCCAAGCAAAAAATGTAATAGACAAATGTATTACTATCTGTTCCAGGGGAGTATTATCTGAGGGAAAAAGTATGACTATGCTCTTGTTCTAAGCTACAGGGTTGAAATGATTAACAAATGAAAGTACCTGATGATTTAGTTTACTGTGTTTCAATTAAGAATCTACCAAATGTGATTAAAAAGACCTGTATCCTATTATAGTATTCTAGAATAACCTACACAAAATTGGGCATGAAGTAATTAAACATTTGATGTTGGATTAATAGAGGGTGTTTCAAAGGAAATGCTCTTCTCTTTATGTTTCTCTTCAATGAGGGAGTCATTTTAACCTTCCATTGAAAGTGGATATGCACTCTTCATATCGCAGAGTCAGGAAATAAGTCTTTATCCTGCTGCCAGAGCTCAGCTACAGAGCAGGGGATAAACTGGGGCCAGGAGAGCCCAGCGTGGAGAACCAGGGCGCTCTACGTCAAGCAGCATTACCCAGGACCCATTGGAGGGAAGCAAAGCCAGACGTGTAGGGATTTAGGACAGGACAAAATCAGCTCTTTGAATAAGTGGAGACTCAAGTCCTCATAATAAGACCCCTGGAATAAACATAAGACATCTAGACATCCCAGCAGGGAACAGGCCAGCTGGGAAGCAAAGCCAGACGTGTAGTGATTTAGGATAGGACAAAATCAGCTCTTTGAATAAGTGGAGACTCAAGTCCTCATAATAAGAGCCCTGGAATAAACATAAGACATCTAGACATCCCAGCAGGGAACAGGCCAGCTGGGATGTGCACCACCTATACTAAGCCATTCAGGAGAGGGTCCAGAGACAACCACTTGAAAAAGTCTGGCCAGTCCCTGGCCCTGCTGGTTAATTCAGGCAAGTGTACTCGTTAAGTCTGTGGGCTCAAGAGTCAGAACAACAGGTTTATGTCCTGGATCTGCCAAGTGACACCTGTGTGAACTTGTCTTTTTTAAACTCAGTTATGTTATCGATAAAATAAGAATAATGATATAACACACCTCATGTAAAGCTCTTAGCAAAGTTTTGGAATCTAGTAAATTCTCCATAATGTTAGCTATACATATGCTAATGCAATTATTTTATTATTAGTTCCATAGTGGAAGGAGACTATTACCAGAATCCATTCTAAAATTTTATGACTTTTAGTATATTAGTGTATTTAGTGAACTGTATATCGTTCTCATTACAAAATGAAGGTTTAAGAATTCCCCACAAATGCTTTTATACTTTTTATAGTGTTCCTAAGCAGAAAATCCTTAGGGTGTTATTCTACATTGATATCTACTACAGGTGGCCCTGCCCTGACTATTGGACTGGCCTGAGTGGAAAAGTAGAGTGATATAAGCAGCCCCCTTACAGAATGCAGACTTAACAAAGCTTGTTTTTGTCTGAATTTGCTACCAGTTAACTTAGTTTGTATCTTTATGTGTCCCTCATGTGTAGTGAGGTAGCATCTGAGGATACAGTGAGGATACAGTGAGGATACAGTGACAAAGCAAGAGACTATTCTCTTTTACTCATTCATAATTTATTCATTGACTCATGGAGTCATTAATTGATTGACCGATTCA
This sequence comes from Rhinopithecus bieti, assembly GCF_001698545.2. Classification (NCBI taxonomy): domain Eukaryota; kingdom Metazoa; phylum Chordata; class Mammalia; order Primates; family Cercopithecidae; genus Rhinopithecus; species Rhinopithecus bieti. The sequence continues at coordinate 4,170,719 of NW_016807975.1, read as the reverse complement.
TTCATTCATTTATTCATTCAACTATGGTGACTGACCACCTGAAATGTACCAGTCACTCCCTGCACTAGTATTATAATCTCTGTTTTCAAGAATTGCACATCCAGTAGAGGTGACAGAAAAAGCAAGCCAGGAAATAAAATATAGTGATACTTGTCACATATAATGACAGTGAAGACATCTGGTAATAATGACTAGATGAAGGTGGCTCCTAACTGTAACGACAGGTCCCAGGCAAAAATTTCACTCATACAGCAAACACTTGTTGACTAGTATGTGCCAGGAAATTTTAAAAAAACCTGGGCATATAGCAGTAAAGAAGACAAGACACCTGCTGTCATGACTTTTACATTCTTCTAGGGGGAAGCAGAATAAACTACTAGAAAAAATATCAAATAAGAATATATATTATGCAATGAATTAAGGCAGATAGTTTAGGGAATAATTGGATAGCTATTTTATATAGAGTGGTCAAGAAAGCCTCCCTGAGATGGTGACATTTGAAATGAGACCTAAAGGTTGAGAAAGAAAATCAGGGGAAGAGCAATTTAGGTGGAGAGAAAAGTTAGTGGAAATGTCCTGATGCAAAATAGACATTGACATGTTCAAAAGGCCAGTGTGGCTGGTGCAAGGCAAGCCAGGTACAAGACAAGGATAGAGAGTTGAGAGGATGCAGGAAAGTCTCTGAAAGCTGGTATAAGGAGGTTGACTTTCATTCTAAGTGCAATGGGAAGCCGTTGATGGTTTTTATGTAGGGGCATGACATGGCCTAATTTGCATTTTTAAAAATGTACTTCTAGCTGCTGTGTGGGGAATAGGTTCTTAAAGTTGGGCAATATTCCATGTGAGAAATGGTGGTAGCTTGGACTGCAGAGGAAGCAATGGAGATGGAGAGATGCAAATGCACTTGGGGTGTGTTCTGAAGGTAGAATTGAAAGGATTTGCTCACAGGCTGGATGTGTGGACTGAGGAAAAAATGAATGAATGCAAGTAAGTTCCTAGGTTTTTGATAGGAGCATCTGATTGGGTGATGGTGCAGTTTCCAGAGATGGAGAAGGGTGGGGAAGAAGCAAAGTGTGTGTTTCTTTTTTCTTTTTTTTTTTGAGGAGGTGCTGGTGTGTGGGATGAGGTGGTGAAATCAGGGGTTCCCATTTGACTGTGTGGAGTTTAGGATATTTATTCAACACACAAGATGGAACATGTCTTATCCACTTTTGGCACTGGGACGGGAACTGGCACATTCTAGGTTGGGTCAATAACCACATTTGGATGAAAGAATGAATGAAAGAAGTGGATGGTGGCCTGCTCTGGGACCTCATTCTCATCAGATGCTGCCTTATCACACACGAGGACAGGAAGATGCAGACAAACTCAAAAGGCAACACATTCAAACAAAAATAGATTCAGGTACATCTACATTTTGTAAAGGGGTTGCTACTTTTTTGTTTTTTGTTTTTGGTTCATAAGTAGTAATTTGGATATATGAATCTGGAATCCTGGGGAGAGGTCAGAATTACTGAGATAGATTTGGTAGTCTTAGAATACAGGGTTTTTTTTTAATTAAAAAAAATTTTTTTTTTTTTTTACAGTTATTAACATCATGAGGTCCCTTAGGATGAATGTATAGATAAAGAAGGAATTGGAGGCTGGGCATGGTGGCTCACACCTGTAATCCCAGCACTTTGGGAGGTGAAGGTAGGTGGATCACATGAGGTCAGGAGTTTGAGACCAGCCCGGCCAACATGGCGAAACCCTGTCCTACTAAAAATACAAAAGTTTGCCGGGCATGATGGCACATGTCTTTATTCCCAGCTACTCGGGAGGCTGAGGCAGGAGAATTGGTTGAGCCTGGGAGGTGGAGGTTGCAGTGAGCTGAGATCACGCCACTGCACTCCATCCTGGGTAACAGAGTCAGACTTTGTCTCAAAAACAAAAAAAAAAAAAAAAAAAAAAAGGGACCTGTAGTACTGTCCTATTGCTGCTGTAACAAATTTAGTAGCTTAAGATAACACAAATGTATTATTTTATAGCTCTGGATGTGAGAAGTCCCAAATATGTCTTACTGGGCTCAAATCAAGATGTTGGCAGGGCTGGGCTTCATCTGGACACACTAAGACTGTATCCTTCTTCTCACTTTTTGAGGCTACCTGCATTCATTGGCTTGTGACCCCTTCCTCCATATTTAAAGTACATCATTCTCACCTCTGTTTCCATTGTCACATCTTTTTTTTGTGACTCTGACTCTCCTGTTTCCCTCTTTCCCTTATAAATATGATTGTGATTTCACTGGGTCCACCTGGATAATCCAGGGTTATTTCCTCATCTCCTTAATTACGCCCACAAAGTACCTTTTGCCATGTAAAGTAAAATATTTACATGTCCTGGAGATCAGGATGTGAACAACTCTGGGGGCCATTATTTTGTCTATGACAAGACCCAAGACTGGTTCCTCTTTCCCTCTTTCCCTTATAAAGATGATTGTGATTTCACTGGGTCCACCTGGATAATCCAGGGTTATTTCCTCATCTCCTTAATTATACCCACAAAGTACCTTTTGTCATGTAAAGTAAAATATTTACATGTTCTGGAGATCAGGATGTGAACAAATCTGGGGGCCATTATTTTGTCTATGACAAGACCCAAGACTGGTTCCTAGAGAGTTCCTAGGAGGCTGAACAGAGAAGCATCCAGCAAAGGAGAAGGAGGGGCCAGTGAGAAAGGAGGAAAACCAGGAGTACATGGTACCACAGAAGCCAAAGGTAGCCGGTTTTAAGAACCAGGGAGTGATCTGCTGCTGATGGTCAGTGCTGCTGAAAGGTCAAGCAAAAGCTGACAAGGGAGCTTGGATTGGGTCATAAGGAGATCTTGAGTGACTTGGCACAAGTGGTCTCATTTGAGTGGTCTAAATGAAGGCTGAGAAGTGGCTCAAGGTGAGAATGGGAATTGAGGAGGTGGAATAGCAGCTTCAGAAAAACTTCAAGAAATGAAGCAGTAGCTAGAAGGAGATACAGGATCAAGAGATCCTTCCTTCCTTCCCTCCCGCCCTCCCTCCCTNTTTTTTTCTAATCTGCCTCCAGCACTGGCCTAAGCCTTCCCAGAACTCTTGAGTGAACATTACTGGAAGCCTCAGGAGAAAGTCTCCAGCTAGATCTGCATTTGTACAACTGTCGGGATTTTGCCTCCTTTTAAGTCTTAAATCAGCCATTGACAGGTTTGCAACATAAAGCCAAGATGGAACTCTCCCAGGTATTCAAGCCTAGAAACAAGTAGAGATAAACAAAGATAGTAGCGTTTGAGGCAAACACACTGTCTTTAAGCTAGACTGGAGTCGGTTTGGGTGAGTACTTTTCCAGGAGTTTTGTTAGCGATCTGGGGAAGGCCGAATACTTTCAGACCTGCGTGTTTCCTTCTCTGACCTTTATAAATAGGAAACATCCAAACAGGATGTTAAGGAGATTTCCTGTCAGCTGTAATGAAGCGAAAGGGATGGGATGGAAGGTTTTTATTCCTTAGTCTTCAACCTGTTCTTAGATATCTCTTCCCCCCGCGATAAAGGCCCAAAGGGAAATTTCATCTTCTTGCTGCTGGGTTGGGGCAGGTGGTCTAGAAGTAGGTGGTGAAGTTACAGAGAAACAGCCTTAAACTATTTTCCCTCCCTCTCTTCCTTCCTTCCTTCCTTCCTTCCTTCCTTCCTTCCTTCCTTCCTTCCTCCCTCCCTCCTTCCCTCCTTCCCTTCTTTCCTTCCTTCTTCCTCCCTCAATCCTTCTCTCTTTTCCTTCCTTCCTTCCTTCCTTCCTTCCTTCCTCCCTCCTTCCTTCCTTCCTTCCTTCCTTCCTCACTCCCTCTGTCCCTCCCTTTCTCCTTTCCTTTCTCCTTCCCTCACTTCCCCTCTTCCTTTCTCTGTCTTGGTTTCTTTCTTTCAAGACAGTAGTCACTAGAGCATGCTCGTGCTAATGGTAACGGTGAAGTAGAGAGGGAGAAACTGAAGATGTAGGAGAGAGAGAGGGGGAATTTCTTGGGAAGGTAAGGAGAAGGAAATCCAGATTCCAAGTGGAATAACTGGCATTTGATAGGAGTTGGGACACCACATCTGTTGTAATGAAAGTGAGGGCAGAATGTAACTGTCAGGTAGCTTTGAGTTTGGCTGTAAATAATGAAAACCCCTATTAAAGTAGTTTAAACGAGGAAAGGGTATAATTTTCTCCTGTAACGGTAAGTCTAGAGTAGGCCATTCATGGCTGGAGCACTGACTCAAGGTGCCTTCTGTCTTCCTCCTCTGCTGTTTAGTGTATGGCTTCCTTATGGTCACAAGACCGTGGCTGTATTTCCAGGCGTTGAGTCTGCCTTTAAGTCAGAATAATGGGCAAAGACAAAGAGCAAAGGGCAGAGGGTAAAAGGAGCATGCCAGTTGAGTCTGGTTCTTTTTTGAAAAGCATCCTCAGAAGCTCCTCCCAGTCACCTCGCTTACATCTTATTGGCCAGGTTTCATGGTCATCTCTAGTAGCATGGGAAGAACTTGTTAGCCAGGAAGAAGGAAGAATGGATATTAAGTAAGCAGTTAGCCAGTTCTGCTGCTTTAATATTGTCAACCATAACATTTTTGTGAAGGAAAATGATCAAGAGGTCTTTCATTCAAGATCACTTCTTCCAGCGAAGTTGGGTCTTTAAAAATAGAGTTAACTCTTTTGTAAAGAACTATGATGACTGGTGTTCTATAACCTTTGTAAAGACCATAGTAATATTTGATTTATACACTCAAGAAGCTTTTTCTCTGTCTCAGAATTTCCTCTCAGATGTGATTTAACCCCATTTCTTTTTGTTCAATCTTCCAGAGAGATGGAGTAAAACCAATGAGCATCAATCAATTACCCAGACCCTTGAAATAGCATGAACTTGCAATCCTCCACTGAATCACTGAGAAAAGGCATTAGGAGATGAACTATAGGTATAATTCTCTTACAGCTTATTGAGAGGATTAGGGAAATATAAAATGAGGAAATGTGCACACTGCTTTTCTTGGAAAAGAACTGGTTGGAGTGAATTTTTGTACAAATGGAGGGGGATGTTATGGCTTTTATTGATGGGCATGAAAATTTGAACACATATAATAATGAAAATATTCTAGATATTCTAAAACACTGCAGAAAGACAATTGCAAGGCAAGAGAAAATGGTTTGGCAACATTGAGGAAGGAGAGGCAAGAGCATGGTGCTTCAGTGAAGGCGTTTCTGTGTCTGAATTAACTGGGGTTGCCATGTGTCAGTCTCTTCTGACAGTTGGTGTTTTTCTGGGTTGGTGGTTTTATCTCCCGTGTGTTCTCATTGGCAGGGTAAAGGCTAATATCAGGCAGGCATTATAAAAGGGAAACATTTAAAAATGTCATCTTTTTGTGGATTTTCCAAGTATGCTTTAAAAGATGGAAACTAATGTCCTTTGAAATTTTTTTTTTAACTTTACATGCTATTCTTGGCCCATCTATCAGACTAGAAAATTACTACTCTCTTCTCTCTTACTACAATGTTCAATTTTGGAGCTCTTAAAAAAATGTTAGGAAATGGTTCCACAATCCCAGAAAATTCTAGTTAGTATGAACTGCTCTTCCTCATTCCCTACATATGCACACATGCTGCAGCAGATTGATGGCTACATTCACTCTGAACCTAAACCCCCATGTTACACATGCATGCATGCGAGCATGTGCACGTGCACACACCTCTGTCACAATGGAGTTGAGTGAACCTCTGCCAGGTAAAAAGGCTGTCTATCATTAATGAGACTTGCTCACAGTAGATTCTAATTAGAAGGCTAATGAAGAGCAGACACTTTCATTTTTGATTGATATGATAGCAGACATTAAATTCCTAAGTATTTGGAAATAGAAAAAGGCTTTAATTTTAAGCATTCTACAGACTGATTTTCATCACTGACCATATCTTCATGGTCTTGAGAAGGTGGTATTTGAGCTGGTGCTGAAGGATTTTGTCAAGAGGGAAGGGAAAAACAGCCTTTCAGGCAAAGGTTACAGTGTGAGCATGGGTAGGAAGACAAGGCATTACATGGTATACAGGGGAAATGGAAAGTAATCTGATGAGGCTTTGGGTAATACAGTCATGGGTCAGGAAATTGGAGATAATCTTTGGAACAAGGTTTTGGAAGGCCTTGGATGAGACTGAGGAGTTGAATTTTATTCATTGGGCAGGAAGATTTTTGAAGGTGGAAGTGATCTGATTCACATATTGGGAAGATAATTTATAAAATAAACTTAATTATAGTGTACAGAATTCTTATATGTGTACAGAATTCTAGGGTTTATGTAGCATTTCCACCTACTTTAAAAGCATTTGGTTCTGCAGAATGAAGTAGATAAAGCCTTATATGGAATTGGGATTGAGAATGCATGCCATTTGAAGTCTATTTGATCACTGGAACTGACCCCGATTATTTGAAAGGTTCTATAGAGGGTGTAGATATGTATTGTCTCCACAGGAGAGGCAGAAACTTAGGATTAATTTAATTCTTCCGAAAAGTCTTTAAAAGTTAGTAAGATTGGAAACATAAGTAAAGAACAATTTAGAAAACATCAAAATTATCATCTCTGAAAAAAATTATTAAAAACTTTGATATATTATCTTACTTTTTTTTGCTACACATATTTATCTGTCCATCCATTCATTTCATTTGATACAACAAAAATGTATAGATATTTTGGTAGATTATGTAGATACAATGTTGTAAGAGATCAGAATATGCCATCCTAAAATGTGCCACACTGGCCTGAGAATTATTTTGAGCTGAAGGCAATAGAGGATAAGCAGGTATGAGAAAAACTCTCTGCTTTCTCCCTATTTTCCTAGAAGCAGTACATAAACTTATAGAGACAATGTTGTCTTCCCCTCTCTACCAGGAAGGACAAAGGTTAGCCACTGAAGACATCTTTTGATTTTTAACAGCCTGGAGACGGTCAGAGAAATCTATAGAACAAACTTTACTAACTACCCTTTATCTGCCATTTATTTGCCTTCCTCAAATTTGCCACCCCTAGAGAATCAAAGTTCTTTTCCTTTGTCTTGGCACTTCTCTAAAAATTTACTGTTGTCTGTTATACTCTATGAGCTGGAATTCAAAGCCACTTCTTTGAGAATTACTCATTTCCTGGGTATTTCTCATGTATATATGAAATACACATGTTAATAAACTGCTTTTACCCCCTCTCGTTAACCTGTTTTTGTTACATGGGTCCATTCTAACTAATAACCCAGAAAGGGTAGAGGAGAAAATTATTATTTTTTCTCTTACAAGGTAGATAAGACAAACATAGTTCCTGTTCTCCCAGGGCTTATGGTTTAATTTATTCTTTTTGCACGTTATAATCACGTAATAACGACATCTGTTTCTTTAAATTAACATTTTACAATTATTATATCATTTGTACTTGCTATGCTATTATAGATGTGTTATTTGCATATGATTTTACCTTGTGAGTGTTTCATGTATTTTTTTCTGTTGTTAGATGTTTAGATGGCTCTCATTTTTAAAAACTGTAAATGACTTGACAGTCAATAATATACATAACTTTTTGTACATTTTAGACTTTTCCTTAGAAAAGATTCCTGCCGGAATTGCAGAGCCAAAGGGAGTAAACATTGATAAAACTTTTATAGGGAGCATTTCTTAACTAAAGGTTTATAGACACTGATTCTCTATTCAGCAGTATAAGAATAAGCCCATCTCACAGCAACTTCACTGTACTGGGCACTAATTAGTATTAAAAAATTAATTTGACAAGTGAAAAAAGGTAGCCATTAGTGGCAATATCTTCATTAGAAAGGACTATTAGATGACTCTATTTGTCAGAAAATGCAAGGGGATATCTTCTGCTTTTGTGAACTTCTTGTGAATAGAGGTATGCCAATTCAGACTATATAATAATGTGATTATTAGTCTAGAACAACTCCAAAGTTTTGCTTTTTTCCTAAAGTATTTTGCTTCTCTTCTGTGGTAGTGATCTAAAGTTAGCTTTATGAAAATGTGCTATTTTATCGATAATGGATAGAAGGTCATTTGATAGGGAAACATAAAGTATGTGTAAAAAACTTTAAATAATGCAAATAGTACGTATTATGTTGGTGCAAAAGTGATTGTGGTTTTTGCGATTACTTTTTTTTTTTCTTTTTTTTTTTTTGGAGACCGAGTCTTGCTCTGTCGCCCAGGCTGGAGTGCAGTGATGTGATCTCAGCTCACTACAACCTCCGCCTCCCGGGTTCAAGCTATTCTCATGCTCAGCCTCTTGAGTAGCTAGGACTACAGGCGTGTGCCATCAGGCTCAGCTAATTTTTTATATTTTTAGTAGAGATGGGGTTTCACCATGTTGGCCAGTCTGGTTTTGAACTCCTGACCTTAGGTGATCCGCCCGCCTCCGCCTCCCAAAGTGCTGGGATTACAGGTGGCAGCCACTGCACCTGGTTTGCCATTACTTTCAATGGCAAAAACCGCAATTACTTTTGCACCAGCCTGATAATTAGAAACTGTAAAGAGGCTTGTAATATTTAATGAAAAGAACTACCAAAAAGAAACAGAAGTACCTGCAAAGCAGAAAGGAAGCAAACCAAACACTCAGCAGTTCCAAGGGAAACAATGGGTCACTGCCACCAGGGCTTCAGATACAGATATGCCATAAGTATTAATTGCTGTGTTAGAAGAGAAACAGCCTAAAAATATGTGAACAAGGTTGGGCCCTAGAGGTGCTAATGGCAGTGGAAACGGTTTCCATGACAACGGCAAGGAAAAGTCAACCAAAGGGATTACTAATACATATGAGTGTAAATGTTCCTGACATTGAATAATGTGAGCCAATTCCTTGGCAGATTCCAGCACTATTTTTGAACCTGAAAAAAAAATATTTCGGCATTTATCACATGCAGGTTTTATCATGTGGATTTTATGGTAAGGGGTAACTAACTTTTTCATAAGAGGTGGGCTTAATCTTAAAAATAACTTTTATTATAAGAATAACCTAGGAACGTTAAAGGATATTTTCAAAAGACAGAAGAGATTGCTTGTCATCCTCCCCATCAATACAGCAGCTTGCCTTTTTCTTGTCTTCTCTATATCCAACTGCATTTTTATATAACTGTAATCTTAGTATTCTGACACTTCTGCATTCTACTTTTATTATTTAACCTCATATCTGTAGCATTTCCATATTTTAAATTCATCTTCATAATTATCAGCTAAAATTTCTGCATAGTAATCAACTGCATTATGTCATTTACCCAACCATCCACCAATTAGAAAGTATTTATGGATTATTGACAAATTGTGTTATAGGCAATGCAGAGAGAACAGGTAGAGTTTAGATTAGCGTTACTGAAATGCTGCCTCTCAACATTACAGAGAGTTGAGCTTGTGTTTGGGCCATCAGGCATTACAGTACACAAATATCTGTGAGCTGGAGGGTGGGAGGGGTCAGCAGTTCTTGATTATTAGGTGGTGCCAACAATTAATAGGATAGGGAAGAATGCTTTTCTCATTATGCTGCATATTGCTTTATAATGCACATCTGCTCCCATACCTTGAGCTCTGCTGCAATCCCCTAGTGTTTTTCTGAAAGACCATTTCTTACCCCAAATGAATCTGTCCATAATAATTATCATGGTAAAAGTAAAAAAAAAAAAAAAGCTCAGCTAACATGATTGAAGTGTTCTCTTGTAGTCTGCAGTGAAGAAAAGTAACTATATATCATAGAATGACAATTGTCCCTTGTATTTGCAGTAAATCAGGTATCTTTTTCATCATATATTGGAAGGGCTTCTGCTTGGCTTCATATGCTGTACCATTCATCTTGTTTTGTGTACATAATGGCGCTATTGGCTCTGAATGACTGCGTCAGTGTTTCAGGTTGTTAATAGATCCATTTGCTTACATGTGGAGGCTTTCTGAATGTATGGCAGTTCTACTATCAGTCTGCATGATTAGCAAATCAAAGGACAGCCCCGTAAGTCACAAGGTGTAGATGCACTACTTGAATTTGGGAAATTCAATGCTATCTTAATGCCACTGATGATGGATTAATGACAGACGGAAAGTGGAAGCAATTGTTATCAAAACTACTGTTTTGATGACCACTCAATTACTGAAGAGTTGGGCTAATTCAAATTGACTAAAGGATGTTGGTTTTGTGTAATTGTCATTAAATACATGATAAATAATTATAAATTAGCATTTTGCATCTCAAATAGTTATTTGGCTAGAAGGAAGAATAGAAGGATTTGAGGAAGTACAGGAATAAGTGAAAAGGGCTTAGGAGAGTGGGATGTACACCAAGGAAAGCAAACAAAGAAACAAGACCAGGAAATTGGTCTCAATCATCAGCCACACTCATTTAGGAAACTTTTTTGGATACTCAGAGTTGTTAGCAAACCATGTGCTGGGATTTCTTCTATGTTCAGAGATGCCTGTGGGCAGCATTTGAGAATCTGACTTCAAATTTCTGCCACTTCGTTTAGGACACTTTGAAGTTAAAAAATTCCTGCTTCTTTTTCTCAAACCAGAAAGGGCCCATAACAGACTTTATAGTGATGAATATATTCTTGTCTTAGTTCATACTGCTATAACAAACTACCTTAGGCTGGGTGGCTTACAAACAATAGAAATTTATTTCTTGTGTTCCTGGAGGCTGGGAAGTCCTAGATTCGGTGTTGGGTGAGGGCTTACTTTCTGGTTCTTAGACACTTATGTTCTTTCTGTGTCCTGACATGACAGAATGGGCAAGAGAGCTTTCTGGGGTTCCTTTTACATGGGCACTAATCCTAATTCTGCGCTTATGACCTCATTACTTTACAAAGGCCCCACCTCTTAATACCATCACATTGAGGGTCAGGAGTACAACCTATGAGTTTTTGGAGGGACACCAACATTCACTCTATACTCTATCCTATTGGCTATGCTAGGAAGTTCAAATCCTGAGAAAGGTGATTCTATTTCTCATTGTGAGAGGAAAAGCAAATTGTGGAAAGGGACCCCAAAGATCTCAGATGTAAGGGTTGGGAGGGAGGAAGGATTAGAGCATGATATTCAAACTTCGGCCACAACTCACAGTTGTACATTTTACATGGCTATCCAGTGGGTGTGCAGGCACAACACCAGAGCAAACATTTTTTATGAAAATTCTTATCCTTACTATTTAAGGCTGGTGCCTTTTCATCAAACACAGCACCATCAGTCTACTGACAAGACAACATACATTAATTAATCCAATTTTTTTTCCTGACAATGACCCTAAGCAGATATTATTGTACTGTTTTCTAGATAAGGAAACTAGGGCTCTGAGAGGTAAGATTTCCAACCCATGTTCACATGGCAGTTAAGGAAAGGAGCAGAGAAATGGGTCTGTCTGACTAACCTGTGCTGAGCCATCCTCCACTGTGCTAACTGGCCTTTTCCCTCAGTTTGGTTCTGACATTTTATTAGCAACTAAAGAAAAGGGAGAAAGATGATCAGCCAACTGTGAAATTCAAGGAACTTCTCAGAAACTCAGGTTTTCAGAGATAACATGGCAGTGGCAAAGCCCTATGATTCAAAGCATGGGCTCTATGAGGCAGACTGCCTGGTCTCACTGTTGTCCCACATTGACCAGCTGTTGGACCTTGGGTAGGTTAAAACTCTCTAAATGTCACTTTCCTTATCTATAAGCTGCTGATGTTAATATAGCCTCCTTGTGGGTTTGCTAATAGATAATGTTAATTGATCTCACTATAGTAACTGATATATTCTGGCTGTGTCCCCACCCAAATCTCAGTTTCAATTGTATCTTCCAGAATTCCCACATGCTGTGGGAGGTACCTGAGGGGAGGTAATTGAATCATGGGAACTGGCCTTTCCCATGTAATTGCGGTGATAGCGAATAAGTCTCATGAGATCTGATGGGTTTTTCAGGGGTTTCTGCATTTGCTTCTTCCTTTTTTCTCTTGCTGCCACCATGTAAGAAGTGCTTTTTACCTCCCACCATGATTCTGAGCCTCCCCAGCCATGTGGAACTGTAAGTCCAGTGAAGTCTATTTTTGTTCCCAGTTTCAGGTATGTCTTGGGACTAATACAGTAAATTGGTACCAGTAGAGTGGGGCATTGCTGAAAAGACACCTGAAAATATGGACGCAACTTTGGAACTGGGTAACAGGCAGGGGTTGGAATAGTTTGGAGGGCTCAGAAGAAGAAAGGAAAATGTGGAAAAGTTTGGAACCTCCTAGAGACTTGTTGAATGGCTTTGATAAAAATGCTGACAGTGATATGAAAAATAAGGTCCAGGCTGAGGTGGTCTTAGATGCAGAGAGGGAACTGGAGCAAAGGTGACCCTTGTTATGTTTTAGTAGAGAAACTGGTGGTGTTTTGCCCCTCCTCTAGAGATTTGTGGAACTTTGAACTTGAGGGAGATGATGTAGGGTATCTGGTAGAAGAAATTTCTAAGCAGCAAATCATTCAAAAGGTGACTTGGGTGCTGTTAAAAGTATTCAATTTTAAAAGAGAAACAGAACATAAAAGTTCAGAACATTTGCAGCCTGACGATACAGTAGAAAAGAAAAACCCATTTTTTGAGGAGAAATTCAAGCTGGCTGCAAAAATTTACATAAGTAGCAAGGAGCCTAATGTTAATCCCCAAGACCATGAGGGAAAATGTCTCCAGGCCATGTCAGAGACCTTCACGGCAGCCCCTCTCCTCACAGACCCAGAGGCCCAGGAGGAAAATGTGGTTTGGTGGGCTGTGCCCAGGGTCCCCATGCTGTCTGCAGTCTAGGGACTTGGTGCTGTGCGTCCCAGCTGCTCCATCCATGGCTGAAAGGGGCCAATGTAGAGCTCAGCCTGTGACTTCAGAGGGTGGAAGCCCCAAACATTGGCAGCTTCCATGTGGTATTGAGCCTGTGGGTACACAGAAGTCAAGAATTGAGGTTGGGGAACCTCCACCTAGATTTCAGAAGATGTATGAAAATGCCTGGATGCCTAGGTAGAAGCTTGCTACAGGGGTGGGGCTCTTACGGAGAACCTCTGCTAGGGCAGTGTGGAAGGGAAATGTGGGGTTGGAGTCCTTACAGAGTCCCTACTGGGGCGCTGCCTAGTGGAGCTGTGAGAAGAGGACCACCATACTCCAGATCCTGGAATGGTAGATCCACCAACAGCTTGCACCAGCTGCCTGAAAAAGCCACAGACACTCAATGCCAGCCTGTGAAAGCAGCCAAGAGGGAGGCTGTACCCTGCAAGGCCACAGGGGCAGAGCTGCATAAGACTATGGGAATCTGCCTCTTGCATCAGTGTTACCTAGATGTGAGAACTGGAGTCAAAGGAGATCATTTTGGAGTTTTAAAATTTGACTGCCCCACTGGATTTCGGACTTGCGTGGACCCTGTAACCCCTTTATTTTGGCCAATTTCTCCCATTTGGAAAGGCTGTATTTACCATTTTTCATCGTATCTAGGAAGTAATTAGCTTGCTTTTGATTGTGTAAGCTCATAGGTGGAAGAGACTTGCCTTGTCTCAGATGAGACTTTTCACTGTGGACTTGTGAGTTAATGCTGAAATGAGTTAAGACTTTGGGGACTGTTGGGAAGGCATGATTGGTTTTGAAATGTGAAGACATGAGATTTGGAGGGACTCGGGCGGAATGATATGATTTGGCTGTGTCCCCACCCAAATCTCAACTTCAATTGTATCTCCCATAATTCCCACACGTTGTGGAAGGGACCCGTGGAGGAGGTAATTGAATCATGAGGGCCAATCTTTCCCATACTATTGTGGTGATAATGAATAANCCTTTATTTTGGCCAATTTCTCCCATTTGGAAAGGCTGTATTTACCATTTTTCATCGTATCTAGGAAGTAATTAGCTTGCTTTTGATTGTGTAAGCTCATAGGTGGAAGAGACTTGCCTTGTCTCAGATGAGACTTTTCACTGTGGACTTGTGAGTTAATGCTGAAATGAGTTAAGACTTTGGGGGACTGTTGGGAAGGCATGATTGGTTTTGAAATGTGAAGACATGAGATTTGGAGGGACTCGGGCGGAATGATATGATTTGGCTGTGTCCCCACCCAAATCTCAACTTCAATTGTATCTCCCATAATTCCCACACGTTGTGGAAGGGACCCGTGGAGGAGGTAATTGAATCATGAGGGCCAATCTTTCCCATACTATTGTGGTGATAATGAATAAGTCTTACGAGATCTGATGGGTTTATCAGGGGTTTCTGCTTTTGCTTCTCATTTTTCTCTTGCTGCCCCCATGTAAGAAGTCCCGTTTACCTCCTGCCATGATTTGGAGGCCTCCCCAGCCATGTGGAACTGTAAGTCCAATAAAATCTCATTTTCTTCTCAGTTTTGGGTATGTCTTTATTAGCAACGTGAAAACAGACTAATACAGTAACCATTTTACTATCTATTTGTATCCTATAACATCATGTTGTAAACCTCAAAGATACACAATAAAATTTATTTAAAAAGATTAAAAGAGAACATCAATAAAAGTATTTAACATGGCATCCAGAACAGATTTGGCATTCGTAAATGTTATTACCATGGAGGTAAAGAAGGTGTGCAAGTGTGTTAGAAACCCCTTCATTCGAAACCAGGCCCCTTCAGCTATAACCAACTAAAGTCTTTGTTTATGGCAATATAAATTCTACTGAGGTGCCAAATGTGTTATTTGACCCAATGGGGGGGCTAGATGGAAATTCATGATAAACATTTGCAAATTACAAAAGACCCCTAAGCAGTTACTGAGATGACAAGGGTAGAGTTATGTCCAGGTTACTCCTTTCATTATATTAATAGCTCCTGTAATTCTCACTGAAAACAATCATGAGTTCTCTTGTTAATAGCCCCATTTATATGTATTAGTGGCCTCTATTCAGCTTCCACTATGTAGGTCTCTCAGTCACAAAAATCATAGATTCCAAAATGAAACATACATTCTAAAGTGAATGGAGTAAACTTAGAAAGCATGGGAGAAAACTTAAATTCCCACTGTGACTAACTGCCATTAGGATTTGTTCTGAAGATAAACTGTCAGAAAAGCATAGGAATAATTTTTTTTGATTTTGATTGTGCTGTAACCAACTTATCAACACCTAGGCACCTGTGTCAAGCATTAGAAGAACTTAAAGACAGACTGTAGAAATGAGAATAGCATCTTTTTCTCTCGTTGTAGTCCCTCCAGTTTTGTCAGGCAGTTGCAACTCAACCCACAAGGTGTGGAAATTATCAAAACTCAGTGATATTGTTGTTGGTCAAGAGGAAACCAAGCAATCAAGATAACTTTATATATAAAGTTTTATTTTTTGAGCTGAATCTTACCAGATAATATTCTCATCTCTGTCTCCATCTCTATAGTTGAGATTCTTGGGTAAGTTGTACAAAGCTTGGAGAAAGTTCTTTCCTATCATCTTCTCAAATTCCTGAAACAAATTCTTTGGGACTTGGGTAATGTCATCAGTGAGGACCTCCAGCAGACCTATTTAGAATGAATAGAAGGGGGACAAATGCAAAGACTTAATATGAGCAGCTTGAATCTTGTTATGCTCTTATGATTTCCAGAACATGTTCTGTCCCATTTGATGCCTTCTCCCCAAATGCATACTGTGTGGCATTGACAGGCTCTCAGAATATGAAGGATTACAATGTTGGTCATAATAGTGATTGCATTTGTTGAGTGCTTACTATGTGTCAAACTTTGCTAAGTACCCTTCATTCAAAATCTCATTTCCTAGTCACTGCACTTCCACAAGGTAAGTACTATTACAAACCCCATTTTACAAATCAGAAAACTGAGGCACAGAGAGGTTATTCATTTACCCAAGGTTATGTAACCAGTACTGTCTCATGTTGACAAACTATTAATGTTACTTCCTGTTTATCAGCCTTGATTACTACTTAATAAATCACCTGAAAAATAACTGTATATTTTGGTTCATAGTAGTTCCTAGTCACCCAACAGGTCTACCAAAATATATTTTTTATCTTTGCTTTCTTACTGCCACATGGGGATCACTGACAAATGTTGTGGATGAAAGCCATAGACTGAATTGAGCCATTGATGACAGGCCTCCTGCCCCACACAGTGGAGTATCTGCTGACATAGGCCTCTCCTAGATGCTAAGTTCTAGAACTTAGAAGTCACTGAGTCCTACAACATGTGCCTATGGGTACAGTAGAGCCTCAATGACCTCTGTACCCATCAGGACCTATCTGACGTGGTTTCCATATCCTTTGTTTTTGGACCCAAAGAACTCTGCCTCTGTGAAACCTTCCCTGTCCTCTCCATCTCTTTCACAGCTGAGGTGACAGCATGCACTTTGACAAACACATTCAGGAGGGCTGTCTGGTATAGCTGAATCACAGGGTATTTGGAGGGGGTGAGACAACACTAGAAGGGAGGAAAGTTATTGATTAGGGAAGGCCTTACATACTGTTAGAGGAAGTCAGTATCTTATTTAGAGGACTTGAGGGAAGCACTAAAGGATTTTAGGCTGAGGAATTGACATTAGCAATACTTGAATTTAGGAAGCTCATTCAGCAAAGATGCAAGGGCAAGGAGGCAAGACATGAAGCAGGGAGATTCATCAGAGGGCTATTGTAATAAAGTAAAAGTCCTCCAGCTACTACATACAGAACCTCCCAGAGAGCTTGTTAAAATACAGATTGCTGGAGCCACTCCAGAATTTCTGATCTAGTAGGTCTGGGGTGGGGCCTGAGAATTTGCTTTTCTAAAATGTTCCCAGGGGATGCCCACATTACTGATCTGGGAACCCTGCTTTGAGAATGATGAGAGAACTGTTGTAAAGAAAGAACAATAATTTGAATCAAGGCATTGACAGTGGGGTTGGGGTGAGGGGCCACATTTAATACATATTTAGGAGGTAAAAAATGTGACAGTTATGATGATGGGGTGGAGGGAAGTTAGGAAGATAAAGATTTTGAGCTGGGTGGCTGGGTGGGTAAAGGAACCATGCCTGAGCTGAGCTAGGGTCCCAAGGAAGATGTATTAGTCCATTTTCATGCTGTGGATAAAGGCATAACCGAGACTGGGCAATTTACAAAAGAAAGAGGTTTAATAGACTTACAGTTCCATGCGGCTGGGGATGCCTCACAATCATGGTGGAAGGTGAAGGCACATCTCACATGGTGGCAGACAAGAGAAGAGAACTTGTGTAGGGAAACTCCCCTTTATAAAACCATCAGATCTCATGAGACTTATTCACTATCATGAGAATAGCAAGGGAAAGACCCACCCCTATGATTAAATTATCTCCCACCAGGTCCCTCCCACAACATGTGGGAATTATGGGAGCTACAATTCAAGATGAGAATTTGGTGGAGACACAGCCCAACCATATCAGAGGAAAAGCAGAATCCTCCAAAGTGCAGTACTCTCAGGGTTAATGCATTTTGTTTCACCTCATAATGAGGGTTTCCTTTAAAAGATGGATCAATTTTTCCACTTCAGTAATTTCTACTTTTCTAAGTACTATGGAAATATTTTGTGGAGACTTTTCAATAATTTAAGTGTCTTCTGTGAACCGTTTTATGGTACAAAGTAGGAATGTGTAAGGGAGAGGGATGCCGGGTGAGATGAATGAGGCTGTCAGAGGGTATGCGTTTGGGGCTACATCATATTCATTTTCCTCGCTTGTCCCCTCCAGTGCTGTGGTTACAGCTGCAATAGGAAATACCCACAAATGGATTCTCCTGATTGGCAACAATTATGAATATTATCACTCAGCAGCCAGGGAAGTTGTATGCCATTTTCAAAAAGGATGAACAATAATTTTTCTTTGAATGTGGCAGAAGGGAAATAGAGCTTGAAAAGGGAACTGTAAGTGGGAGAAGTCAGTTGCAGCAGGATTTCCTTATGTTTTCTACCAAGCAGGAAGGAAAGAAAACTGTGTTCTTCTTGACTTTGAGAAAAGATTATAAATAAATTGCCTGGTAAGCTCTCAGGCGATGGATTGATCAGCAGATGCAGAAGCTGCTGGTATTTTCTGACACTGAGCTCTTTCCACCCAGTCTGTGCCACTGGAGGCACTACCGTGACCACAAATTAGAAAGGATGTGCTCCTAAAAAGACGCTTGTTGGCCAAGCTGGTCATAATTCATGCTCTGGCAACACTATGCCTGGAGGAGGGAGAATGAAACATTTATGAAAATGACTCCTAGCAACACATCACATTTGTCAAAAGGAAGAAGGCAGGAAAGCAGTAATCATCTCCCCAAAAGAAGCCATGCTGGTTTTGTTTTTTTTGACTAGACCGCATGTGTGAGTTTTTGAAGGTGAACCCATGGGTGATTCATATCTACAACTAGGTTAGTTGTTAGTGCCTTATCAGATTTTACGAGAGGTCAGTGAGCTTTCTTGCAAGGTAATGGGGAAGAATTGGGGCTTGATTATTCAATAGGCAAACTAAGCATGTGTTTAGGGCACTTGCAAAATTGGAGCAAAAAAATTTCTTAAGGGAAGGATAGTATCTAAAAATTGGAGGAAAGCATCTGTGTGGTCATCATGTGTAGACCCAGTTTATTATTATTATTATATTTTAAGTTCTGGGATACGTGTGCAAAACATGCAGGTTTGTTACATAGGTGTACATGTGCCATGGTGGTTTGCTGCACCCATCAACCCATCATCTAGGTTTTAAGCCCCGCATGCATTAGGTATTTGTCCTAATGCTCTTCCTCCCCTTGACCCCCACCCTCTGACAGGCCCTGGTGTATGATGTTCCCCTCCCTGGGTCCATGTATTCTTATTTAGACCCGGAATTTTGTGGGATTTCTTTATGCCCAAACACTGTTCGGCAAATATAATTAAAAACAAAATCTTCTGGCTCAAGAAATCTTTTCCACGAAAGTAGAAGAGAAAGACAACAGTTTTATTATTGAATAAGCATTAAACCCAAACGTGATGTGCATCACAGGCAATCCCTCAAGAGACTGCAAAGATGGAAAGAAATCACACCCCTTTCTATAGCCAAGCAGATACAACCTATTCCAGATGTGTTCTCAAGATAAATAATAACTAGTCCTCAGGTAAGAAGACTTGACAGCACTATTTGTCACACATCATTTGTTCTAACTTTACCTGGTAATTGAGGTGACCATCTGTGTTAGCTAATTGGCTTTATCCAGAGGAAAAACAAACCTCTGATATCTTTATGACAGGAGGCAGTTTTGCAACTTGGAGGATTGTGCCTGCTTAAGTTAGGCTCCTACCCTTCCACAGAAACTGGGAGATAGGGGCACTATCTCCCTTGATGTTTGCATTTCAAAGAAATGGTTCCCAAGGCTTTGAGGAAGACTTTCTGGGTCATAAAGCTGACAAAAGACCTATTAATTTTGGCAAAGATTTATATACATTTCAAAGAGAGGAGAATATGCTTACAATTTTTAAGGTTTCTAAAGAAAATGCTGTAAGAAAAAGGAGAGGAGGGAAACCTCTTTCCTTATATATTTATTTTTTTATTATTATTATTTTGAGATGGAGTTTTGCTCTTGTTGCCCAGGCTGGAGTGTAGTGGTGCGATCTTGGCTCACTGCAACCTCCACCTCCCAGGTTCAAGCTGTTTTCCTGCCTCAGCCTCCCAAGTGGCTGGGATTACAGGCACGCGGCATCACGCCTGGCTAATTTTTTGTATTTTTTAGTAGAGACGGGGTTTCACCATGTTGGCCAGGCTGGTCTTGAACTCCTGACCTTGTGATCCACCCACCTTGGCCTCCCAGAATGCTTGGATTACAGGCATGAGTCACTGCACCTGGCCCTCCTTATTTATTTTAAATAAAAAAAATTGACAGATAAAATCATATGCATTCACCATGTACAGCATATTGTATTGAAGTATGTATACATTGTGGAATGACTAAATCTTGCTAGTTAACATATGTATTATTACCTCCCATTGTTATTTTTTTTTTTGGTGAGAACACTTTAATTCATTCTCTTAGCATTTTTCAAGCATACAGTATTTTATTAACTAGAGTTACCATGTTGCACAATAAATTTCTTAAATTGATTCCTCCTATTTAACTGATCTTTTCTTATTTTTAATAGGGAGAATTAAACCTCTTATTTTGAAATTTTAAGTGTTCTTATAATATTTATTTTATAGTTAACATTGTTTTAATTTTGATTCACATGTGGTTTTTTTTTGAGGGGGTGGGGTTGTGGAGGGGAGGGGGGATAAAATGTGCTATTTTCAGGAATTAGTTTGGCGCTAGAATGAGACAGGGCCTGGTATCTGTCCCTGGCTTTGAGGGACAAATTCAGATGGGGGCGTAGCAGTGGGATCCAGAGGCTTTAGTAATCTGTAACACTTGGTTAGCACTAGGAAGCTGGGCTGAGGGAGCTGGAGGGCTCAGCATGGGGTGGAGTTGAGGAAATGAGTCCAGAAAGGTTTTGGGGACAAGCCTCAAGTCCACAGGAGCAAGCAGACTTGTCATTCTGTCTGTGGGTCTGAAGCCCCCAGTCACTGGAAGGAGGCTCAGAGACAGGACTCCAGACCTTCCAGTGAAACTGTAATGAGAGCAAGGCAGGGTATGGTCAGTGGAGGGAGACTGGGAACTCAAAGCTCAAGATAGGGATGAATGTAACTGATAACAATTGCTTCCACTCTGTCTGCCACCATCAGTCCATCATCAGGAGCATCAAGCTTTCAATGAATTGCGTTGAAATGGCAATTTTTATGTAGTGACTTATGGGCTGCTCTTTGAATTGCTACTTATGTTTTCTGATTGTAGAGCTACCGTATTTTTAGAAAATATCACTGTGGAAACCAATGGCTCTATTAACAACAAGAAACAACTCAAACTGGCCTAAGCCGGAAGGAGAATTGGTTTTGTAAAAGGCAGAGAGGAGCTATCTTCAAGAATAAACCCAAGGATTCAGACGATGCCATCAAATTACTATCTCCCTTTTCTCCATTTCTTTTTATTTTTAATTGACATACTAATTTTATAGATTTATGGGTATGCTGTTTCAGTATGTGTATATATTGTGTAATGATTAAGAGCAATAAGTATATTCATTACCTCAAACATTTATCATTTCTTTGTGGTTGTAACATAATTCTTCTAGCTATTTTGAGATATACAATACTTTATTGTTGACTCTAGTCACCTGACTGTGCAATAGGATACCAGGATGTATTCTTCCTTTCTAATTGTAACTTTGTACCTATTAACTATCTTCTCCCTATTCCCACCTTCCCCCGCCATCCCCAGTCTCTGGTAACCACTCTTCTATTCACTACTTCTATGAGATCAACTATTTTAGATTCTGCGTATGAGTGAGAATATGTAATATTTGTCTTTCTGTGCCTGGCTTATTTCACTTAATGTCATGACCTCCAAGTTCATCCATGTTGTCACAAATGACAGGATTGCATTCTTTTTTGAGTGAATAGTATTCCATCATGTGTATACATCATACTTTCTTCATTCATCGATCTGTCGTTGGACTCCTAGGTTGATTCTATGTCTTGGCTATTGTATATAGTGCTGCAATAAACATGAGAGTGCAGATATCTCTTCAACATACTGATTTTATATCCTTTGAAGATTTACTCAGTAGTGGGATTCCTGAATCACATGATAGTTCCATTTTTGATTTGTTGAGGAACCTCCCTACTGTTTTCTATAATAGTCATACCAATTCACATTCAAATCAATAAATGTGATACATCACAATAACAGAAACAAGGACAAAGACCATATGATAATTTCAATAGATGCAGAAAAAGCATTTAACAAAGTTCAACATCCCTTCCTGGTAAAAACACATAGACTGAAAGTCCCATCCAGAGCAATTAAACAAGACAAAGAAATAACAGACATTCAAATTGGAAAGAAGAAAGTCAAATTGTCCCTGTCTGCAGAAGACACAATCTTATATATAGAAAGCCCTAAAGTTTCCACCAAAAAACTGTTAGAACTAATAAATTCAGTAAAGTTGGAGAATACAAAATCAATGTACAAAAATCAGTAGCATTTCTATATACGAATAGTGTACTATCTGAAAAGAAAATCCAGAAAACAATTTCATTTGCAATAGCTACAAAAAAGATACTTAGGAATAAATATTTAACCAAGGAAGTGAAAAATCTCTACACTAGAACTGTAAATCATTGATGAAGGAATTGAAAGAGGACACAAATAAATGAAAAGATATTTCATATTCATGGATTGGGAGAATTAATATTGTTAAAATGTCCGTACTACCCAAAGCAGTCTACAGATTCAATGGAATCCCTATCAAAATACCAATGACATTCTCTAAAGAAATTGAAAAAAAAATACTAAAATTCATAAAGAACCACAGAAGGCCATAAATAGTAAAATAAAAGCAATTTTGGGCAAACAACAACAACAAAAGAAAAACAAAAACAAAGCTAGAAGCATCACAGTACCTGACTTAAAAATCTAATACAAAGCTATAGTAACACAAACAACATGGTACTGGCATAAAAACAGACACACAGACCAATTGAATGGAATACAGAGCCCAGAAATAAATCCACACATTTACAGACAACCAATTTTTGACAAAGGTATTGATGGCAGCAGCGGCCAGTCTGGAGCAACTGCTGCAAAGATGCCAGCTGCAGCAGGGGAGGTGTGACCGGGACTGTGTGCTGTGTGGATCCAACAGGAGCTGGGAATAGGCAGAAGCCCCACCCCTGTCTGAGTAGGCATTCCTGCACTCTTGGGGGCCCAGGAATCCCCCTTGCTCCTGCAGGTTGGAAATACCTACTCCTGCTGCCAGGCCTCTCCTGGGTCTTGGTGCCCACTCTGATTTTGGAGCAATGTTGAGGTCGAGCCTGGGTGCTATTGTCACCCAGCCAAGTGTATGTGTGCTCAGGGAAGTGCTGACACACCAACCCCCTCTTGCCTTGGCTCCCTCCAGACTTTGGGTGCCAACGAGCACAGGAGGGAGGCCAAGGTGGGGCTGAGGGCTTGGCATGGGCCTGCAGGCATCCGTCAGCATGAACAGCCTGAGTTTCATGGATAGCAGATTGATGGTGGCAGGAGGCAGACAAGCTCCTGAGTGGGAAGAGGTGGGTCCCTGGTGCAGCCCTATCTTCAGGCCTGGGAAGGCTTGAAGCCTGGGGGCCAGGCTGCCAGTTCCATGGACCAGAGTGAGAACTTGTGGTACTTTTTCTGGGCCCACCCATGGCTTCCTGTGGACCAGTCAGCATGTACTTCCTTCCCTCTGAAGCCCCCCAAAACCCCAGATTTAGCCAGATTTGGGCAGATTTTGGAATGACCTGCCTGTAGGGAGGAGCTACCCACTGTAGGTCTCCTCTCTGCTGAGAGCTGAGCAGAAGTGGGGTTGACCTCCCTGAGGAGAGGAGCTACCCACTGTGGGTCTCCTCTTTCTGAGAGCTGAGCAGACGATGGGATGACCTGCCTGCAGAGAGGGTTTCCTCTGAACTGTTCTGTTGCTCAATAAAGCACATTTTCACCTTGCTCACGCTCCACTTGTCCGCACACCTCATTCTTCCTTGACACAGGATAAGAGCTTGGGGACCACTGAATGGTGGGGCTGAAAGAACTATAATACAAACAAGGCTGAAACATGCCCCTTCCTCACTACATTGTGGGCGATGAGAAGGAGAGGAGAGAAGGAGAGAAGAGCTGTGGCACTTCGAGGATCTCAGACCTAGGAGCTCCCCAAGCCAGAGCCTTGACACCCCCTTTGGGACTCTACAACTCCTGGCACCTCTAACTTTCCAGGTGCCACTGCATTCCCTGGTGCCAGCTGTGGAAGCTGTTTGCCATATGCCTGGTCCAGCTGCAGCCTCACAGGGAGCTGTCATCCATGCTGGCACCTGAAGCTGCCTGCCCTTCCACAGCTGGCATGCCTGGCTGTGCACAGTGGCTGGACCCTGTGCTCACTCACTTATGTACCCCTCACCACTCTGCCTGGTTCACCCTTAGCAGATGTGGGATCCAGGCTGGTCGTGTGAGCCAGGTGCAGCCTGCCAGGCCAAGTGGGTGGAACAAGCCTAGTGGGCCTGAGCAAAACTCGGGCAAAGGTGTCACTAGCCACAAAGGTTTCCGGCTGGTGAAGCAACACCCCAAGGATCCTGTCACAGTGTCGAGAACACCCAGTCTCTTCATAAATGGCACTGGGAAAATTGGATATCCGCTTGCAGAAGAATGACACTGGACCCCTCCCTTTCACCGTATACAAAAATCAACTCAAAATGAATCAAAGACTTAAATGTAAGACCCCAAACTATGAAACTACTATAAGAAAACAGGAAAATGCCTCCTGACATTGGACCAGGCAATGAGTTTTTGGATAAGACCTCAGTAGCACAGGCAACCAAAGCAAAAATAGACAAATGGGATTGCATCAAACTAAAAAGCTGCTGCACAGCAAAGGAAACAATCAACAAGTAAAGGGACAATTTACAAAATTGGAGAAAATACTTACTAACTATACCATCTGATAAGGGGTTAATAAACAGTATAAGGAGCTCAAACAGCTCAGTAGCAAACAAACAGAAAAACCCACTGCCACTAAAAAAACAGTAACAAAGAATCCAAATAATTCAACTAAAAAATGGGCACATGCAAATGGCAAACGGGTATATGAAAAGGTGTTCAACATCATTGATCAACAGAGAGATGCAAACCAAAATTACCATGAGATATCATCTCACCCCAGTTAAAATGGCCTTTATCCTAAAGACAGGCAATAACAAGTGCTGGCGAGGATGTGGAAAAAAGGGAATCCTCTTACACTGTTGGTGGTAATGTAAATTAGTACAACTACTATGGAGAACAGTTTTGAGGTTCCTCAAAAAACTAAAAATTGAGCTATCAGATAATCCAGCAATCCCACTGCTAGGTATATACCTCAAAAGAAAGGAAATTAGTATACTGGAGAGATATTTGCACTCATGTTTATTGCAACACTATTCACAATAGCTAAGATTTGGAAACAACCAGGTGCCCATCAACAGACGACTGGATAAAGACAATGTGGTACACATACACAATGAAATACTATTCATTCATAAAAAAGAATGAGATCCTGTGACTGGCAACAACATGGATGCAACTGGAGGACATTATAGTGAAATAAACCAGGTGCAGAAAGACAAACTTCACATTTTCTCACTTATTTGTGGGAGCTAAAAATGAAAACACTGGAACTCATGGAGTAGAATTGTGGTTACCAGAGGTTAGGAAGGGTAGAGTGTGTGTGTAGAGGAGGTAGGGGGGATGTGGGATGGTTAATGGGTACAAAAAATGGGAAGAATTAATAAGATCTAGTATTTGATAGCCTAACAGAGTGACTATAGTTAATAATAATTTAATTGTACATTTAAAAATAACTAAAAGAGTATAATTGGATGGCTTATAATACAAAGGATAAATGGTTGAGGTGATTTATACCTAAATTACCCTGATGTGATTATTATACACTGTATGCCTGTATCAAAATATCCCATGTACCCCATAAACATATTTACCTAAAGTGGCATCATTGTCTGGGGTAAATATCCGAGGTTCATCATCTCATGCCAGGGAAACTGAGGATGGGGATACACAAGAAGTGAGTTTAAGAGCAGAGGTTTAATAGGAGAAATAAAGAGAAAAGAGACTAGCTCTCTTGCAGAGAGAGAGGGGCTCCCGAGTCAGTCCTCCATTTGTGTGGTGAAATGCCCGGGGTTTTATAGACAAGCTTGAGTAGGCGGTGTCTGATTTACATAGGCCCCAAGAGATTGGTCAGACCAGGTGTGCTGTTTGCATAGCTCAGGAAGAAGCTGGCCATCCCACCCTAATCTTTTATTATGCAGAAGGGTTTTTACCTGGCCA
Source organism: Rhinopithecus bieti (assembly GCF_001698545.2). NCBI lineage: Eukaryota > Metazoa > Chordata > Mammalia > Primates > Cercopithecidae > Rhinopithecus > Rhinopithecus bieti. Next base: position 4,144,865 of record NW_016807975.1, on the reverse strand, counting down.
GCTCCATGTTGCCTGCCTTTTTACTGCACGCGTGGCCACAAAAAAAAGGGAAGAGGAAACCTCCATGTTGAACATGCATGTTCCCCAGGTAGCCTTTTCCTGTTGGCACAGCTGCGGGCATTTACCTATGCAAGCTTCCAGCTTGCTTATTTATGTCTGCAGCTCGATTTTACAGGCTGCTCTTTGTCAGAAAAGAAGTGATTTGGGGCTGCTTTTTGTTAGAAGGGAAGCCTTACCGAGGACTCCCTTACCTTCACTAACTACCTAAATAATTTCCTTTTTGCTCCTGTATCTTACCTACAATGTACCCACAAAATTAAAAATAAAAAATGAAAAAAATGAGCAAAAGACCTTAAAATACATTTCTTAAGAGAAGACATACAAATGGCCAACAGGTATATTAGAAAATGCTCAACATTACTAATCATTAGGGAAATACAAATCAAATCCAAGAGATATCACCTGATTCTAGTTAGAATGGATATTATAAAAAAAACAAAAGACAACAAGCATTGGTGAGAATGTGGGGAAAAGGGAACACTTGCACACTGTTGGTGATAATGTAAATTAGTACAGCCTTTCTCATTTCCTGTTTTCCTTCCTTGGTAGGCAGGTTCTCTCCTCACAAAGTGGTTACCAGTTGCTCCAAGTTTACATGCATGGATGGTCTTCAGTGCCTGGAATTGTGAAAGGGGCATAAAGCTTCTTGCCCTGTGTGTATTTCAGTTCCCCAAATCAGATCTCTGATTCACCTTACTTGGGTCACATGCTCATCTCTGAAACCAATCACTGTGTATAGACAGAAGAGCACTTTGCGGGTAGAGTTGAGACCACATGACTTATAGCCCCAAAGAGGTTCTGATAACAGAAGAAGAGGAGGGAAAACAGGGTTGATGAAGCAACTGTCATTCACTACAACTGTGCCCTCATTGAGGGGAAGTTCAGTGTTTTATTTGCCTTTGTAACTCCAATGTGTAGCAAAGGCTCTAGGACACAGTGGATTTTCAGTACATACTTGTTGAGCTTGCATTCTTCCTTTTGACACATCTTTGTTGCCTAAGTATATTGATCTGATGGCAGTAGAATTTGGTAATGGTATGGAGGAGTAGATTTTGGATATAACCAGATCAAAATATGTGCATCAGAAATAATATCCTTGCTTGAAAGCAGTTATTTACAATGCCAGCAGCCTATTTAAAGTAAAGAATACATGTGAGTGGTGCTTAAAGAGGTGCTTGTTTAGAACACTGCGTGTTGAATAGCTGGTGCTATAAAAATGTTAAAGAAATAAGCACATTCTGAGTAAAATGTGGCTTTAACTAGATTAAGTAAAAACTGTTAGTAATTCTGTATGTTTAAAGTGTAGTGGCCTAATTACAGTTATTTAGGGAGGCACCAACACCTGGGAAGCCTCCCACAGGTCTTCAGGCAGACTTAAGTACTTATATATTTTCAGGCATTTTGTGCATATCCCCAGCAAATAACTAATTGTACTGTTTCATTGAATCTTAAAATGTCCTATTGAAGTACCCCTAGGGGTAGAAGGTATGAATTTGATCTCCAGAGGATGGAGGTATTGCCTGAAGCATCCTCCTCAAAAGTGAGAAATTTCTTTGCAGTGTCACTTTTGACGCAAATCAAAAGGGCATGCACATTTTGCATTCTGTTCCATGGTATTCCGCATGTTTGTTGTAATATGAACAATCATCTGTCCTTTCCCATTGGAAGGACAGCATTGAAGAAATTCTCCCCAGATGACACAAAGGCAATTTTACATTCTGTAATTCTTCCTGCCACTCATTAAGCAATTTGAGGCGTTTTCAAAACTCATGATAATTTTATCCAAGGAGAAGGGCACAATAGTTCACAAGAAGGAGTGGAATCCAACTTTGGTTAAAAAATAAAGAGATCTGTTTTGCATAAGAACAGCCGCTTAATCAGTCTAGGCCCTGTGCTCGCACAAGTTTTGCTGAGTTTTTCTTCCAAATAATTGTAACAATGCTTACGCTTTCTGGTATTGCCTGAGAATGTGTAGAAAGAACACTGGGTTGGCAAGAGAAACACTGTCGTGAATGAGCCCTGTGCACTCAGAAAACCACTTCATCTTGGTTTTCTTACCCATTAAATGAGAAGCTTAAACTCAGTCATCTTTAAAATCAATTCCATTTATCAAATTTGTTTTTAGCACAGGGAACTATATTAGATCTCCATATGTACTAACTGGACAAATACCTGGTAAAAATTATTGGAAGAAAAAAGCAGACTCAAGAGTTTCAATGTGAGCTGCCTGTTCTTCTCTTTTGAATGGTGTGATATAGAGGTAGGTTTGAATCATAGTTACTTTTCAAATATTTTTAAACATTTATTTAGTGTCAGGTACTCTCCCAAGATCTTTAAAAATCCTACCTTATTAAATCGTCATAATATCACACAATGAGATGGGTACTATTATTACCTCCATTTTACACATGAGAAAACTGAAGCATGGAGAGGTTAATTAACTTGTCCAAAGTCACAACTGGTAAACGCAGAGCCAGGTTGGAACCCAGGAAATCTGTCTCCAGAGTTATACTACCATATTATGCTACCTCTCCATATAATAACCGAGATGATATATCTTCTCCTGCTGTGAGGTTAGGCTGCAAACTGTGCCCTGGCATTTATGCTCATGATGTAAAGATAAGTAAGATTTGGCCCCTGCCCTCCTAGAACTTACAATTCAGTGGAGGAGAGAGACTCATAAACAGAAAATTATAAAAGGAGTACTTTCAGAGGCCTGAGTGAAGATCTATGGGAGGTGGAGGAGGGAGTGGTTCTGTCTGGTTAGGGAAAGGTGGAGGGCAAGGGGAAGACATACAGGGACAGCTTTGAAGGAACTTGGACTAATTGTAGGATGTGTATGAATTTACCAGGGAGAGAAGGGAGTTTGGATAAATCTGGAAGGGGATTCCAGCCAGAAGGATCAGTACACACAGAGGTGTAAGAAGGCCCATGGTGCCACTGAAGCTTGGCGATTCCCACCCAAGTTGTGCATTGCCGGGAAGCAGGAGTGAATGTTTCCTGTATTATTTAAACTTTTTACATTGAGCATCCATTCTGTTTTTTAAAAAAACAGATAAAGCTATTATACTTTAAGGCACAATTGTTCAAGCCATTCTCATGTGGCCTACTCTATGGTCTCCTTCTGAAATCCTCATCTTCTCCTCCCATCTGTTCTCCCCTCTGCAGCCCGGGTGGTCTTTCAGAAAGCCCCACTCTACTTACGATACTGTCGTGGCTTCTTGTGACATTAGAAAAAACATCTGAGCATTTTACCTTACAAAGCTCTTACCAAGTTCTTTTAATATTATCATTTGAGAACTTGGAGCAGGACAGTGGTTGATTTTCTACCCTGTACAATAATAAAGTTCAAAGGAGGCCTGTTTTGCTCCTACAGTAAAGATGATTTTATGAAGCTACGTCTTTTCCTTGAAGAGTCTATTTTTGGACAAGTGGAAAGAAGCTCTAGACATAGAAGACACACACACACACACACACACACACACACACACACACACACACAAACACTTTGACATAAAATTACTTGCTTACTTGCTAGGTCCTGTTAGGACAGCCTTGTAGAAGATCAACATTTGGCATATACCGCCAAAGTGAAAAATGTATAATAATGAAGTGCCAGATATAAAAGGTAGAGACTCAGAGGCTTGTATAAATTGCCCGAAGATGTCTAAGAAGAAAAAACTGCTTTGAGCTTTGGCTGAAAAATTGCGAAGTGTGATCTCTGAATGGTGATGGCTTCACTGAGTTTTTACTATATACAACATAAGAAAATTGACTCTATGGGGAAGTGGGAGTGTGTCCAAAACATAGAACAGGTGCTTTCCTGAAGGCACTGGTAATTAAGGAGATATAAAATATATGTGCACCATACACAGTTTGGAAACAACTGTAAAGAAAGGAGATTAGAAATACCAGGGTGTCTAGCACAGACCTAGTGTATATGTGCTGAGGGGTGAAAACAGATGGAAAGGGACGGCAGGTCCTGGGGAAAGATTCTCACAAGAGAAATTTCGAGCTGGGACTTAAATGATGTGGATTGTTGTAAAATGATAAGGAGGTCATGGGAGGCGGAGGGCAAGGTTTGAGCAAAGTTAGTGAGAAGGATCTTAGGGAGATATGTATAGGAGAAGGTCTTTGTGAGCAGGACAGAGCTGTGTTGACAAAGTTGTGCTTCCATAAACTACCATCAAATATCTAGATAAGGTTGAGCATTATGAAAATAAATAGGAATTATACAAAAAATGAACTGGTACTTGAAAATAAGCCAATTGCTTCAGGCATTGAGTAGTTGCACTATAATTCCTGGGAAAGACAGCCTGAGTTGCTTTGCTGAATCATTAATTCTTTCAACATCTGTTGAGTACTGTGATTCACATATCAGATGCATTTAGGTGCTCCATCCAAAAATATGGTGTAAACACAAATCTCTTTTTTTTGGAAAAAGGAATGTTACAAGAAATAAACAAAAATACGTACACACCCTACTGTTGGTAGTGATACATTCCTTCTCAGAATAATATGGTAACTGTGCGAATAAGGAAGAAAGATATTTTTAGAGAGATTCTCTCCTCACTTTGGAGTATGAAGACAGCACCTGCCAAATTTGGCTCAAAGTGATCATTGCGCCCTGGCAGACATGCACATGAACAACTGACTCAGCGACAAGGGTGATTTCAAAAGCAACAGCAGTTTCTGGGCATAGGATTTCAGCTCTGAGCATCTGTTGTAACCCTGTGCTATTTCTTTCAATATTTTTAGTAACTTGTAGTTGCAAATGCAAGATTCCTAATAACAACAGCAATAAGGACAGATTTTATGACCCCTAGAACTAAACAGTGTGTTTTAGTTATTGAAGAACCAAGTCAACCATTTTAAACAGCATCTTCTTTCTCAGTTTACACTTGAAAGAAGTAAAATGTATTTTTTGTCAATTGTATCTAGCTATTTAATGAATAATTTTCATCATTTAATAGTATAAACTGCTAACTTATAACCCAGATTATATTCTGCTCTTTTAGCATTCTTTTATAGAATTAGTATTTTTTTCTAGGAAAAATATCTTAGGAACACATTTATACCTGAACAGGGATGCTGAACATGGATACTAGTTGTTTTATTTTCTTTAAATTCTTTGATCCGAACATTATAAAAAGCCCACATAAAGACAATTACAACCAGCAAATATAAAAAGAATGGAGTGACATTAAGTCTTTGCTGTCGCCTTTAATGACATGCTCTGAATGATTATTTCTTCTAGTTAGAGGAGATATTTGGCCTTATGACAAAACTCATCCTCTTAATTAACCTCAAATGAATGTGAGGCGTATTTAAAAATTGTGGCTGAGTGATTGTAGCCAAATTTTCCCATTTGACATCTGTGAATTCCCGGGTTAGAGTTTCCATAATCTGTGTGGAATAGGTTCATATGCGGTGTAGAGGAAGGATGGGAAAGTCAGTGTGCATTATATATGTCTCTGGCTCTCACTGGGCCTCATTACAGAATGTTGCAATGTTCAAAGTTGTATTAGGTTAGCAACCTCTGACATAGCCTTCCCCAAGTTTGCATGAATATGAGTACGGAGGAGCAAAAGAAAATCTTAATACTGTTATACCACCTAAGAAGATAAAAGAATAAAAAGCTAATTGACAGAAGGTGGATTTAGAAACACCTCCTCATTTCCCTTTCTGACACACCCATGCTTTACCATATGAAATAGGTATTTGAAAAAAAACAAAAACAAAAACGCAACGTACTCTGATTCCTCTTCCTTGCCATCTGTGCCATCTTAGGGACCCAGGGTCTCATATTTCTTCAGCACAATCAATGATTTTTAAGATGACAAAAGTATCTACTCCCCTATCTTTTTATATTTGTTTATAATAAAGGTTACTGGAAAACAACAGCGTTGGAAGAAGGAGGCAGGTGCTGGCAGGGGGCGTGTTGCCTGTTATAGAGGAACAAATGAACAGATGGATCTGGTTACAATCTTACTTCTTCCACTTAATAAATGAGAAACTTTGGGAAAGTGACTTATTCTTTCTGAGCTTCAGTTTCTTCATCTCTAATATGTATGTAATATTAATATTATCTATCTTGCAGAGTTATTATATGGATTTGAAGTAGAAAGTGTCCTATATAATGTTGCCCTATAGTAGGTGTTTGTCTCAGTCTATTTGGGCTGCTGTAACAAAATACGACAGACTGGGTAATTTATTAAACAACAGAAATTTCTTATTGTTTTGGAGGCTGGGAAGTCCAAGATCGAGTTACCAGTAGACTCAGTGTCTGGTCAAGGTTTGCTCTGCTTTAAAGAGGGTGCCTTTGGTATCCTCACATGGTGGAAGGGGCAAGGCAGCTCCCTTTAACCTCTTTTATAAGGGCACTGCCCTCATGACTTAATCACTTTCCCTAAAGTCCCACTTCTTAATACTATGCATTATTAGATCCCAACATGAATTTTGGGGTGATGCCAAGATTCAGAATGTAGCAGTGTTCGAGACATGGTAGCTGTTCACCACCACCACCCTGTGTAGTTTCCAATAGGTAAAGCATTATGGTTAGGGGAGGAGAGGGGATGATAGATGTTTGTTGTAGTGTGTGATGGGGGATGTGATTTTTAATTCATTGGTTTGGTTCAGTATGTCATAGACCCAGACACAGGGGAAAGAAAAACTCTTCTCCTCAGAATTGTAGACCTGACTGCTTGAAGCCAGGATTGAAACCTACACTTCAACTGTAGGTTGGTAAGTGTGATTCAGGCAGAAATTGGCCAGAATTCATAAACTGGGCAAGTTGCCTATGCTGGTCTCAAACTCCTGGGCTCAAGTGATCCTGCTGCCTTGGCCTCCCAAAGTGCTGGGGTTATAGGCGTGAGCCACTGTGCCCGGCACAGTCTACTATTGATGGGCATTTAGGTTGATTCCATGTCTTTGCTATTGTGAACTCTGTTGCGATGAATGTGTGCATGCATCTTAATGGTACAACAATTTACGTTCCTTTGGGTATATATCCAATAATGAGATTGCTGGGTCAAATTGTAATTCTGTTTTAAGTTCTTTGAGAAATCGCCACACTGCTTTCCACAATGGCTGAACTAATTTACATTCTCAGCAGCAGTGTATAAGCATTCCCTTTTCTCTGCAACCTCACCAGCATCTATTATTTTCTGACTTTTAAAAAATATAGCCATTCTGATGGTGTGAGATAGTATCTCATTGGGATTTTGATTTGCATTTTTCTAATGGTTAGTGATGCTGAGCATTTTTTCGTATGATCGTTGGCCACATGTATATCCTCTTTTGTAAAGTGTCTGTTCATGTCCTTTGCTTACTTTTTAATGGGGTTGTTTTTTGCTTGTAAATTTGTTTAAGTTTCTTAGAAATTCTGGTTGTTAGACCTTTGTCAGATGCATAGTTCACAAATATTTCTGTAGGTTGTCTGTTTATTCTGTTGATAATTTCTTTTGCCATGCAGAAGCTCTTTAGTTTAAGTCTCGTTTGTCAATTTTGTTTTTGTTGCAGTTGCTTTTGGTATCTTCATCATGAAATACTTGCCAGGGCCTATGTCCAGAATGGTATTTCCTAGATTATCTTTTGGAGTTTTTATAGTTTTAGGTTTTACATTTTAGTCTTCAATCCATTGAGTTGAGTTTTGTATATGGTATAAGGAAGGAGTGCAGTTTCAGTCTTCTGTGTGTGGCTAGCCAGTTACCCCAGCACCATTTATTGAATAGGGAATCCTTTCTCTGTTGCTTGTTTTCATTGACTTTGTTGAAAGTCAGATGGTGGTATGTATGCGGCATTATTTCTTGGCTCTCTGTTCTGTTCCACTGGTCCATATGTCCATCTTTGTACCAGCATCATGCTGTTTTGGTTACTGCAGCCTTGGAGTATAATAAATTGATTTTTCCTATCCATGAGTTTTCCAGCTGTTTGTGTCATCTCTGATTTCTTTGAGCAATGTTTTTAATTCTCATTGTAGAGATCTTTCACCTTCCTGGTTAGTTGTATTCCTAGATATTTTACTCTTTTTGTGGCTATTGCGAATGGGATTGCATTCTTGATTTGGCACTCAGCTTGAATGTTGGTGTATAAAAATGCTACTGATTTTCGTACATTGTTATTGTATTCTGAAACTTTGCTGAAGGTGTTTATCAGATGAAGTAGTTTTGAGCAGAGACTATGGGGTTTTTTTTTTAGGTATAAATCACATGGTCTGTAAGCAGAGATAGTTTGACTTTCTCTCTTTCTATTCGGGTGTCTTTTATTTCTTCCTCTTGCCTGATTGCTCTGGCTAGGACTCCCAGTACTAAGATGAATAGGAATGCACACCACATTTTTGAAAGAGAAATTATATCAGATGATAACAGCTATTTTCAAAATATTTAGAAATACTTTCTAAAAGAACGGTAATTTAGAGGGGTTTTGTCCGGTAACATATTACAATGTATTACAAATCAGAATATGGAAAAATATGTGTTAATGGATTAATGATGGCCATATTAATGAAATTGAAGGCAGAGTCCTCAATAGATCCATGTGATAAAAATCACACTTAAAATAAGTGGGAAGGAAGAAAGAAATATATCATAAGTCATGCTAGACAGCAGAGGAAACTGGGAAAAAGTTTTACCTAAAATAAATTCCACCTGAATTGGAGATATAAATGTTTAAGAAAGACCTGAAGTAAATTGTATATAGAACAAGTAAATAAATATAGGACTGGCCTAAATGTAGGTGTCTATATCTAAATTTATATCTATACTTATCTTCATTTATATCATCTGGAAGTGTGAAAATCTAAGGATGGCACAACAGGGAGAAGCCATAAGAAAATGAAGGAAGATTTGGCACATAAACAATAAAATCATAAATAAACCCCATAAATAAAAAGAAAAGACAGATGCATGAATGATGTATTACTTTTGCAATCTGCTTTCTGACTTTTCTACATTGGGAATGGTACTTGGTGTTCTCTAAGACGACCAGATATACAGATGATGACAGAGAGGCAGTAGAGCATGGAAATTGAGGGGACGTTAGTGGCATATAACCTCTGTTCCAATCCTGGGATACTTCTTGTGTCACATTATACAATTTAACCTAGTTTGTCTGTGCCTCAGTTCCTTGATCTTTGCAATGAATAGTAAAACCTACCTTAGAGTTGTAAGAATTAAATGTATTAATGTGTATGCATGGCTGTTAGTGCCTGTTATTTAACGAGCACTTTAAGTGATAGCTATTATTATCTAAGACCTTTTCTAGTTTCAATGTCCTACAGTCCTGCAGAGGACAAAAGAATGAATGGGAGCTTGGCGCAAACAATTCCTTTCCCAACAGAATAACTAACTTTAGAAAGGACTATCAGATCCTAATAAATTGTGCTTTTTAGCTCAAGGTTTAAAAGAAGCTTGTAGTTCCAGGCAATGGTCAAATGTGGTCAGTTGTTAGGGCTAAAATTACATTAATGACATTATGTAATTTTACATAATGAGGAAAACAGAGCAAGAAACATGTACCTTTTATTATCTGCATAAGCAAAGTAAACATATAAAATAATGGCATAAATTTTACGGGGTGAGAGGGAGTTTGGAAGGAGACAAGTTCTCTTTGTTTGTTCTCACACATGGACAATAAATGCAATTACAGTTTTCCCTTGATTTCTTCTCTACATGAAAGCTGAAATCCTGGATATACCTGCCACAAATGATCCTTGTTCTCAGCTTAGTCTTTTACTTTCTATTTGACTCTGTGGTGACGTTGATAAGCTGCTTCATCGCTTCTCTATTGTTGCCCACATGACACACACCTTGTAAAGCTGTGATCAAAAGAATAGATGTGCTGAGGAGAGGATGAGTAATTGTAAACCTACCATGAATCCACATGATATCTGCACCAGGGAAAAGAGAGCGAGGAAGAGAAGTAGCAATTAACTGAAAGACAGCTGTTTTGAAGCTGATTGGGTGGAAACATATGACCAAAATACATACTGGGTTGGAAGGCCCCCATTTTTTTTAAATTATGTTTTTTTTCCCTAGTGCCAAAAGCAATATTCACTAATGGTAGAGAAAAAAGGAAATAAAGATAAATAAAATGACATTGCCTATAATCCCAATCCCCAGTTTTATAGAGGATAAAGTAATGAATGGGTATAAGGAGCAAACTGCTCTTAAGAACAGAGCATTTTGATGGGTCTTTGTGATTTATGTTTTACTTCATCTGGAGGTACTTTTTTGTTTTTAAAGTAAAGACAGAGTCTCATTATGTTGTTATGTTGCTCAGGCTGGTCTTGAACTTCTGGGCTCAAGTGATCCTCTCACCTCAGCTTCCTGAATAGCTGGGACTACAGGTGTGTGCCACCACCCCCAGCTATAGCTATATATATATATATTTTTGAAAAAATGTATTCAAATGATATTTGGTATTTTATACTTCTTTTTCACTTACTACATTACAAACTATCTGTAAAAAATGGTAAAGCATTTATGAACCAAATTTTAATAGCTGCATAAAATTCTATTATACAATTCCATTATAAATATCATAATTTATTTTACTTATTTCCCAATTTTGGACACTCAGATTACCTATATCTTGTACCTATTTTTATGTAGAAATCTTTGGACACATGAGTTATTTCCTTAGAATAAATTCCTTGAAATTAAATTGCTAGGTTGAAGTTTATGCATATTTTAAGGAGCTTGATACTGTGCCAAATTGCTCTGGAGAAAGGCTTTATCAATTTATGCCTCCACCACCAGTGTATACAAGAGTGCCTAATTCTTTTTGTCTTTGACAATTCTAGGCATTCTAATTATTTTTTTATCTTTGTGTTCTTATTGAACTAACCCTGCCCTCACAAAGATTTCATCTAGAAGGAGATAAGACAATATACAGACAATTTCAATTTACAGTGGTTATCTCTATAATAAAGGAAGTATAGGGATCTACTGAAGCCTGCAGAAGAAGCACCTTAACTAGAATGTGGAATTTTCTCATTACCATTTTAATCTACATTTCTTTGATTGCTAACAGGTTTAACTTTTGAAAGTAGGTTATTCACAATTTTAATTTCTTCGTTTGCAAATTACAGGTCTGTGAAAATAAACCTAGAATCTGTCAACTAAAATCACATTGAAAAACACTTTTCATGATTTGTACTTTTGGACATGATGAATGTAACTGGAAAACCTTACCTCTTTTCAAATATTATTTCATCATTTATTTAACTGTATTTTTAAAATAGATGGTCTTTATCACATTGAGCATTTAACTATTTCACCCTTTGTTTCTATCTGTTTCACATACTTTGTAGCTCTGTTAATAGCTACAGAGATAAAGGGGGACATTAGAAAAGGTGAAATGGCTGGGGGTGGTGGCTCACGCCTGTAATACCAGCACTTTGGGAAGACGAGGTGGGTGGATGATGGGACTTCATCCACCAGGACTTCAAGACCAGCCTGGCCAGCATAGTGAAACCTTGTCCTTACTAAAAATACAAAAATTAGCCATGTGTGTAGGCATGTGCCTGAAGTCCCAGCTACTCGGGAGGCTGAGGCAGGAGAATCACTTGAACCTTGGAGGCAGAGCTTGCAGTGAGCTGAGACCATGCCACTGCACTCCAGAGCCAGACTCTTGTCTCAAAAATAAAATAAAATAAAATAAAAAGATAAAATGTTGGTTAATCAGCAATATCTAACATTCTGAAATATGTTTGTACCTAATAACTTTCACCCTTTTAGTTTTATTCTACATTTTTCTGAAGATCCTAGCCAGTGCAGAAGGTCAAGTAAAAGAAATAAAAGGCAAAAAGTATAAGAAAAAAGAAGTGAAATAATCTTCATTTGCAGACAACATGTCTAGGCATATAGAAATCCACAAAGCAACTATTAAAGCTGATAATTGAACTTAGCAAGGTAACAGAGTGAAAGATCAATATACAAAATTGCGTTTCATACTAGAAGCAAATAAGTTTTATAAGCAATTCTATTTGTAATAACCTAAAATATGAAATATATAAAAATAAATTTAACAAAAGTTGTGCAAAACCTATGTACTGAAAATTATAAAGCGTTGCTGAGAAAAATTAAAAAGGACCTAAATAAATGAAGAAATACACCCACTTCATAAATTGGAAGATTCAATATTATTAAATGTCAATTTTTCCAGAATTTATTTATAGAGTGAATGTAATCGCAATTAAAATTTCAGAGCCCCTTTTTTTTGAGGGGGCTAGAAATTAGCCTGTTGATTCTGAAATTCACATTTAAGGCAAAAGACCTAGAATAATGAAAACGAAGTTTGATTTACAGACTTACTATAAAGCTGTGATAATTAAGCCTGTAGTATTGGCATAAGAACAAGTAGATAAATAGATTAATGAATGGAGCAGCATAGGATATCTAGATATAAATCCACATATACCATCAATCGATTAAAAAGTTTTTCAGAGATGGGAGTCTCACTATATTGCCCAGGCAGGTCTTGAACTCCTGGACTTAAGAAATCTTCCTGCCTCGGTCCCCCAAAGAGTGGGGATTACAGCTGTGAGCCACTACACTTGGCCACAATTAATTGATTTTTGAAAAAAGCACCACGTGTATTAAATGGGGAAAGGATTTTTTTTCTTCAGCAACTGGTGCTGGAATAACTGAATAGACATGGGAAAAAAATGAACTTTAATACTTACCTAACTCTATAAACAAAACTTAATTGAAGATAAATAATTGACCTGTGTTTAAAAGGTAAAATTATAAAGTGTCTAGAAGGAAACAATATGTTAGTAAACTTGATATACACAAAGATTTCTTATGAAAAGTACTAACCATAAATGAAAAAAGTATACAAATTTGGCATTATCAAAATTTACATATCTTCTAATAAAAAGACATTGTTAACAAAATGAAAAGACAAGCCAGAGATGGAAGGAATATATCATATATCACAATACATATGTATGACATAAATATAAAGGACATATATTTACATATAAATAACTACAACTCAACAATAAAAGACAACCCCATTTAAGTGGCACTAAGGACATGAAAAGGGACAAAACATTATTAATTACAGTATTAAATAAGTGTAAATTTAAATCACAATAAGAACCCGCTTCAAACCTACTAAAATGACTAAAATTTAAAAGACAGCACCCAATGTTGGTGAGGATGTGAGGCGGCAGGAGCGCTTATATTTTGCTTGCAGACATAACAAATGGTGCAGGCATTTTGAAAAAAGTTTTGGCAATTTCTAAACTTTTGCCTACCCTAAGACTTTGCAAATCCACTCCTAAGTATTTCCCCAGGGAGACATGAAAACATATATGCAATCTGTTCACACAAAGATATGTATATGAATGTTCATGGAAACTTTCTTCATAAGAGCCCCAAACTAGAAACAACCCAAATGGCTATCAACAGGAAACTGAGTAAACAAACCCTTGTATATTGATACAATGGACTACAGGTTGGCAATCATGTGGGAAAAAACCCTCAAAAACATATATTGATTGAAATAAGTGAGACACAAAAGAGTTCCCACTGTGTGGTTTCGTTAATATGAAGTTCAATAACAGGGAAAACTAATGTATGTGATAGAAATCAGAGCAGTAGTTGCCAATGATGGCTGCAAATTGACTACAAGAGGGCAAACAAAAGTTCTCTGGAGTGATGGAATTGTCCTCTAGCTCAACAGGTTTTGGTTATGTGGATGTACACATTTGTCCAAGCTCACTGAATTTTACCCTTAAGACCTATGCATTTCTGTGTCTGCGAATTTTACCTCAACAAAAATGTTTCTGATAAAGGTATCAATGTAGACAGATAAAATAATACAATTTAGGAGCATATTTTCACAACCTTGGGTGGGGAAAACTTCCTAAGAAAGGTAAGAAACTGCTGCAATAAGAGATAGATATATTAAACTTCAAAAGCTTAAAATATGTAAGGTTGAATATCACATAAATGAAAGCAAGAGATCGAAGACAAAAAGAAAAAAATAGTTCAACACCTATGAAAGGCAAAATTTAACAATTTTAATAAATAATGATTTCTAAAAAATGGATATGAATAAGGTAGATAACCTAATAGAAAAAAATGGGCAAAGTATATACGCCAAAAAGTCACAGAAAGAAGAATGCAAGTAGCCAGCAAACTCATGAAAAGATGCTTTATTTCAGTAGTACTCAGGGAAATAAAAATTAAGCCATTATATGGTAAAAATAGGAATCTTCTGAAACACAATTAGTGAAAAGGGAAAATGGGTAGTTATACATTGCTGGTTGAAATGTGAATTGCTACAATCTTTTGGGAAAGCATCTGGCAACATCTGACAATGTTAGAATATGTCATGTTGTTTGACCTTGTAGTCTCTTTTGGGAATCTATGTCGTGATAAAAAACACAAGTATTTAAGGATGGATGAGAAACAATGCTTATTTGTTGTTTTATAGTGGCAAGAAGAAAAAAACTGAAAACAACCCGAATGAACATTGATAGCGTAATAGATGAATTAGAATAATCCTCAATACAAATTGTTGTACCAATATTAAAAAGAGTGAATCAGATTTACATATATTGACCTAGAGGGATTCCAATGACACATTATTAAGGGAAAACAGTAAGTTGGAGACTAACATGTAACAGATTATCGCATTTCAGATTAAAAAGAAATGCAAATACAAATACACCCTTTATTGGAGTATAAACATGGACTACTATTGTTTTCTTCAATAATTGTCACATTTATATCCTTTTCAAATTTCCGCCCTGCTGAGTAACAGGAATGCTTAGTAATATTCAGCCCAATTCTATAACTCTTCAGTTTTTAGAGTCTCATTTTGGTTCTCTAGACTCAGCTGGAGATTATGTATGAGCTGTGCATTTTTGGCCCCAATCTCAACAATCAGCTAAGTGGTTCCTCTTCTCTTCCAGAAGACCAAGAGGGTAGAATTGCTAATGGAAGTTTCTCAGGAGGGTGGATGTGTTGGTGGAAGCTTCTATTTTATGAATCTGGGCAGGGCCTCAAGGAGAGAAAGAGGTTGGCTCACCCTACACTGATTCACATCCATTATTGATAAAAGATAGAATTTGTAGACTGCTGCCAATCATTCTACTTGCTTTTTCACAAAATCAATTTTATTAATCTCTTGTTAAATTGAGATTATTTAGAATAGTAAAAAAATAAAAAAACTGGACAACTAGTCCCATAGCAGTATAAGAAAAAGACTATTCAGTAGAAAGAATATTAGTGAAGTTGAAAAAACTGCCTTCCTTAAAACCTTATGTAGAAATTATGACTCCTAGAGTCCAGTCTGTCTGTCTAGTAATAGAGGCCCTTTTGTGCTTTAGGAGTTCCCAAAGAATCAGAACTGATCTTATTACTGTAAATTTACTGTTTTTTTCAAAGGATATTTGGACTATTTTCAAGTCAGGCCTAAAATATAGATGCAGGAAGCCAATTATGTCTACTTACCCTTTTTCCCTCTAAGCTATTTTCCTCTGGTTCTCATGGTGGCCCTATTCCCTCCTCAACTATATGTAGCAGTTGCCATTTCCTGCATGGCCAAATTTCATACCAATGCTGGGGCATCTCTGTTGGCTTCTCTTGGGTCTATTTTTCTTTAGTCCATGGATAAAACCTCTTTCCCAGGAGTCTGTTTTTATGAGTGTTTCTTTACGCTCCTCTATTTCTGGGAGCCAACTGCGTTCCTTGGATCATGGTGCCTTCTCCATCTTCAAAGCACATCACTCCAGCCACTGCTTCTGTCTCTCCACCTTCCTCTTCTGACTCTGATCCTCTCACTTCCCTCCAAGGAGGACCCTTGTGATTAAACCGAACCCACCTAGATAATCTAGGGTAATCTCCCCATTTTAAGGTCCTTAGCTTAACCACAGTTGCAAAATCCTTTTAACCATGTAAGGTAACAGGTTCTGGGGTTTAGGATGTGGACATCTGTGGAACCATGAGTCAGTCTTCCATAGGTCAGTATTGTGTCTGTTTCGGTTTTCAGTGCTCTGATCAGCATTTTAAAAACTTGTATCTGAATCTCAAGGAGAGAGCTTATGAGAAGGGGTTTAAACTCAGAAACCTACAGGAGTCAGGAAGATAATAAAAACATGAGAAGCAGAGTGCAAAACAGCAGGCAGTGGTGGGCACTGTGCATGAACTAGACACTGCATGCCTGTCTAGAGGGGGATAAGGCATCTTATCTATCTAATGAGGTTAAAGACAAGGTGATCCTCAGCTTCAGCTACTAGGTGGGCAGATAGGCAATAATACCAGATTTAATTTTTCAAGAGAAGCTTTGAAATGAGGACTTTAGACAATGGTGTGCTGGGAAGTGTTCAATAACAAAATGTGTGTGTGTGTGTGTGTATGCATATATGCAATATGTATTATAAATTTTACTGATATAAAGAATGCATTGTAGCATACAATTTGCAAATACTCATAAAATTTAAAATACTGTGTGACTCGTGACCTGCTATTTCTTACTAAATCCATTTTCGGGTTTTATAATTCTACCACCAACAATAGGGTCACATAACCAGATTATGAATAAAAGCTTGATTATTAGTGAAGTTCTAACATATCTTCGTTGTTTCACTTTTGTTGTTTTGTTATGGTTCATGAAAGTATCAATCAACATTCATATTATAACTACACTTGTTTATCAGGGAGATGAGTGACTTCTTTTCTGAACTGGATAATAGTTTTCAGATACTGGAAGACTACTTTGTCAATTTTTTATGCTATTCACAATGTAAAGACTACAGGTATAACATAGTTTTAAGTTTAATCTGCATTATTAGCATTTTCTCCATTACTTTCTTAAGTCTAGACAATCAACAAAGGATGAACCAAGCCCTTATTTGTAATGTTTGCCTGTTTCTATGGTGTCAATACCCTCATCATGACTTAGTTTAAGCCACCAAAGGATGTTATGTGGAATTGTAAGAGACGGGCAATGGCATTCCATTAGATAGCATTTTCACTCTACAGATACAATAGGTATAAATTACCACAAGAACATAGGCCACAGTAAATTGTAATAAAATAATTAGCAAGTAATAAATGTTGAATATTTATTACCTTTACAAAATTTTATTTTTTTAATAGCTTTAGGCTGGGCGTGGTGGCTCATGCCTGTTATCCCCTCACCTGTGGTCCCAGCTACTCTGGAGGCTGAGGTGGGAGGATCGCTTGAGCCTGAGAGGTCGAGATTGCAGTGAGCTATGATTGTGCCACTGCACTCCAGCCTGGGTGACAGAGCAAAAACCTGTCTCAAATAAACAAATAAACAAAGAAACAAACCCAGCTTTACTGAGATATAATTTCTATACCATAAAATTCACCCTTTGCATTCTAAAAATTTTAGTTTGTTTACCAACTTGCACAGTCATCACCACAACCTAATTGTAGCCTTTGTTTTAATAGAATTCATTTAGATGTATGTTTATATAACTTAAGTTTTAATAGCAGTTTTGTATAACAGCCACTCACAAAATTCTTGAAAATTTAACCCTTGGCTCTTGCGAGCGGTTCTTCAATACATCATTGATTTTATGTAAAATCTAATTCTAAAACATTGGCTCAATGTAAAAAGCAAAAACAAAAGCACACCAGCAATTTAGGTATGGTCAAGAGGTCATGATTTTGTGGTCTCTGTAAAATGAGAAATGAGCGGTGAGACTAGATGTTATGCAAGGAAGACCCCCAGGGGTCACTAGGGGCCTGAGTGGACTTTGCTTCCTAGGCCTCCGGCCTGAGTGTGGCACAGGAGGTACGTGGGACTCTCCCCTTTCAATATGCAGAACTAGGGGCAGTGAAGGTGCTGTTATGCCAGGCCTTCAGTGGAGGCCTCCATGGGCGAAACCCTCAGTGGTGGGAGAGGCAGAGGCTGTGGCAAGGGGTCTTCATTCCTATAGCTTTTCCTGGGGACTCTGGGGGAAGCAGAGCAAGAGTGGAAGCCGCCACGTGAAGGCTGAGACGTTTATGAGACATCCCAAATGGGAATCTCTAAATAGTTGGGGAGATTTCTTTGGGGGAAGAGGGAAGATTCTGACTCCCTGGCATCTTTGTGAAGGTGTGTTAAAGTCACACTATATCTGGAAGGATTCTTATATCGGATGACTATATAATTTATATCCCAACCCGAGGTACTTCAGACAGTGAAAATGAGTGTTATTAATAAAATAGCCAGGATATCAGGCATAAATTGGGACTTTTCTGGACAAACCAGATATGTAGCCACTTTACTTATAAAGGATCTAAGCTCATGGTTCTTGAAGGGGAGGAACCATATCCAGTGAGAGACTTTTTCAAAATAAGCATGCAATTGGGAATGGGATGAGCCTGGGCTGCCGAGGGCAGTTGTTCATTAGAATTCAGTGCCAGGAGCGTGTGTAGTCCCCAGCAGCTCTCCAAGTGACTTTCTTGTCTCCTCCACCCTGAAGCCCACTCCATAGAAGAACACAGAGAATCACAGGGCACTAGAATCATATGGTGGCTGAGCTTGGCACACAGCCTGGCACAGAGAAGGTGTTGATTGTTTATTTATTGACTGACTGCCTAAAATAACTCATGTGTCTTGATTTTTGGTCTGCTATCCTTTCTAGGAATTCTGTCAGTTTCTGGGGCAAAGCAGCTGGAAGCTTTGTGTGTGTGTGTGTGTGTGTGTGTGTGTGTGTGTGTGGGCGCGCGCGCGCGCGCGGTGTGTGTGTGTTAATTGCATGCACAGGATCCAGGGAGGGAGGAGTTGGTCTCACAATCCTCCAAACAATTCCCACCTCAGTTGTGACCTTGCCTGTTCTTCCCTTGCCCCTGTGACTCATTTGTGCAGTTCTTAAGGAGATGGATATAACCCCATCCCAGCATGACGAGGCTGCCTTTGTTAGAAATTACTTTGCTCCAGGAGACTCTGAGCACAAACCTATTCTTAAGCTTGTACTGGTAACCCCATGCCTGTAAGGTGCTGGGGAGAAAGACCACGTGAGAGAGAGAGGTAGCCTGGAAGCAAAGGACCATAAAATAGCACCTCCAGTCTCAGCGTAACCGTTCACGTGGTGCGATACAGGCACCATATTTTCTGGGTCTAGTATGTCAGTATACAATATGCCACAGATGTTGCTGAATATTTTATGATTAACGTGCCCCAGGAGTCCCTAAATGTTTTATAATTTCTGGGTAAAGAAAAAAAGCATCCAGGGCTGTGCACTCTTAGCAGCAAGTTCAGTAGCATTATGATGCCTAAGGCAGGAGGCATTCCCTCTTCTCATAATCACACTTTCTTTTTTATTTATTTATTTATTTATTTATTTATTTATTTATTT